>NC_133651.1:20770230-21087673 GCF_009905375.1 Apium graveolens
TAGTTAGAATCTAAATCATCATGTACTCTCTTCTATATTAATGTAAATCTTTCATCTTCTCTATTTTCAAAGTTGTTTGTGTCTTGTTTGCTATGTGTTTATAATTTAACTGATTATTATCTTTCCTGTAATACTGCTTGCAACTGAAAATCTTACACTGCATATGTCAAACTAAACATCATAAAGTTACATATGTTCAATGCAGTACAGGTTAAACACAATCTCTTCAAGACAACAACATGAAACTCAGACAATCACTCAAATCAGGGATAACACATTTTGGTTTCAACTGATGCATCAGGCATATCAACGGATAAGTAAAGTAGAATGTTAAACAAAATCATTCTTGATTTTGGTTTAAATTCCTTAACTTTTATTTCTAAACATCTTTGAAAATCAATTTTTTGCAAAATTCCCTGAATTTGCCTATAATTGCAAAAAACTTGTTAATTACAAGATTTCTGAGATCTATGGATCACTCAACAGGAATTTGTGCTAAGATGTAGATAATACATCTTTCACAACCAAACTGCAATTCACCCAAACACAACAACACAAACACAAACTCAAAACACAATCCCACTCAGGTGACTCTCAAAGGAACCTGTTTTAGAAAAGGACAGAAACCTCACAAAATGTTCTTCCTTTGTTTTGTTGTTTGAGAAGAGAATGTAATAAGCCAAGATCCTCATGCTTATCTAAAACCTACAAAATTCATGAAAGGGGTACTTGTGCTTACTAAATCAGAACCGCTACATGACTAGAACAACCCCTTCCCATCCAAGATGCTTACATTGGCTATTCTGATTCATCTCCAAATAAAGTACCAGAACTTCATCTAATACTGGTCTTCACAGAAGCTCATCAACCCTGTTATGTTAGACTTAAAGAAGATTTGCTAAGGAAAACTGTCAGAAGTTTCTACAATAGCAAAACTAAAAGAGAGTAAAGGAGATTACTCTTGGACATGTAGATGAGACTATCAAAGATTTTCACTTCCTTGATCATGCACACAAGAACCTATGTCTTAATGGGGCATAGCAGCACAATCATTTCCTAATCCATGTTCCACAAGAACCTATACTTCACTTAGTATAGCAGGCAAGGAAGAATCTCTTGATAAACATGACACAACTGCACATCAATTAGTCTTAACAGAAGCTCAGAATTCAGACAGTGGAGTAGAGTACACAAGAACTTGGATGTCAAAGTCATACAGCAACTCTTGAATCTCCAGCCCACACACGAACCATTACCTCAACATGGTAATGAAGGCAGAATCACTGAGAAACTGTGAGAACAGTTGAAACTGATGAAAGATACAGCTGCATACTAATGTTAAATCAATCAACTGATTCTTCAGAAATCCTACAAGGTATGAAATGCATACTCACTCTTCTGATGAAATGAGTATGATTAGACCTATATGGATCACCCCTAATCATATGATCATAGACACTCTCTCAGCCACCTCTTATTGTAACGTCTGGGAAAAATTACGCTGTATTATATTGTATTTATAATAAATTATGTGTATAATGTGTCATTTAAGTGTAATTAGCTGTAAAACCCTAATTGCTAGGTGTTACGTGCATTTTGTATCGTCCAGGTATTTTCAGGTATTTTTCAGTTAATTTATTTGTATTTATAGCTTTCATATCAAAAGTTATACGACCCGAATCATGATTTATAGCTGATATTTCAAATAAAATATGGGCCTTATTTTTTATCAAACGGCTTGTACCATCGCATTATTCTGAACATCTAGGTATTTTACAAAATTTTCTCATTCTGCGAAAATAACTTTTTCGGGGCCCCATTGGTGTTAAAAAATCCCACAAAAATCACATTTGTATTTTTATAAAATTATACGACTTCCATTTATACATTTCTTTGTATTTTTGCATTATTCACAATTTTTTGGAAAATTTTGGCATATTTATTGTATATATAAATTTTTATAAATTAACTTTTAATACTCAAAATTATAAATTTAGGGGCCAATTAATTTTAAAAGATGTAGAATTAGGGCCTTAATTTTAACTAGGAGTATTAACTTTACTACTATAAATAGCCTAATTATTAATTAATTAATTAATTAAATTCTGAAAAATCACAAAATTCTCTGAAATCGGGTCAGGAAGAACCAGTTCGGCTCAAGAATTCAAGCCGTGATTTCTAGCTGATTTCTCTCTGCCATCAAATCGTGTGATTAAAGTACTCAAATCGAAGGTTTTGATTTGTTCTTTCTGTTTCTAGCATCAATTTCATGTTTTAATTCGTAGTTTTTGATTTTCGATTTCTAGGGTTTATTTTCGAATTAGGGGCTTTTTGATTCTAGGGTTATTATGATATTTTGATGATTGATATAGTTTTGTTAGATGATTACAGTCGATTCAAGGTGTTTAATTGAATAAACGATACCGGGATAGTGATTCACGATTATTAGGGTTTATGCTTAATTTTCAAATCATAACTCTGTAATTCTATGAATATTGGTTCTTGAAAGTTTAGGGCTTTGATTGTATGTGTTCTTAGCTTTAATTTGCATTATAGAACGTTTGATTTCATGTACGATTCTGTGATTTCGTATTTTGGCCGGAGTTGATGGCGGTTGTGATCGGAGATGGTGATTCCGTGATGTTTGTAGTCTGTTTTGGCCTGGAATGAATTGCTGGAGTTAACTGGAATCGAAACCCTGTGAAAAATGAACCAAACCCAGTCATTTTTGCCCTGAAATTGACTCGCCGGAATCTGCTCCGGTGGCCGGTTTCTGGAAAAATTCCGGTCATGTTCTTCATGACCCGGAATTGACCCGTGTGACCCGTTTAATTAACCCGGTTTTGATCCATCTCTGTCAGAGTTTGATTTCTGACAAATGTTTCTGGAAATTATTTTATTTTTATTTTATTTTAATTATAAAAATCAGTTTTATTTATTTATAAATTGATTAATTAATTAATTAATTGATTTATATCATAAATAATTCTGAAATATTTTCTAAAAATCAGATTTATTTATTTTCTTAATTATTTATTATTTATTTAATATTTATTTAATATTTATTTAATATTTATTAATTATTTAAAAATGATTAATTATTTTGATAATTAATCAAATAATTTTCAATAAATCATAACAAATTTATTTTAATTCTAAAAATCATAGAAACATCATTTTTAGTTCTGATTTTTCCTAAATAATCATTTGAAAATTATTTTAGGGTTTAATAATTAGTAATAATTATTTATATTGAATAATAAATTGATTTATTTGTGTTTAATTGATATTAATTAGACCGTTTGTTCGATTCGAGCAAAACGATAGCCCTTTGACTCAGAAAAATAAATTATTTTCATTAAAAATAATATTAAAACCTAATTTCTACTAGAAATTAGTTGACCTTTGATATTTATTTGATTATAAGCCAAATTGCGTGCAAAGACGAGTTTGATAAATCCCGAAAAATAGGAAACGAGTCAGATAATGATCAGTTAAGCGAACAGCGAGTCAATTTTGGTTCTAAAAATTATTTTAAACATTAAAATGATTATGTGGCTTATGTACTTATGTGTATTATGTGGTTAATCGAGTCTTGCTTGTTAATAAATAATATATGAGTCAATAATACGCGCATGGGTAGATAATAGGAACGACGTGAAGTCGGTTTGAGACGCAATTGAAGTACGAAATGACTAAATCAGTCTATTTCTTTGATAGAAGCCAAGCCAGCAAGGCGGATTGAGCTGGTGATAGACGAAGGTGAAATATTTGGAGTAAATCACGTGGAAGGCAAGTTTTTCCCTTATTCAAATTTCAGAATTGTGACATTTCTTCAGATTCTTATCATGCTTGCACTCGTTGATTCTGATTCACAAACACTAATACACAATTGCTATTCTTTTGTTCATATTTTATTTCGCTTCCTGATTTTTCCTTTTCCTTTAAATCTCTTATTCACATTCCAATTATTACACATACACATTGGTATATTCTAGTGATTGAAATATATCAAAGCATACCGATTGTTCCAGTTGCTACTTCATGGACTGGATAGTGATGTTTGGGATTAAGTTTTACTTGATCCTAAGGACCGGGACATAACCGGATCCTTCAGATAGGCCACAGAGCCTGGGTGCCCGACTAGATCTATATAGTGATATATAGATCTACACTGTATTCTAGCTGATCAGCAGGGTATAGATGCGAACTTGTGTCCAGTTTAGTTCATTTATATTTTCCAGTAGTGTCCTTCTTTCTATTCTTGCGGGGTTATATCTTTGCAGATATACCCAGATTACCGATTCATTTAAACTGCTTTAACACTATTTATATTTTACGGACTTGTTGAGCAATTTTTGGCTCACCTCTTTTGTGTTATTCACCTTATTGTTTTCAGTTAAGAGGGAATATGAAACCTATCAGGACTCGAGTGGTAAAGAAGCGGGTCAAGCCTCGGGATCCCCTCATGCCCAAGGTGTTGATCCCAATACAGGATGAAAGTTTTGAGTTTCCCGAGCAGGTGGAGTGTAGATAGTTAGTGTGTGTGTGTGTTTGAATAAAAGATAAACTTAGTTTAAAACCGGTTAGACAATGGTTTGTAATAAAGAGAGTTTGTAAGATTTTAAATTTGGCTTGTAATAAAGTAGTTAGTGGTTCTTGTTTTCATACTTCAACCTAAAAGGATCCTGGTTAGTGTTAAAAAGGGGTTTAGATATAGTTCATTATTATTGTTATTCAGATTGTACGGGTTTGGTGATTAGCTAGTAACCCCCAGACTTATACCCCGGGTCTGGAGGGCGTTACATCTTATTTCTGTAGGTCAAACAACATTTGATTCTTTCATGTGAGGATGGGAGAAAAGATGAGAGAAAAATGGAAAATAAGAGAGGCAGGGTCCTTCCTGGAAAAAGGAGAGGTAGATGAGTGTCTGGATTTAGTAACCCTTGTGAGGAAACTTTGACTCTTAAAAGTCATGAGACTAGTGCAGTGAGAAGTAGTGAGACTACTTATTAAAAGAACAGAGAGTTTATGACTTTTGTTACTGAAAGACTTTTTCTGCAGGTCTAAGTAAAGTCTCATATTCTACCTGTTAAACTCATCATTGAAGCTTGAAGCTGCAGATATTGTTCTAAATGGACAATGATAAAAGCTTGAACAACGTGCATCTAGCTGAATCTTTCCACCAAGAGATAATGTCAAAAAGGGGGAGAATATATCTAAATGCAAAAACAGTTGTTGGATGTTGCCAGACAATAATACTCTCTTCTTGATAGGGGGATAGAAGAGTAAATCTAAATGCACTGGTGGTACAAACTTTACAATGGAAAAGATCTGTAAATCTCCATGCAATACTGATACAGATAATATTGAAGACATGTATAGAAGTAAAGTTTGTTACACTCACAGAAGAAGACAAAATGGGGAGATTAACTTCTGCATTTAGTTAGAGTTTGACATCATCAATCAGAACTTGTGCATAATTTCATAATGAACAAGTTGGGGGAGATTGTAATATATAAGTGATGATGTCAAAGAGTACTGAAGATGACAACATCATTAGTGTTCCTGATTAACATGTGAAGAAAAAGCTAAATGGACATCTGATCTAAGGAGAATAATGAACTGTTACATTTCATAATCACTTTAAACTTGGGGTTAGTCTTGTTAACAGACATGAATTTGAGTTAAGCAATCTTCTCATAAATTGGGGGAGATTGTTGTAAAAGACATGTCTGTACTTTAACAAGACTAAGACATTTTGTCAACCCTAAGTAAGTTGTATTATTATCTTAATTTTTATTTTGTACTTTGTAACACTTAAAGTCTGTAAAAATATCAAAGGAGCAGGCTGGAGCCTTTTTCCATAAACAGTGTCAAGCCTAAGAATTCTATCTGGAAGAAGATCAAGAAGATCATGCCTCAGAAGAATTATGAAGAAGTTTGGAGTTGAATAGATCTGTTTTAGGAAAAATACTCTAAGTCAAGATCTCTACAAGTCACAGATTTAATGTTATAGAGAAGTCATTCGAGAACTCCAAAATAGCTTATAGAGAACTCAGAAAGCTTATAGAGAACTCAGAGATATCGACAAGCCAAATTGAAGGCATGAAGATTGGAGATATCGACAAGTTATTTATTCACTAGAGAACTCATAGTTATCGACAAGTCAACATTCATTAGAGAACTCTGAGTTATCGATAAGTCAAGTTCGACTAGAGAACTCAGAGATATCGAAAAGTCAAAATTCACTAGAGAACTCAGAGATATCGATAAGTTAAAATTCACTAGAAAACTCTGAGATATCGACAAGTTCAATTTGACTAGAGAACTCTGAGATATCATCAAGTCAAGAAGCCACTAGAGAACTAAGAGTTATCGATAAGTCAAAGTGAAGATGTGAAGACTAGAGATCTCGACAAGCCTAAATTCTCTTATAGAGAACTAAAGACCACTACAAGCCAAACTAAATATAGAGTACTAGAGATCTTGATAAGCCAATATACTTATCGAGATGTCAAATTTTCTATAGACCTAAACTGGAGATCTCGAGGTAAAATCTCAAAGTACAAAGTTGCAGATCAGTTCAATATCCAAGATTAACAATCAACAAACAATCCAAACAGCTGGATTGATAAGTCTACAAAAAGCAGCTTGAAGAATGTGCAAGATCAATGGTGAAGATTAACTGACAAAAGAAGATCAAAGTGAACACAGGGTGCCAAGATATGCTAAGCCAGAATTGGAAGATCTACTTTTCTATAAATAGAAATGACAAGTGATAGTTTCGAAAAGCTAATTGTATGTCTTATTGTACACTGTATAAAGCAGCAGTTAACTAAGTTATAAAGTTAACACTGGTCCTTTAGTTAGAAGTAACAATTTAGATAGTATCTTGTAACACTCTCAAGAAAGAAGCTAAGCTCTTTAACACCAAGAAGCCTAGAAATTTTTTAGCAAAACATTCTTAATTTTAATACAAAATTAAGCGAATTTTGAAAACATCTGTGTTCCTTATTCTTGCATGTTTTAATTTATGCAGTAACACATTTCATTACACGATTCAATTTACTTTGTTCAACCAAGCCGAAAGGATTCAAGAAAAGCTTAAAAACAATAAAACACATTCACCCCCTGTGTGTTATTCATTTCCTAACAATTACCTCGACCGAATAGGGAATTCGTTGGATTTTTTGGCCACATTCGTCTTTGCTAAGCGAAGAGCTTTCTTGTCAGCAATCTGAAAATCCAAAAATGGAGAAGAATGAACATAAAATATGAAGATTCTGCAAATAAATCCCAGAAATTATGGAGATTATGCAGAAAAATATGAAGATTTTGCAAATCAAACCCCGAAATTATGGATGTTATACCAGAAATTATGAACATTTATAAAGATCAAACCCAAAAAATCATAATATATTTAAAGAAATGCACACAAAAAGTGTAAAAAATATAAGGACATGCGTGTAAAAATACAGAAAACGTGAGATATGAAGAAAATACCTGGAAAAAGTTTGAGGTTTGAAGGTCTTAAACCGAAAAACTGAAAATCTGGTGGTTAGAAATCACTTTACTGCAGAACCCTAAGTAGAGGATCTCTAGAAATCGCCTAAGATTTTCAAGGAGTTTGAGAGAACTTATGAATTAGAAAGTGAGAAAGAGGTTAATCCCACTCACTCTAATATATAGGCGCATTTGAGGGAGATGAACCATCAATAGTCCATGGGACCAAGGCCCAAAGCCAAAAGCCTGGTTTCTAGAATTTTCTTAAAGCTTCTAAGGGGAGTGGTAAGGCATATAACCAAAAGCCCAATCCAATTAGGATTTGGATTTTAAGGCCCAATTTAATGAAGATTTGGAATTTAAGGCCCATAGGCCCAATCCAATTAGAAATTTGGAATTTAAGGCCCAATCCTATTAGGATTTGAAAAGCAAGTCCATGTCATGGTTTCCAATCAAAATTGTTCGACTAGAGGCCTACAAAATGACCAGTACTTTGACCATGATTGAGGTCGAAGTCTAGATCGTAGTTTCCAATCAAACTTGATTGACTAGAGGCCTACAAATGACCAATACTTTGACCAAGATTGAGGTCGAAGTGCAGGCCATGGTTTCTAGTCGAAATTTTTCGACTAGAGGCCTACACAAAGACAATTACTTCGACTAGGATTGAGCTCGAAGTTAGACCATTAAAAGGTCTAAAGAATGACTAGATCTTGACCAAGTATCTAGTCGAAATCTACGTCGTGGATCCTAATCAAAAATCTTCTACTAGAGTCCTGTAAATGGACCATGATCTCGACCAGGATTCTAGTCGAAATCCAGGTCATGGATCCTAGTCGGAAATCTTTGACTAGAGTCTTGTAATTGGACCATGATCTCGACCAGGATTCTAGTCAAAATCCAGGTCGTGGATCCTGTTCAAAAATCTTCGACTAGGATGTAAAGATTGGACCATATTCTCAACCAGGATCCTAGTTTAAATCTAGGTCGTGGATCCTCGTCGAAAAATAAGAGAAAAAAAATTACAAAAATTACAATAATATTCCTTGGGTCACTGATAAACCAGAAAAATATTCTTTAATTATCTGCAATGGTAACTGAAATTGTTAGATATATGTGTTAATGTCATGTGTAATATGATTTGTATTTAGTTTTCAGATCTTACTTAACAGGACAAATCAGTACTTAACTGGAAATCAGCACTTATACTGAAGACATAACTTAAGATATCAGAACTTAAGTTATCAGAATTTAAGTGATCAGAAGATATTTATCAGGAGATAATATCAGGACTTAAGATGACTTTCAGATAAGGCAGGCGGCTGATTGAAAGGAAAGAAGATCAAGAATAAGACAGAAATAAATATGCATGAAGAAGGAATTTTATGAAGAATAGAATACTTGGAAGAAAAGATAATTGGTTGATATATTTTAGGAAGCAGAATTATATTCCATATCAATTAAAATTTATCTTGTAATTGTGTAGTATATAAACACAGGCATAGAGTTTACACCAAAAAGTGTTACGATTATCAAAGTTATTATTCTTTGTAACTCTAGCAGCTCTCGTGATAATTTGTTCATCACTGAGAGATGACAGTTCCATATTATAACATAATTTATTGTGTTGGATAAAATATGTTTTCTGTTACTTGAGTTCTTATAATCGATTTGATTGTGCTAAATAATATATTCAACCCCCTTCTACAGTGTTTGTGACCTAACAAGTGGTATCAGAGCTGTTTGTTAACACACAAATAGTTTAAGATCCAAAAACAATCATGTCTGAAGAAGAAACTCCAACCAAGCCCACCAAAACTGAAGAACCTTCAAAAACCATAACCCATAGTCGATATGAGACTATAAGAGTTCCCATGTTGAAACCTTTTGAGCATTCCATATGGAAAGTGAAGATGGCTATGTTTTTGGAAGCTACAGATCCAGAATATCTCGACAGGATTTATGAAGGACCACATATGCCAACCAAACTCTCTGTGGAAGTTGCAGGTCAACCAGCAAAGTCTGTACCAAAGGAGAAAAGTGATTACACTACTGAAGATATCTCATCGATTGCAAAGGATGCAAAGGTAAGACACTTGCTGCATAGTGCCATTGATAATATCTTGTCAAATAGGGTAATTCAATGCAAGACTGCAAAAGAGATATGGGATGCTTTGGAAACAAGGTGTCTGGGAACTGATTCAATCAAGAAGAACAGAAAGACTATACTTACTCAAGAGTTTGAGCACTTTGACTCAAAGCCTGATGAGTCATTAACTGATTTATATGACAATTTTGTCAAACTCTTGAATGATTTGTCACTAGTTGACAAAGAGTATGATATTGAAGATTCAAATCTTAAATTCCTGTTAGCTCTTCCTGAAACATGGGATTTGAAGGCCACAATAATAAGAGAAAACTATGCTCTTGACGAAACAACTCTTGATGAAATTTATGGGATGCTCAAGACTCATGAACTTGAGATGGAACAAAGAAGCAAGAGGAATGGAAGAAAGTCAAGGACAGTTGCTTTTGTGGCTGAGGAGGAAATTCCCAAAGAAGCTGCCTCAAGAAAAAGCAAGGGAAAGACTCTCATCACAAAGTCTGATACTGAGTCATCAAGTTCTGATAGTGATGATGACTCAGAAACTGAAAGTATATCTGAGATAGACCCTGATGAAGAGATGATGAAGCTGTGTGCTCTTATGGTGAAAGGAATCACAAAGATTGCATATAGGAAATTCAAAAGAGGAAATAAGTTTTCCAGGAAAGGTGCAAGTTCTAAAAAAAAGGTTTCAGAAAATCTGAAGGCAAAGGAGGAAAGTCTGACAGAGGAGATTACTCAAATGTTAAATGCTACAACTGTGGTGAGAAAGGCCACATATCTCCAGATTGCAGAAAAGGGAAAAGTGATAAAGGCAAGGCTCTTGTCACAAAGAAGAAAAGTTGGTCAGATGCTTCATATTCTGAGGATGAGGAAAACTATGCCTTGATGGCAAATGCTGATAGCAGTTCTGATACTGCTGACTTAAAGGTACCTCAAACTACTTATGCCTTTCATACTGATGATATTACCGAGTTGAGAAGATATCTTAAAACCATGTTCATTAGTTATACAGATCAAACTTTAACATGTAAAAGATTAAATTCTGAAAATCTTGCTTATAAAAAGAGGAATGATTATTTAGAAAAAGAGTTAGTCATGTTCCATCAAACTCAGAAAGATAGAGATGATGCCTTTTATGTTAGGGATGAAGTGTTAAAAATGAATGAATCTCTAAAAACTGAGTTAGAAAAGGAAAGAGAGATTATCAGGACTTGGACTAACTCTGGTAAAGCAACTCAGGATATTCTTAGTAGTGGAAACTGGAAAGAGGGCTTAGGTTATGGAGATGATAAGAACAGTAAGGGAACTGTAGAAACTGAGCCTATAGTTGTTAAACAAAAATCAAAGGTAAATCCTGTTATGTTTGTAACTGCGAAGTCTGATATTGAGAAATTAGAAGTTAAGGAAAAAGTAACTTCTGACAAACCGAAACAGGATAAGCCAACTGAAGTTAACATAGGCTTAATGACTAAGAAGCAACTTAAGCATAAGCTGAAAGATGTTAAGAATGTAAACAAGGTAAAGCCACCTAGGAAAAATAGGAATGGAAAGGAAGGTGTGAACAAAAGTAACAATTATAAGCCTGTTCCTAATGCTCCTAGAAAAACATGTCATAACTGTGGAAATTCTAACCATCTTGCTTCTTTTTGTTGGAAGAATAAGAATATAAACTCTTTACCTTCAAAATCAGGAGTTAAGAGTCAGTCCGTTAGATATAAGCCACAAAATCCTTGTTTTCATTGTGGTAGTTTATGGCATTCCATTTATACTCGTAAGGAATATCATAGTTTGTACTATGATTATTATCAAATAAAACCTTCTGTAAAGAAATTTAGCATTATTCCTTCTAGTATAAGTTCTGATGCAAAGTCTGATATTGCAAATTCTGATAAGAAAACTGTTAACATAAACTCTGATGCTAAATCTGCTGCAAATGTTAACAAACTTAAAAAGGCCAAAGGATCCAAGCAAGTCTGGGTCCTTAAAACTAATCATTAGTGGTCTTTGTGATTGCAAGGCAACATGAAGAACATCCTAGTTCTGGACAGTGGATGTTCAGGACATATGACTCGAAATAAAGCCCTCCTATCAGACTTTGTAAGAACCCTGATTTTTTTAATATTTTAAAACTTCAGTGAATAGTAACTGGAACTAATTATGTAGTACGTATGGAGCTCATCACAAATATGAATAGTGGAATTTTGGAAATCCGAGATCATATTCTTGTTTATCAAGGAAAATAAGTGAATGTAAAAGCCGTCGGAATTCGAAGATTCACGATTATACTACGTGTTCTCGTATCCGTAAGGAATGGCGTAGAACCGGGAATACTACGTGAAATAAATATTATATCAAGGTGTTTCTGTGATCAAGAGAGTGGAATAGAGTTGGTTAAAGGATTATAAGCGATAAAAGAATTCTCTACGATACGAAATATTATGCGAGTAAACTATCGGAATGGAACGACAATCGCGTGTACGATAAATAATCGAATGAGAAATTAATTCCATGCAAGTTGGCCATGCAAAACTAAGCTAACTAGTAGTTAGGAGATGTAACTAGGGAATTAGGAGCTAACTAGAATAGTTAGTGGAATAGTGAGTGAATAGTAAGTGAATAGTAAGTGGGAGACAAGGAAGTACAAGGCCATACCTCCTCATTTCTACTCATCTAAATTGTCAACCAAGCCTTTTTTTTGCTAATTATTATGCCCATATATACACACTATCAAGCACATCTTATACACTCCAACACTTTAACAGAAAATGAAGCCAAACCTCCCCATCCCTCTCTTGCTCTCAGCTGCTTCATGCAGAAATGGGAGAGAACTCTCTTCTTCACTTCACTTCTCCATCCTTACCTCTATTAAAAATTCTATAAAAATTCACAAAGCTTCCTTACATCCTATTAAAGGTATGTCTATGATTTCATGGCCAAATCATTAATGGTTTGTGAGAAACAAATTCTTGACGTTCAAGAACTTTATGGACTGTTTTGACTAACATGGTTTCTTGGTTTTGTTTCTTAAGGATCTATCCCTTCTAAGTATTTTTCAAGCAAACCAAGCCCTAACCATCTTATTAATAACCCTCCTAGTGCTCAAGAAGGTATAACTTCCAACTCTTTAAAGTTTTAAGGGTGGCTTTAAGAGTTATTTATGTTGTAGTGTCAAGATCCAAAAGTTTGTGTATGTGTGAGGTAGTTTTGCTCATATTCTTGCTAAGTACTTGAGTTTTTGAGTTGTGATGCTTGTATGTGATGCTAGATAAAGTATATAAGGTGTATGTGGGTGGATCTTGAGAATTAAAAAGTGTTGTGTTGGTCATAAGTAGTGATTGTGTCAAGAACAAGTAGTAGAAATGGAATGTGGAGCCTATTGCACTTGGTCTGCCTTCTGCAGTGTATTCGGCCATGTAAATGTTTGAAACTTGTGAGTCACTGGACATGATGGGTAGATCTTGATTTGCAGTTTCTGTACATGTGTGGATCGTCGCGAGGGGATTTACGGTTTAGGAGTTATGACCGTTTTAGTGTAGAGCGTTCATACGAAAAGCCAACTGCACATAGGCCACTTGCATGATGATTTTGAAAGGCTAAAAATGATTTCGGAATCTTGGAAAAATCATGATAATAAATTAATGCAGGAAGGAAGACTGTCCAAAAAGAATATTAAGAAAATATTAATTTTTCGATTTTATAAAAATATTTTAGTGAAGCGAATCGATAATCGCGTACTAACTAAGATCGTTGGTTATTGATTTTAGATCGCCAACAAAAGCCCCGAGACCATACCACTCCTAGCACTCGAGGCAAGTTTACGAAACCCTATCACAAATTATCCATGCTATATATACTGTTGTGATATCGATGTAATGATTTACAGTTTAAAAATATATGCTTGTCGGTGATATCAATACATTCAAATTATGTGATTGTTCACGAAAACAAACTTCGTTTTATACGAGTACGAGAAATTGAAACTTAATTTGAATATAATACAAGATAGTGGGAGTCGGTGATATTTTAAATCGATTTAATTCCGGAACGAGCCGGACGCGGAAGATTTTTATTTCAATAAACAAGTACTTTCACGTAACATACATATTAAGCGAACGATTGAGATTTGATTTATAGCTATAAGAGATAATCGAATATTCACTCAAGGAATATCCTATTTGATTATTTATTTATAAGTAATACCTAAAGAGTTACTAAATATCCGGAAAATACTTAAAGAGAATATTGAAAAGTTTTTAAATCAATTCACTCTATCTAAAACGAATGTAACCATTCGAAGGATAATTATAAAATGTCAAATCCTGTCTTAAGTATTTAATTAAGATTTTTATCAATTCATTGAACCTTATTGAGAAACATTTAGTACTTAGGTTTTATCAATTCATTGAACCCTTCTTAAAAATATTATGAGACCGTAAGTATTTAATATTCCATACTTCTAAAAATCATTTAAAATAGACATAGTTCCCAAGGATACTTTCTAAATTATTCAAAAATTCTCGGAAGAGATCAATCATCTGAAACCTATCAAAACCTTAGGGAACTTAGTCTAGAAGCATAAGAGTTTTGCTTCCTCACTCAACGAAAAACAAGTGAACAATATATGTAAAACTCTACTACAGTTAAGGGTTTGAAAATGATTTTAATTTCAAAATTCTGACAACTCCCAAGGATCAATTAAGTTAAAAGTGATGGATAAATCATCTTATTTAAAAGTCAACTCAGAACGATCTATTCCTTCGATAAAGGATTTTATGTAAATGATATAATTGTTTTGGGACTGGAATGTGGCCTTCCCGGCACGGAGAGGTATCTGATAGTGACCAAGCGCGGAGTGGCGCAGTATATAGTTATATGGTCTCTGTGACCATTGACTTTCGGACTTGCATGGAAATGGGCAACCATCGTGTAATGTCTTGATAAGCCCAAAGGCGGCTAGGTTTGTATTCCTTATACTAGTAGAGAAAATTTCGTATTCGGCTGATCACTGGTACGTGGTTTATTCCAATATAGTCCATTTCCTCCACTTTGGTTAAATTGTTGTGAAACCTACAGCAAAAGGCCGATAAGGCTGATTTTTAAATAAGGATGTTGATGAATATATATCACATCCACTTGAGAATCTTGGTTCAAGCGTCATATTGAGATTTTGAGAAGAAATGAGTACCAGTATTTACTGATTAAACTGATACGTTTAAAGTTGAGTTTATCATAAAATTGACAAGCATATAAACTTTTAAAAACCTTGGATATACAATGTTTAATGGTTGTTTTTCCCTAAATGATCATATTTAAATAATGGATATCTATATCTTGCTGAGCGTTAGTGCTCACTCTTGCTTTTATAAATATCATATCACAACTGAATTTCCAGCATGGCCCGAACCAGGACGACTGCCCGCAAGCGGGTAGGGGACGCACATGAGTACCGTAGACTGTTCGTCCGCCAGCCACCTGAGGTAGACGAGTAGAGATAGTTTCCTTTTGAGTACTTGAACCAAGACTATTTGTGACCCGAGCCAGTATCATGTAGAGCTGTTCTCGGCATTCACCCTTTTGAGATAATTTCCTTTGGTCTGTAATAACTTAAATACTTTAACGTTAATTTAGTAATGTTTCTGAGCATATAACCTGTGTGTGTGAGTTTGATTAAAAGGTCGAGTAATGATGTGAAAAGAGGATTAATTATTTATTAGACAATATTAAGTGATCGTAACAACCCGAATTCCCGACCTTGAATTTGGGGGTGTTACAGAAATGGTATCAGAGCCCTAGGTTATAAGTCTCAGAAACGTTAGGTGAATCAATTGAATCAACGAACTAGAACTCACATAGAGTTCGTAGTCGAGCTACGAGGGTAGCACTGACATTAAGAACCCTTAGGGGTGATTTAAGTATTCAAGGATAGTAATACGTGTGTTAAATGATTTGTAGGTACCCGATGTGTTAGACCCTGAGGTTGTAGAGGCGTACGAGAGAGAGCATGATGAGGCCCTTTTAGCTAAGACCGAGGTAGCTGACCCTGCACCCACTGTGGGCTTAGAGGTATTCGAGTACCCGGAGACTGACCCTGAGGAGGACCCAGAGGAGGACCCCACTGAGCCAGACACTGAGATAGCCCCTCCTGAGGATATTCCATACGGCAGCACGGAGGTTCCATCTCCAGAGATGATGATGGTGGATGTGCATCAGAGGTCGATAGAGCGTTTGTTAGATCGGCTCTCAGCAGCCCAGGCTCGAGACGCTGAGCTTGAGAACGAGACGGGAGTAGGAGATTTGATGGATAGGATGATAGCTCTGCAGGCCAGAGTCACTGCACTGACTGAGGAGTTAGAGGCGGAGTTAGGGGCAGCCACCCCAGTGAGGACACCCACCCCGCCCCCTGTACCAGTTAGTCCCGCACGGACTGAGACCGATGATGGCATGGACCCTATTCTTGATGGTGTGGCAGCGACTCCTGTAGATTCCCTACTTCCACCACTCATACCAGTCATATCCCTAGCAGATCACGACTGGGTGGTAGAACGCTATGCTACTGATCTGACAGCGGCCAAGGCCCGTATTGCCGAGCTGAGGGACCAGCTTTCCATCGAGTGGCACATGAGGATAGAGGCCCGAGGCAGGCGAGGATACCCCAGCGCCCGACGCGTATGCAAGACCATTCGCCGCATAGAGCAGAGGACCATCGGTAGGATTCACCGCTTATCCCCACAGCGTGACTTGGTGAGTAGGCGCGAGGTTATCAGGGTTGTGGTCCACGCTATGAGGCGGATTTGTGATATTGCTCGTGGCTAGTGGACACTGTTAGTAGTTGGTTGTTCCTCAGCGGTTGTACTTAGTTGTTTTGTGATAGTTGTTTTGGTTGTTATCTTTGATAATGCCACTAGCTAAGGATTATTGTATTATGGCAGATTGTACTTTTATTATTCAGTATGTTGTGCCCAGACCTGGCATATGGCCAAATTATGTATAATTATCGTGTTGATTAGTTGTGATTTCTAGATTGTGGTTTAATCTTCTTTCATACCTGCATAATTATATACTGTCATAACAAATCAGGAAGCACGAGGATTGTCAAATGAAAAAAAACCTAAATAAGTTTATGTAACAGGAAAATGCCGCCAAGGAGAATAGTAACAAGAACTCACCGGGCTGCATCTGGCGGCCAGGGCAGTAATAATGAACAAGGGCATCGAGCACAGACCCCACCATTAAGAATTAACGAAGAACGAAATGAGTATGATGATGAGGACTATGAAGAGTCAGAGGCTGAAGATACTCAGGGGATGGAAGTGCCAGTGAACCCTATGGAGCAGTTTGTAGAATTTCTGAGGCAAAACCTACAACAGCAACGACCACCCCAGCAGGCCATGGCTAATGCGTTTAAATTTTTTAAGTCGGTCAAGCCCCCAGAGTTTCACGGTGTTGCTGACCCAGTTCAGGCCAGGGCTTAGCTGAAAGAGGTAGAAAAGACCTTTGAGCGAATTGGCACTGAGGAAGCCCACAAGACTAATTTTGCCACTTATCTCTTAAAGGGTGAGGCTAACTATTGGTGGGAAGCCAAGAAAAATATGGAGCCCCAAGGGATTGTTACTTGGCAAAGATTTACTGAGTTATTTTTAAAGAAGTATGTTCCGAAGTTTATGGAGATTCAGATGCAGCGAAAGTTCCTAGAGCTGAAACAAGAGAATATGAGCGTAGCGGAATATGAAGCTAAGTTCACAGAATTTTCGAGGTTTGTGCCACAGCTGGTGGGCACCGAAGAGCAAAAGGCTGAGAGATTTCAACAGGGATTGAAGCAGTGGATTCAGAACAAGCTGGCAATTCTGGAGATAACTGACTATGCCACCCTAGTGCAGAAGGCCACAATAGCTGAAACAGGGAGTGAAATGAGCCAGAAAATGAAGCAAACTAAGAAACAAAAGTTTGATGGTCGAAGCAGGAGTGTGAGAGGGGAGAGATTCCCTAGTAAGTTTATCAGGGGGACGGCCTCTCAACCCAACCGCGGTACAGGATTCGGGGGATCAGGAAGCGTGAGTGTGGCCCGGAGCGGGAACCAAACGGGAATGTCTTATCATAGCCAACCACGACCTCCTCTGCCAGATTGCAAGAGCTGTGGTAAGAAGCATTCTGGGCAATGTATGCAGAAATCGGTGACATGCTTTAAATATGGTAAGGTAGGGCACTATGCCACAGCTTGTAACCAGGAAGCGGCTAAGTGTTTTCAGTGCGGAAAGACAGGACACGTGAAGAAGGACTGCCCTGCGGCAGCCCCAGCTAGCTCGAGGGGTAGTGTAGCTGCATCTAACAGAGTCCCGGCTGCCAGGACCTTTAACATGACTGTAAAAGATGCCGTAAGGAACACCAATGTTATAGTAGGTACGCTCCTCCTAAACTCCAATTCCGCCAATGTGCTATTTGATTCTGGAGCCACTAAGTCTTTTGTATCTAAGGAATTTGCTAAAAAATTGGACTTAAAAGTGGAATCTTTGAAAGAATCTTTGCAAGTGGAAATAGCTAATCAAGAGATTATCCCTGTAAATCAAGTTTATGCTAACTGAAACCTAGAATTAGGTGGAGTGAGATACCCAGTAGATTTAATTCCCTTTCAATTAGGGGAGTTTGATGTGATATTAGGAATGGATTGGCTATCTAGAAACCATGCCCAGATTGATTGCGAGGGGAAGAAAGTAAAATTGAAAACACCTAGTGGTAAGAGTATAATAATTAAGGGACAACGGCAAACCAAGAAATTTCTAACTATGGTGCAGACCAAGAGACTTTTAAGGCAAGGATGTGAGACCTACTTGGCTCACGTGGTGGATACCAAATGAGAAACCTCTGAGATCCATACCATACCTGTAGTTAATGAGTTTGAGGATGTATTTCCCAAGGATCTTCCCGGACTACCCCCGGATTGGGAGATAGAATTTGCCATTGATTTAGCTCCCGGCACAGCACCAGTATTAAAGGCCCCGTGTCGTTTGGCCCCCGTCGAAATGAAAGAGTTGGCTGATCAACTGCAAGATCTATTGGATAAAGGAATGATTAGACCGAGCGTGTCCCCGTGGGGTGCACCCGTATTATTTGTGAAGAAGAAGGACGGCAGCATGAGACTGTGCATCGATTATCGAGAGCTGAACAAGCTGACCATTAAAAACAAGTACCCCTTGCCAAGAATAGATGACCTCTTTGACCAACTAAAGGATGCAACGTGTTTTTCCAGGATTGACCTTAGGACAGGTTATCACCAACTTAAGATCAAACCGGAAGATATAACTAAGACTGCATTTCGCACTAGGTACGGACATTATGAGTTCCTAGTTATGTCATTTTGTTTGACTAACGCACCCGCAGCTTTCATGGATCTGATGAACAGAGTCTTTAAGAAGTATCTGGACGAATGCGTGATAGTCTTCATCGATGATATTCTAATTTACTCTAGATCGGAGGAGGAACATGCAGAACACCTCAAGATAGTATTAGAAATCTTACGCAAAGAAAAATTGTATGCCAAATTCTCAAAGTGTGAATTTTGGTTGAAAGAAGTTCAGTTTTTGGGTCATGTGATTAGTAAGGAAGGAATTCTCGTAGACCCTGCAAAGATAAAAGCTGTCGCTAATTGGGAACAACCAACCATGCCCACCGAGGTAAGAAGCTTTATTGGACTGGCCGGCTATTATCGAACGTTTGTAAAGGATTTCGCCAAGATAGCAGGCCCGTTGACTAGACTTACTCGGAAAATAGAAAAGTTTGTTTGGACAGAGAAATATGAGGAGAGTTTCCAAAAATTGAAAAAAAGGTTGGTATCGACCCCAGTGCTGGCCCTACCAGACGATAAAGGGAACTTTGTGATTTATAGTGATGCGTCCCATAAGGGTTTGGGATGTGTGTTGATGCAGCACGGTAAGGTGATTGCCTATGCATCTAGGCAATTAAAGGAATATGAAGTGAGGTACCCCACCCATGACTTAGAATTAGCCGCCATAATGTTTGCCCTTAAGATGTGGAGACATTACCTATACGGAGAAAAGTGTGAGATTTATACTGACCACAAGAGTCTTAAATATATCTTCACCCAGAAGGAGCTAAACATGAGGCAGAGAAGGTGGTTAGAATTGATTAAGGACTACGACTGTGAAATTCTTTATCACCCGGGGAAGGCCAATGTGGTGGCCGATGCCCTTAGTCGTAAGGAAAGATTGAAAAGGATCACCACGTCAGAGGATTTGATCAGAGAATTTGAAAAGTTAGAGATTGAGGTCAAGGTCGCTGAGTCAGGGACCGAAGGCTTGTATGATATGATTATGCAACCGGAGCTACTGGAAAAGATTAGGCGATGCCAAGAAATAGTGTTGAGGGAGAACAAGGAACTGGTAAGCGGAGAGGAGGCCAAGTGTGAACCGGATGAGAAGGGAATTAGGAGGCATGCCTACAGGATATGGGTCCCTAACGTCCAAGAATTAAAGGATGAAATTTTACGTGAAGGACACAGATCTAGATATACGGTCCACCCAGGGAGCACCAAAATGTACCAAATTTGAAGGAGTACTACTGGTGGCCTAACATGAAGAAGGATGTAGCGGAGTGGGTCAGTAAGTGTATGACCTGTCAGAGAGTAAAAGCAGAACACCAGCGACCAAGAGGACTCTTGCAACCCTTAGAAATTCCGATATGGAAATGGGAGCAGATAGTTATGGATTTTGTGGTAGGATTGCCCCGAACTAAGACTAACCATGCTGCAATATGGGTAATTGTAGATCGACTAACCAAGTCAGCGCAAATTCTTCCAATCAAGGAAACCTACACAGTGGATAGATTAGCGGAGCTATACATTAAGGAAATTGTGGTAAGATATGGAGTGCCAGTAGCTATCGTATCTGACCGAGATCCCCGATTCAACTCCAGATTTTGGAGGAGCTTTCAAGAATGTCTAGGAACCAAACTAAACATGAGCACTGCTTACCATCCGCAAATAGATGGACAAAGTGAGCGAACCATTCAGACATTGGAGGACATGCTGAGAATGTGTGTAATTGATTTTAAGGGTTCTTGGGAAGAACACTTGTCTTTGATAGAGTTTGCCTACAACAACAGTTATCATGCGAGTATCGGAATGCCCCCATACGAGTCGTTGTATGGTCGAAGGTGCCGTTCGCCCTTGTATTAGGATGAAGTTGGTGAGAGAAAGTTACTAGGTCCCGACTTGGTGCAAAGGACAAGGGACATAGTTCAATTAGTCAGAGGACGCCTAGCAGCAGCCCAAGACCGACAACGTAAATACGTCGATCTGGCACGGAAGGACAGAGAGTATGAAGTGGGTGACCAGGTATTTCTGAAAGTGTCACCATGGAAAGGATTGATGAGATTTGGGAAGAAGGGGAAGCTGAGCCCCCGTTATATTGGACCTTTTGAGATTCTAAGACGGATAGGACCCATGGCATACGAGTTAGCTTTACCTCCAAATCTTCAACAGGTTCATAATGTTTTTCATGTATCAATGTTGAGAAAGTATAATGCGGATGCCAAACATATAGTGGAGCATGAGCAAGTAGACCTTCAACCAGATCTGTCCTATGTTGAGCAGCCAGTCGAAATCATTGACCGAAAAGAGCAAGTACTCCGGAACAAGAGTGTCAATCTAGTCAGAGTCTTATGGAGGCATCACAACGTCGAGGAGTCGACTTGGGAATTAGAGAGTCACATGCAAGAAAAGTACCCCCATCTATTTATGGATTGATTCCGGGACATAATCCTTTTAAGGGGGGAGACTGTAAGAACCCTAATTTTTGTAATATTTTAAAACTTCAGTGAATAGTAACTAGAACTAATTATGTAGTACGTATGGAGTTCATCACAAATATGAATAGTGCAATTTTGGAAATCCGAGATCATATTCTTGTTTATCAAGGAAAATAAGTGAATGTAAAAGCCGTCGGAATTCGAAAATTCACGATTATACTACGTGTTCTCGTATCCGTAAGGAATGGCGTAGAACCGGGAATACTACATGAAATAAATATTATATCAAGGTGTTTCTGTGATCAAGAGAAAGGAATAGAGTTGGTTAAAGGATTATAAGCGATAAACGAATTCTCTACGAAATGAAATGTTATGCGAGTAAACTATCGGAATGGAACGACAATCGCGTGTACGAAAAATAATCGAATGAGAAATTAATTCCATGCAAGTTGGCCATGAAAAACCAAGCTAACTAGTAGTTAGGAGATGTAACTAGGGAATTAAAAGCTAACTAGAATAAATAGTGGAATAGTGAGTGAATAGTAAGTGAATAGTAAGTGGGAGACAAGGAAGTACAAGGCCATACCTCCTCATTTCTACTCATCTAAATTGTCAACCAAGCCTTTTTTTTCTGATTATTATGCCCATATATACACACTATCAAGCACATCTTATACACTCCCACACTTTAACAAAAAAATCAAGCCAAACCCCCCCATCCATCTCTTGCTCTCGGCTACTTCAAGCAGAAAAGGAAGAGAACTCTCTTCTTCACTTCACTTCTCCATCCTTTCCCCTATTAAAAATTCTATAAAAATTCACAAAGCTTCCTTACATCCTACTAAAGGTATGTCTATGATTTCATGGCCAAAATTCTTAATGGTTTGTGAGAAACAAATTCTTGAAGTTCAAGAACTTTATGGACTGTTTTGACTAACATGGTTTCTTGGTTTTGTTTCTTAAGGATCTAGCCCTTCTAAGTGTTTTTCAAGAAAACCAAGCCCTAATTATCTTAGTACTAACCCTCCTAGTGCTCAAGAAGGTATAACTTCCAACTCTTTAAAGTTTTAAGGGTGGGTTTAAGAGTTATTTATGATGTAGTGTCAAGATCCAAAAGTTTGTGTATGTGTGAGGTTGTTTTGCTCATATTCTTGCTAAGTACTTGAGTTTTTGAGTTGTGATGCTAGATAAAGTATATAAGGTGTATGTGGATGGATCTTGAGAAGTAAAAAGTGTTGTGTTGGTCATAAGTAGTGATTGTGTCAAGAACAAGTAGTAGAAATGGAATGTGGAGCCTATTGCACTTGGTCTGCCTTCTGCAGTATATTCGGCCATGTAAATGTTTGAAACTTGTGAGTCACTGGCCATGATGGGTAGATCTTGATTTTTAGTTTCTGTACATGTATGGATCGTCGTGAGGGGATTTACGGTTTAGGAGTTATGACCGTTTTAGTGTAGAGCGTTCATACGAAAAGCCAACTGCACATAGGCCACTTGCATGATGATTTTGAAAGGCTAAAAATGATTTTGGAATCTTGGAAAAATCATGAAAATAAATTAATGCAGCAAGGAAGATTTTCCAAAAAGAATTTTAAGAAAATATTAATTTTTCGATTTTATAAAAATGTTTTAGTGAAGCGAATCGATAATCGCGTACTAACTAAGATCGTTGGTTATTGATTTTAGATCGCCAACAAAAGCCCCGAGACCATACCACTCCTAGCACTCGAGGCAAGTTTACAAAACCCTATCACAAATTATCCATGCTATATATACTGTTGTGATATTGATTCCATGATCTAAAGTTTAAAAATATATGCTTGTCGGTGATATCAATACATTCAAATTATGCGATTGTTCACGAAAACAAACTTCATTTTATACGAGTATGAGAAATTGAAACGTAATTTGAATATAATAAAAGATAGTGGGAGTCGGAGATATTTTAAATCGATTTAATTCTGAAACGAGTCGAATGCGGAAGATTTTTATTTCAATAAATAAGTACTTTCACATAACATACATATTAAGCGAACGATTGAGATTTGATTTATAGCTATAAGAGATAATCGAATATTCACTCATGGAATATCCTATTTGATTATTTATTTATAAGTAATACCTAAAGAGTTACTAAAATATCCGGAAAATACTTAAAGAGAATATTGAAAAAATTTAAATCAATTCACTCTATCTAAAACGTTTGTAACCATTCGAAGGATAATTATAAGATGTCAAATCCTGTCTGAAGTATTTAATTAAGATTTTTATCAATTCATTGAACCTTATTGAGAAACATTTAGTACTTAAGGTTTTATCAATTCATTGAACCCTTCTTAAAAATATTATGAGACCGTAAGTATTTAATATTCCGTACTTCTAAAAATCATTTAAAATAGACATAGTTCCCAAGGATACTTTCTAAATTATTCAAAAATTCTCGGAAGAGATCAATCATCTGAAACCTATCAAAACCTTAGGGAACTTAGTCTAGAAGCATAAGGGTTTTGCTTCCTCGCTCAACGAAAAATAAGTGAACAATATATGTAAAACTCTACTACAATTAAGGGTTTGAAATGATTTTAAATTCAAAACTCCGACAACTCCCAAGGATCAATTGAGTTAAAAGTGATGGATAAATCATCTTATTTAAAGGTCAACTCAGAACGATCTATTCCTTCAATAAAGGATTTTATGTAAATGATATAATTGTTTTGGGACTGGAATGTGGCCTGCCCGGCACGGAGAGGTATCATGTAGTGACCAAGCGCGGAGTGGCGCAGTATACAGTTATATGGTTTCTGTGACCATTGCTTTCGGACTTGCACGGAAATGGGAAACCATCGTGTAATGTCTTGATAAGCCCAAAGGCGGCTAGGTTTGTATTCCTTCTACTAGTAGAGAAAATTTCGTATTCGGCTGATCACCGGTACATGGTTTATTCCAGTATAGTCCCTTTCATCCACTTTAGTTAAATTGTTGTGAAACCTACAGCAGAAGGCCGATAAGGCTGATTTTTAAATAAGGATGTTGATTAATATATATCACATCCACTTGAGAATCTTGGTTCAAGCATCATATTGAGATTTTAGGATGAAATGAGTACGAGTATTTACTGATTAAACTGATACGTTTAAAGTTGAGTTTATCATAAAATTGACGAGCATATAAACTTTTAGAAACCTTGGATATACAATGCTTAATGGTTGTTTTTCCCTAAATGATCATATTTAAATAATGGATATCTATATATTGTTGAGCGTTAGTGCTCACTCTTGCTTTATAAATATCATATCACAACATATTTCCAGCATGGCCCGAACCAGGACGACTGCCCGCAAGCGGGTAGGGGACGCACGTGAGTACCGTAGACTGTTCGTCCGCCAGCCACCTCAGGTAGACGAGTAGAGATAGTTTCCTTTTGAGTACTTGAACCAAGACTATTTGTAACCCGAGCCAGTCTAATGTAGAGTTGTTCTCGGTGTTCACCCTTTTGAGATAATTTCCTTTGGTCTGTAATAACTTAAATACTTTAACGTTAATTTAGTAATGTTTCTGAGCATATAAACTGTGTGTGTGTGAGTTTGGTTAAAAGGTCGAGTAATGATGTGAAAAGAGGATTAATTATTTATTAGAAAATATTAAGTGATCGTAACAACCCGAATTCCCGACCTTGAAATTGGGGGTGTTACAAACTTTGTGGAAAAAACTGGCCCCGGTGTTTCTTATGGAGATGGCAATATTGGAAAAACTCTGGGATATGGCAATATCAATTTTGGGAATGTCATTATTGAAAAAGTAGCTATGGTCTCAAGACTTCAACACAATCTGCTGAGTGTGAGTCAAATCTGTGACAGAGATTATCATGTGGATTTCTTTGAAGAACACTGTGAAGTTGTAAGTAAATCTACATGCAAAGTTGTTTAGAAAGGATACAGGCATGGTAACATTTATGAAGCGAAGATTTCAACAAGTACTGATGGTTCTGCAACCTGTCTGTTGAGTAGAGCATCAATTGAAGAAAGCTGGGATTGGCACAAGAAACTCTCTCATTTAGATTTTAACAATATAAATGAACTAGTCAAGAAAGATCTTGTGAGAGGACTGCCAAAATCAGTATTTGCTCCTGATGGCCTTTGTGATTCATGTCAGAAGGCAAAACAAAGAAAATCTTCATTCAAGAGTAAGACTGAATCATCAATTCTTGAGCCTTATCACCTACTACATGTTGATCTATTTGGTCCAGTTAATGTCATGTCTATTGCAAAGAAGAAATATGCTATGGTCATAGTGGATGAGTTCACCAGATACACATTGGTGTATTTCTTGCACACAAAAAGTGAAACTGCATCTATCTTGATTGATCATGTCAAGCAACTGGATAAATTGGTCAAAAATTCTGTGAAGATCATAAGAAGTGATAATGGCACTGAGTTCAAGAATTTGATCATGGAAGAGTTCTGCAAAGACCAAGGAATCAAGCAGAAATTTTCTGCTCCTAGAACTCCTCAGCAAAATGGAGTTGTTGAAAGAAAGAATAGAACTCTTATTGAAGCTGCACAAACTATGCTTGATGAAGCAAAGTTGCCCACCTACTTTTGGGATGAAGCTGTGCAGACTGCTTGTTTTACTCAGAATGCAACACTTATCAACAAGCATGGAAAAACACCATATGAGATGGTGAAGAAAAAGAAACCAAATCTGAAGTATTTTCATGTATTTGGATGCAAGTGTTTTGTTCTTAAGACTCATCCCGAACAGCTATCCAAATTTGATCTAAAAGTTGATGAAGGAATTTTTGTTGGATATCCACTTTCTACAAAAGCCTTCAGAGTCTATAATTTAAGAACAAGGGTTGTCATGGAATCTATCAATGTCTCTTTTGATGATAAGAAGATTACTGGACTTGAAGATTTCAATGATCATGATCAGCTGAGATTCGAAAACGAAGTTTTTAATTCTGATTTTGTAAATCTTGACAATCTAAATCGTGATACTACAAACTCTGATGGATTAAACTCTGATGTTATTGAAACTGTGGTGACTACGCCTAAGGAAAATGTACCTGTGCAGGGGGAGCATACTGAAGATCCAACCAGATCTCAAGAAGCATCAGAACCTAAAACAGGCTCTTCAAGTTCTGATGGGCAAAGTTCTGATAATTCTGGAAATTCATGTTCTGATATTTTTGGAAACTCAAATAATGAAGGATCCAACTCAGAGAGCATAATTTCAGGGGGAGCATCAGAAAATATTGATGGAGACAGCATGGATCATGGGGGAGCATCCAGTTCTAGAGAGAACCTTCCATCTGCAAGAAAGTGGACTAAAGCACATACACCTGACTTAATTATTGGAAATCCTGATGCAGGTGTCAGAACTAGAACAACTACATCAAATGAATGTCTCTATCATTCTTTTCTTTCTCAGACTGAACCAAAGAAAGTGGAAGAAGCTCTCCAAGATGCTGATTGGGTGCAAGCAACGCAGGAAGAGTTGAATGAATTTGAAAGAAATAAAGTCTGGACCCTAGTGCCAAGACCAAGGAACAGGCCTGTTGTTGGTACAAAATGGGTGTTCAGAAAAAAAACTGACAGTGATGGCATAATTACTAGAAACAAAGCAAGGCTAGTTGCAAAATGATACTCTCAACAGGAGGGAATTGATTATGATGAAACATTTGCACCAGTTGCTAGATTGGAAGCCATAAGGATATTTTTGGCTTATGCTGCTCACAAGAAGTTTAAAGTCTTTCAAATGGATGTGAAAAGTGCTTTTCTCAATAGATAATTGGAAGAAGAGGTATATGTTGAATAACCTCCAGGCTTTGTAGATCCCAAATTTCCCAATCATGTCAACGGGCTTGATAAAGCACTTTATGGCCTTAAGCAAGATCCAAGAGCATGGTATGAGACTTTAGCTCAGTTTCTTCTGGAAAGTGGATTTAACAGAGGAACTATTGACAAAACATTGTTCTACCTCAACCATGGAAAGGACTTACTTTTGGTGCAAATATATGTTGATGATATCATTTTTGGTTCTACAAATGACAGACTTTGTAAGAAGTTTGCCAAGCTGATGCAGTCAAGATATCAAATGAGTATGATGGGAGAACTTAACTATTTTCTGGGCCTTCAAGTCAAGCAGAATGAAGAAGGAACTTTTATTTGTCAATCTAAGTACACCAGAAATTTGTTGAAGAAATTTGGAATGCAAGATTGTTCAAGTGCATCCAATCATATGGCCACTGCAATAAAATTGGATAAAGATATTGGTAAATCAGTAGATATTACTGATTACAGAGGTATGATTGGCTCTCTACTCTATCTAACGGCAAGTAGACCTGATATCATGTATGCTACCTGTCTTTGTGCAAGATTTCAAGCAGATCCAAGAGAACCTCACTTAACAGCTGTGAAAAGAATTTTCAAGTACCTTAAGGGTACAGCTGATCTGGGATTGTGGTATCCTAGAGAATCAGACTTTAAGCTAATAGGTTACTCAGATGCAGATTTTGCAGAATGCAAAATTGACAGGAAAAGCACAAGTGGAAGTTGCCAATTTCTTAGAGGCAGATTGGTTTCTTAGTTTAGCAAGAAACAGAAGTCAATTTCCACATCAACTGTAGAAGCAGAATACATTGCTGCAGGAAGCTGTTGTGCACAGATTCTTTGGATGAAGAATCAGTTACTGGATTATGGGTTAGAATTTTCTAAAATCCCTATTTACTGTGATAATCAAAGTGCTATTGCTATGACAGGTAATCCAGTTCAACACTCAATGACAAAGCACATCAGCATAAAGTACCACTTCATAAGGGAACATGTGGATGAAGGTACAGTGGAATTGCATTTTGTTCCCACAGATCAACAACTAGCAGATATCTTCACAAAACCACTGTGTGAAGCTACTTTTACAAGATTGGTAAATGAACTTGAAATGGTTTTAGGTTCTTTCTCTAAATCTGCTTAGTTTATGTTCTGATACATCAGACTTTATGATCAGTGTTTACAGATATTACATCTTTGTGTATTCTGTGCTTAATTAGAAATCTTCTAAGTGCTAATTGTTGCCTGATGTGAATTTCTAAACTCTGATAGTGATATGAATGTTTCTATGGCTATTCAATCCAATGAGGATAACTGTGCTAGATGTTGACCTAGTAGTCTTTAATATACTAAAGATCTCATGTTTGAAGTAATTGTTTATGTGGAAATCTATTAACAAAAGAAAATTCTGATATTGAGCTTAGTTAAGTTTACTTTGTGTATCTTATTACTAAGTCAAAAACTAGAATAGTGCTTCTCATCTGTTAAGTTCTAATGTTAGTAAATCTGGTGGATGTACTAAGTGTTGATAAGCCTCACTTATCAAAAGAAAAAGAAAAGAAAAGAAATAAAAATCAGGCACTCCTTTGAGATTTAGAGTAAAAAATATGGAAGGGAAGACCCAAGTGCATTGCTGGTATTAAGTAATATGCATTAGAAAAGAAAAATAAAATTTTCTTGGTGACTTTTCACACTCTATGATTATTGGAGAAATACTCTGATAACAACATAAATTCTGATAAGCAGTCGTGACTCACTTACACTGAGAAGCCACTGTAAAATAGAATTTCAAAAAATGCATAAAATGAGCACAAAACAGTTGAGGTGGACTCATGCATGAACTCATTCTAAAGTAGACTTCAGAATAATGACAGATTTTGAGCAAAATTCTTAGTTATGCCTTATTTCTAAGATGTACTGAATTGAATCAGACTTTACTCTTTGTCTGATATTTAGCTTAATGCACACACTTACACTCCATATGAATGATGAAAATTACTGTGATGATCAATGTTGTTTTAGATGAACAGTCTATGTGTCAAGGTGCATAAATTCTGAGGACAAGTTCTGATGATTAAGTTCTGATGAAACCATATCAGTATTTGTGTGAAGAATTACAGGAATACACATTCACTTTTTGAGTTAAGGAGCCATTTCTAATGACTTTTAAATCCTGATAATAATCAAGTTTTGATGCTGACGTGACAGTATTTATTTACTTGGTTTATTTTTGGTCATTACCTGAACGATAATATTTTTACAGAATATTGGTTAATGTGCGATAAAACAGTCATAATCATTATGGGTTAGTGGTTAACGTGTATGTCCTGAAAAACTGCATATACACGGTAATTATTGCTTATTTTACGTGCCCATTGACTCTCATTCTAACCGTTTACTGACTGTTCAAATGGTGCCAGGTGTAAAGTGTATTCCATGCTTCAAAAATATGACTTTTGAGTGGAGAGAGTATATATATGAGAGATAAAAGATTTTCTAATCTTTTACTTACTTTTTTATTCTAAATCTCTTTTACTTTCTCTCTCTCTCTCTCTCTCTTTTATTTTCTGAAGTTGTTTTTCTCTCAGGACTTTTTACAAACATTTTGCAAACATTCTCTTATTCACTTAATTTCTTACAGAGATGGCACCGAAAGACATAATTTTTGATGGAGCTAAGTTTGTACCTAATAACTTCTCCGCTATTCTTAGCAAGTCAGAAGCCCCATCAGAACTTCATCTCATTCAGGACTTTCTTGCTAGTTCTGATATTGGGTACGCTCTGATCGAACCTGAAGCAGTCTCTTGTACTCAAGTACTGGAGTTCTGGAGAAGCGGGGTATATGATGATGGTGGTGCTCAAGGGTCCCCAAGTATTATTTTTTCATCAGGGGAGGATGAGCATGTCGTAACATTGGCTACGGTTCGCCAAACACTACAACTTCCTGAGAACTGTATTTATTCTACTGTTGAAGAGCCAGTTCTTCAAAACATGATGGCCGGTCTGGGGTATGAGAGGACATTGGCTAAGCTGGGTCAGTTGAAGAGATCCTACATAAGGAGGGAATGAAGTTTCTTCTTTGACTGCATAACCAAGGCTTTTGCAAACAAATATTCTAATTTCGATGTAATTCCCATATTCAGCCAACAAATCGGGTATGCTCTCATAAATCAAACTGATTTTGATTATGCAAGTGATGTCTTAGGTTTTATTGGGGATAGAATGACAGAAGATAGAAATACTGTTTATTTTGCTAGATTTTGTCAGCTTATCTATAGTTTTTGTTGTGATAATAAGCCCCAATCTGCTAGTGAATTAATTGCATCATTCAGACTAGCTAAAAGAGCTTTTAATGACTTATTATCTACTGATAATAAGAAGGCTGTGTTAAGACCCCTCCTGTAATAACCCCAATTTTTGGAAAATTTTGAAACCCGGATGAATAGTAACTTTTGCTGACAATGCTGATTAAGGAAAATTTTCAGACCACGTTATATAGGAGTACTGTTATGGAAATTCTAAGATCGTATTAGTATTCCATAAAGTAAATGAGTGTATGTAAAGGTCATTAGAATTCGGATCCGGACACTTTGTTTTTTCCCCGAAAATCCACCAGATACGGAAAGAATTGAGTATAAGGTAACAGAATAAAAAGGATTTAAATTCAAGGATTTTAAGAGAGGATCATAAAAGGAATATAATGTATTGAGAAAGGTTAAGGGAACCCAAGTAATAAGATCCCGGGTATGATCCCTCAAACGATAAACGAGAACAAAAGTTAAGCGAACCGTATAACAGATCAGCAGTCATTAGGCAAGCAATTAGGAGTTAATCAAGGAGGTTAGGGATGATGATGTCATCAAACCAACAAGAAGAAGACAAGTGTAACAAGATGACCTAAGCTTGATGACCTAAGCATGACAAGTGGGAAGGATTGGTTGGTTGATTGTGAGCCACACATTTTTCACCATGGTAAAAATTTAATTTATTTCCAAGACAAAAGGAAGCAACCAACCAACAAATATCATAACACAAATACAAATTGAAAGTTGACTTTCCCATTTCAAGAAGAAAGCTCTCGGCTAAAACAAACCCAGCAACTTCAAACTGCCATATCTCCTTCAATACTCACTCAAATGTTGTGTTCTATAGCTCGTTGGAAAGGTATTGAGATGGCCTACAACTCTTGTTCACAAGTCTCTTCCAAATAAGCATGGTAAGACCCTCATTTTTACAGTTCTTTCAATCGGACTTTTAGAAACTTTAAAGCCTAACTTTGTGTTCTTGATTTCTTTGGAAAGATCAAGCTTGTAGGAGGCTCCATAAGGCTTCCTAGTAACTTTCCACCCTCCAAGAAAGGTATAAATCTTCACACCCTTTAGTAATAAGTTTGAATGTTGAAGTTTGGAGATGGTTTGGATGGATGAGTAGTAATTTGAATGATAAGCATGATTCGAGCTTAATCGTTAAGTAGTTTAGTTGAATTTGGAGATGTTATAATATATGATTGGATTGAGATCCTTGAGCTTATTATGACTTAAATCATTAGCATTTATGTGTATCTTGAGTTGTTATTGATTGGTAGTTGGATTGATATGATTTGGAATAGTAAAAATTTGGGAAATCGCGTAAACATAGCCGTCGTAATGTCCGATTTACTTTAGACTGTTTTTGATCTTAATATCAGGACCCGAGAACTCTCTGTTAGGTTTTGACCATTGCCATGATTAGATAGTTCATGTTACGAGCTTCCTTTTGATATGTGGTTCGTTTGAATCCGATGTACGGTTTAGGAGAAACGACCGTTTTAGGTAACGGCGTTTCGTGACCGAACCATTAACCCTCGTCTTACTTTGAAACCTTGGTTAAGGACCTTAAATGACTAATTGGGGTATGAAACATTTATGTAAACTGGATTAGGCAGTTGGTAAGGTACTCGCGAAAGAATCGCCTTAAAACCCTTAATGGTTAATTTATTAAAAATGGTGGAGCCGAGGGTACTCGAGCGACTTAAGAGAATCAGTATGCGCAAAGCGAGCGTTAGAGTCTAATTTGGTTAAAGTATAGATTTACAAGTGACTTTGGTTTAATTCCAACTTATATGTTATTTATAGGTTACCAGACTCGCCCCAAGCCATTTATAACCCCCAGTCGCTCAGGCAAGTTTTCTACCCGCTATACTGTTGTTGTGATGTATATATGTATATGCTTTGTCTTGTGATAAATGCATGTTGGTTAATTAGCAAATTCTTGCGATATATTGTAGCATGTGATATGGTATATATGCATGCTTGGTTCGTAATCTTGATACATATATCTGTTGATTTAGTTGATAATACCCATGCTAGAGATAAGCGGTAATTTGCATATACCCTTAGTAAAGGGGACCCCAAGGTGAACATATTTCTAAACCGGGAGTCGATGTTCCCGAGTATATTATATATATATATATATTTATATATATATATGGATATAGTTTTCAAAACTATTGATTGAATAAGGTTTATTCGATAACTTTATTTTATTTAATGAATATTATTTGAATATTCATTTGAGGATGTATGACTCCGTTTATTTTATTTAATGAATATTATTTATAATATTCATTCGAGGTATTATGACTCCGCTTATTATTTAATAATATTCTTTATTTTATTAAAGAATAATGTTCGATAATCAAACTTATTTTCGATTATTCAAATAAAGATTATACTTTCGTATAAGTATATCTTTGGTTATTTAATATCCATTTCAAGTATGAGTTTTAAAACTTCTACTTCAATTATTTTTATAAAGATTATTCTTTATGGGAATATTATTTAAATAATAATATTCAGATATTTTCTAAATATATTGGGACTGATTTCTTTTAATAAATCAGCAGTACTCCAAACATTCTTAAAAATGTTTTCGAGTCTTCAAAATGATTTTTAAAGTTAGAGTGGACCCCAAAACTCATTTTTATATTTAAGATCTTCCTTTCAAAGGGGATTTAAATACTCGCTCAAAACCTGGGGGATCCAGCTCTGTGGTGTATTTTACATTCGCAACGTGGTTGCTGTTTTGAGAAAACAATTTGATTACTTGCCCAACGTTCGGGAAGTAAGTCCATCTAATTGAGTCGGCATAAGCGACAGGCCGGGGTACGGTCTATCAAAGTGTAAGTGGCTGGGTGGCAATCCATCAACGCGTAAGAGGCCGGGTGGCGGTCCAGCATAAGGTCCTTATGTGGCCAGGGTGATGACCGGTGGGGGATTCATCCATCTACTAGTAGAAAAGGTTACTTATTGGTATCTTTGCCTGATCAGCAAGATATCAGGTTTATGCCAAGGTTTTCTCCTTTCTAAATTCATTGGATATTGCAACTCTGTTTATAATTTTCATAACAGAGGTTTTCAAGGAGTATATGAAATGTATATATATATAGGTGTGTATATATATATATCAGGACTTAATGAAGTATCTCGTAACTTCATTATTTATAATGATATTTCAAAGATTGAATCTATTCAAGTCTTATCTTGTAGTCTCATCAGTGTCATGAACTTTTGAAACTAATTATAACTTGAACGGTGGTAGTTCAAGTAGTATTCGGAAAAGATATAAGTATATTGGAGTATCTTGTAACTTCATCTTTTAAACTTATATCTAGTTAATGATTATCTTATGCATGACAAAGATTTTCAGAAAAACGTTGAGACAAGGTTGGATATATGAGATCACCTTGCAACGATATTTTTATACAGTTATAAACTGGAACTATGTGTATATTATACATGTCAGAGGATTTCAAAGATTGTGAAAAGTATATATGTACATATACTGAATATTTTGCGACTTGGTCGCGTTAAGATATCAGCTTGGTTCATTTCTTCTTGACCAAGACTTTCATGAGTACTATGAGGATGCTCATATATTGTTAATTATTATACATATTATTTTGGTGGGCTTGTTGCTCACCCTTGCTTTCTTCTTTCATCACACAACAACAGATAGAAAAGATGAACAGGACCAAGCTCCCGATTCGCAAGTGGTTAGGAAATGTTCCGCAGTTTCCTGTAGGCGTTGATGCCGTTGTAGCCGAGGTAGGATCTACCAATAGGCTAGGCTTTCAACTTTTGATGTACCAGACTTATGTATAATATGAATTGTAATAATGGCAAAGAATATGTAAATTTATTCAGAAACCCTTTTGAGGTGTAATGACTTATAATTGTGGAATAAAATGACTTGTGTTATTGTTTGGTATTCATCTCTGAGACTATAACTTGTGGTGTGTGTGTGTATATTGTGGGGTCACAGTACGCAGTAGTTGGTTGACTGTTAAGATTAAGTATTGATAAGGAAAATGGAACTCGTGATAACCCGAATCCCCGACCCCGGATTTGGGGGTGTTACAGAAGTGGTATCAGAGCTAAGCGTTATAAACCTCAGAGATGATGTGACGTTAAGATAATAAGTTCACAAAGATAATAAGAACTCTTTCCAAGTTCATAGTCGGGCTACCTAACGTAGTACTGACAGTTAAAACCCTTATGGGAACCCTTATAAATATCGTGATAGAAGCATAGTTCGTTATCATATATGGTAGCGGGACTCCGAACCCTGAGGTTGAGGAGTAACAGCGCGATGATATTTTATTACTAATTGGAGATCGGATTGTGGATCCGATAGAGCGTCCTAACGCAGGACCGGATGATGTTGATATTGAGGAGGTAGCGGTTGAGGATGTTGTCCTAGAAGGGATTGTTGCTGAGGAGGATCCCGTGAAGGATCCTGACAAGAATGAATAAAGGACCACTGAGGAATTGATGACCATGGTTAGGGCAACTCCCAGAGGTAGGATTGGCCGGTCATTACCAGAGGTTCGTTCAAGTTTGTAAAGATAGTAGCCCCTTTAACGCGGCTTACTCGTAAGACTAAGAAGTTTGAATGGACAGAGAAATGCGAGAACAGCTTTCAAGAACTGAAGCAAAGATTGGTGATGCCCCTATGTTGGCATTGCCGGATGGAAAAAGGAGATTTTGTGATTTGTATTGACGCTTCGCATAAGGAATTAGGGTGCTTCTTATATAGCACAACAAGGTAATCGCGTACGCGTCAAGAAAATTAAGGGAATATAAAATTCGATATCCCCACCTATGAGCTTGGGCTCATGGCAATAGTTTTGCCCTAAAGATTAGAGGCACTACTTGTATGGAGAGAAGTGCGAGAATTACCTAAGCCATAAGTGCTCTAGTACATTTTCACGTAGAAAGAGCTCAACATACGCCAGAGGAGGCGGTTAGAGCTAATCAAGAATTATGATTGGGAGATTCTTTATCATTCGGGGAAAACCAATGTGTGGCTGATGCCCTTAGTAAAAAGGAGAGACTCAAGATTATAATGTCTTTGGGAGAGTTATAAGAGATTTTGAGAAAATGGAAATAGAAGTGAAGGTAACCGGAGCCGGTACCGAAAAGCTGTTTGAGATTGCAATACAGTTCAAATTATTGGAAAAGAACATATTGTGCCAGAAAAAGTGATGAATGAAGACAGAAAGCCAACAAATAGATAAGAGATTAATACCGAGAAAGATGATAAGGGAATAATGAGGCATTCCTACAGAATTTAGGTTTCAAATGTTCAAGAACTTAAAGATGAGATCCTAGATGAAAGCTAGTTTGAGGAATAAGATTTAGAGCAAACCCTGAACGTGATAGTCAGGGAGGTCGACATCAAGATAGAAGGAACCCATAACATAATGAAGTGGAAAACAAGGATTTTTAACGTATAAGATAACCCCGATTATGGGAGAAGGTTGGAACATTTCATACTGAGAAAACAGAAGTTGAACAAGATAGGGAGAATCAGGATGGTACTCCTATTGGGCAATTCATGGACCTGCCTAAACAGAACTTATACTATTATCCCCAACCACCACCCTGAGGAAATAATGCGGTGAGAAATTCTTTCAGGTTCTTTAAGTCGCTAAGCTCTCAGAGTTCCAAGGAACAAGCTGACCCAGTCGAGGCAAGAGCCTGGCTAAAGGAAATATAGGAATCATTTGAGATTCTAAATGGTGGACGAATCACAAAAGACTATTTTGGTCACTTACCCTCCTAAGAGAAGGGCCACCACTGGTGAAAGACCAAGAAAGGCACGGAGCCAGAGGTTAGAATAAACTGATTAAAGTTCAGTCAATTGTTTTCGGGAAAGTAATTCCCAAGGTTATGGAGATAGTGTAAAAGCTTTAGAGTCAGAACAAAGGCGGACGAGTATGATGAAATATGAAGCTAAGTTGTAAAAGTTATCAAGATTCGTTCTGATGACAAGAATCCCAGAACGATGTGATGCTTGAAGTCAATGATTAGTGGGTTCATGAAATAATGATAAGAGAAAGGAAAATAAAAAGAAAATGAAGTGGAAAGGAATATAAAGGCAATAGAGTTTAAGGAATGATAAGGGAATTGGGTATGAGGAAACCCTAAAGACTCGTAGCAATAGAAATAGAAAAGTATGTAATCGTCAGGATGAGGGTGATTCACCATGAGTTAAAGTTGATGATTGAAGGAATAAGAGATACATATATTTTATCCCCTGTAAATTTGGAGGATTTGAGGAAACCTTGAGATAGTTCGAAGGATAAATAATGAGACGCGGATAGACTGAGGAGACAAGGAAGTAAGAAAATTAGGAGAATTGGAGGAAGGAAGTGACCTTCAAGAATGTGAAGTGTAAGACTGGTGGCTTGATACCCAGAAAGGGAGACGCCAGGTATGAAAGACATCCCAACGTTGAGATGACTGTTGAAAAAAAAACAAAAGAAAATGAGGATTTATTAAGAAGATGTTCACGTTGAACACGACCAATATCTTCCAGAACATCCATGTTATCATTACCAAATTATGAAAGAAAAGCGGATAACCGTTGTTATCTTTTGGAGGCCATTTTGATTGATCTCATTTTGAATACAGATGTTATTGTGAAATTAGGCATATACTATCGAGGTGGGAATGATTGAATAAGACACCCTTATCAGGGATATATGACTTGATTTATCCATGGAAGGATGCATGTACCTTTTTAAAGGTGGAATTAAGGATAGAACATCGGTAACTTAAAATGAATCCTAGGGGAATGCATAAAGGTTGGCATTTCACCCTTAATAGGGATAGTAAGAGTTTTGACAATATGAATTGGAAAGGATTAAGGTAATAACAACCTTTAAGAATCAGTGGAATTTTTTTTTCCAGAAGTATATAGACAATGATCCTGGTATTAATAAATGGTATCTTGATATGCCCTGTATCTAGGAAATACAGGAGGAACGATTCAAGGAAAACCTTAGAGGTTTTACAAGGAGAAAGGTAATATTCAAAATTCTCAAGAATAGAAATTATGATAAAGGAAATATGACGTAATTATAATGATGCCAAGTGGGGCACGTGTTAAACCACGAGAAAGTATGGATCGGACCAGTAAAGGTCGAAATTGTTCAGGGCAATTAGGACCTAAGATAAAAGATGTCCTAAGTATGATCGAGAGTCAATCGTGACAGTGATTAACCTCTAAAGACTGAGGCAATAACTTATGGAAAAATGGTGATATTTTTTTTTACTCATCAGATTTTAAGGAAAACATCTTCACATAAGCTGTGATTGAAATGAGGTAGAAAATTTATTTGGAGGTGGTTAAAATGACATTGACTGTAAGGAAATTTTACTATCAGGAAAGGCCAAAGAGGTGGCCGACACTTTAAAGGTAAGAGGATAATTATAGGCGCTTGTGCCAAAGGAATACAGTGATGATGGTTAAAGCTATGAAGGTTGTATTATGGTTTGGAAGATTGACATTCCTTTTGATGACTGTGCAATACCCAACCGTAATAGTAGTTGGTAAAGGTTTAATTCGTGTAATCGCCATTAGCGGTCTATCTATCTCAGAAGATACTATCTTGAGATAAGCCAGGACCATGTTTCAAAAAGGACTAGACGAACCTTTGAGTTAAGTCTTCTATTTAAGGCCTACGATTAAGAATGGTATTAACCTGCTATCGTTGCTTTGACTGAAACTCTTCTGTAATTTTATCTACTTCATGTCATGAAAGTACGTCAGAGTTTGGAGTGTTCTTCATGAATTATGATTGGTGATTATGTTAACTCCTTAGAAGTATTCTATACGACATGTATGGACTCCATATGGTTAGATATTAAGATTTCATGGAAAGTGAATGACGACCGTAGGTCAGTGGTGGACCATAGTAATGCAGCAATGATTCTGCGAGTAATGAGCTGATTACAACCGTGAGAGTTGTATTGGAATGGATGTTGAGATTGAGTACCACTAATCGGGTCGTGGTAGTGTATAAGTTATCATTGATAGACTAATTAAGTAGAGTATCTACCTATTGAATACTTATTCCCTCTTATGAAAAGAGAGTCGTATTACTATACGAGGAAGGTTGCGGTGCAAGCATAGAATTCTAGTAACGATGATGTCTAGAATGAGATTCCAGATTCGATTTTCGATGTCGAGGGAGTTTCAAAGGTGATTGAGTATAAGCTCGAGGAAGAGCATGGGTCCATAGAATGATGGACGGAATAGAAAAAATATTTAAGCATGCGAAATGTGATGCGATAATACTTGATATTGATATATATACACATATGTTTTGTTCTCCTATGACAAACCTCTATAGTTCAGAGGTAGGTTCCAAGCCAGATATTTTGTGGCAGTATATTTTTTTTTCATATATACAATTCTCTTCAATTCGTTCTTTTCTCTTCTTTTCATTTCATATAAGCTGAGAAGAACAACCCTTCCAGAAGGGGAGGTATTGCCGAATGACTATCTATCTGTGTGATAGAAGCCTAGTAGGATACCACATGTTGTTTAATTGCTTGTCAAGTACTAAAGGCTGGCCACCTTTTGTACTAACTATGCAATAGAACAAGTGTTCATGATCATAGTAATCTCTCAATAAATTCCTTTACTTCTATATGATGGATCAAGCTTTCAAAGATGGAAGCCGCTAGAAATGAAGCAGTATCAGTGCAGGGGTATTCCGATTCTAACGCATTCGTGATACTAAGGTTGACGCGTTTATTTAAAGGTTATAGAACACTAGCGAGCAAAAGTGTAACCAGTATGATATTAGGTACGGAAGATAGTAACAATTACGAACTGGAAAAGAGTGGGTATTGAAAAGCAAAAGCTATGCTAGAAGCTATGATGAGAGTCTGTGCGATAGACTTGAAAGAGTTTGGAATGATCACTTAGCACGAATTGAGTTTTCTTATGACGATGGATGATATGACAGTGTTGGAATGTCGCCTTACGAGGCCCTATACAGAAAGAGATGCCGATCTCCCTTGTATCAGAATGAAGTTGCAGAGTGCTAGATGTTCGGACCAGCAGTGGTCCAAGGGACCAAGGATATAATAGATCTAATCAGAGGACGGCTGGTAGTAGCCCAAGATGGACATAAGAAGTATGTTGAATTGACAATGAAAGGACAAGGAGTATGAAGTAGGGGACCTAGTATTGTGAAAGGTATCCCCTTGGAAAACCTTGGAAAGGATTGATGAGGTTCAGAAAGAAAGGAAAGTTAAGTTCACGATTTGTTGGACCCTTGGAGATATTAAGACGTATTGGGAAGTTAGCATATGAGCTAGCCCTACCCCCGAACCTGTAGCAAGTTCATAACGTGTTCCACGTATCAATGTTAAGGAAGTGTAATTCGGATGCCAGATAAATAGGGGCATATGAGCGCATAGACATGCAACCCGACGTAACCTATATGGAGCAACCAGGAAGGGTTATAGAGTGAAAAGGAACAAGTGCTTAGGAGAAGGGTTATCAAACTATTCAGAGTTTGATGGAAGAACCACAATGTGGGAAAATTTACTCGAGAGTTAGAAAGTGCAAGGTTAAGAGAGTATCCCTATTCATTTTCTATCTGATTCCGGGACGGAATCCTTTTAAGGAAGGGAGACTGTAATAACCCCAATTTTTGGAAAATTTTGAAACTCGGATGAATAGTAACTTTTGCTGACAATGCTGATTAAGGAAAATTTCCAGACCACGTTATATAGGAGTACTGTTATGGAAATTCTAAGATCGTATTAGTATTCCATAAAGTAAATGAGTGTATGTAAAGGTCATTAGAATTCGGATCCGGACACTTTGTTTTTTTTCCCGAAAATCCACCAGATACGGAAAGAATTGAGTATAAGGTAACAGAATAAAAATGATTTAAATTCAAGGATTTTAAGAGAGGATCATAAAAGGAATATAATGTATTGAGAAAGGTTAAGGGAACCCAAGTAATAAGATCCCGGGTATGATCCCTCAAACGATAAACGAGAACAAAAGTTAAGCGAACCGTATAACAGATCAGCGGTCATTAGGCAAGCAATTAGGAGTTAATCAAGGAGGTTAGGGATGATGATGTCATCAAACCAACAAGAAGAAGACAAGTGTAACAAGATGACCTAAGCTTGATGACCTAAGCATGACAAGTGGGAAGGATTGGTTGGTTGATTGTGAGCCACACATTTTTCACCATGGTAAAAATTTAATTTATTTCCAAGACAAAAGGAAGCAACCAACCAACAAATATCATAACACAAATACAAATTGAAAGTTGACTTTCCCATTTCAAGAAGAAAGCTCTCGGCTAAAACAAACCCAGCAACTTCAAACTGCCATATCTCCTTCAATACTCACTCAAATGTTGTGTTCTATAGCTCGTTGGAAAGGTATTGAGATGGCCTACAACTCTTGTTCACAAGTATCTTCCAAATAAGCATGGTAAGACCCTCAGTTTTACAGTTCTTTCAATCGGACTTTTAGAAACTTTAAAGCCTAACTTTGTGTTCTTGATTTCTTTGGAAAGATCAAGCTTGTAGGAGGCTCCATAAGGCTTCCTAGTAACTTTCCACCCTCCAAGAAAGGTATAAATCTTCACACCCTTTAGTAATAAGTTTGAATGTTGAAGTTTGGAGATGGTTTGGATGGATGAGTAGTAATTTGAATGATAAGCATGATTCGAGCTTAATTGTTAAGTAGTTTAGTTGAATTTGGAGATGTTATAATATATGATTGGATTGAGATCCTTGAGCTTATTATGATTGAAATCAGTAGCATTTATGTGTATCTTGAGTTGTTATTGATTGGTAGTTGGATTGATATGATTTGGAATGGTAAAAATTTGAGAAATCGCGTAAACATAGCCGTCGTAATGTCCGATTTACTTTAGACTGTTTTTGCTCTTAACATCAGGACCCGAGAACTCCCTGTTAGGTTTTGACCATTGCCATGATTAGATAGTTCATGTTATGAGCTTCCTTTTGATATGTGGTTCGTTTGAATCCGATGTACGGTTTAGGAGAAACGACCGTTTTAAGTAACGGCGTTTCGTGACCGAACCATTACCCCTCGCCTTACTTTGAAACCTTGGTTAAGGACCTTAAATGACTAATTGGTATATGAAACATTTATGTAAACTGGATTAGGCAGTTGGTAAGGTACTCGCGAAAGAATCGCCTTAAAACCCTTAATGGTTAATTTATTAAAAATGGTGGAGCCGAGGGTACTCGAGCGACTTAAGAGAATCAGTATGCGCAAAACGAGCGTTAGAGTCTAATTTGGTTAAAGTATAGATTTAAAAGTGACTTTGGTTTAATTCCAACTTATATATTATTTATAGGTTACCAGACTCGCCCCAAGCCATTTATAAACCCCAGTCACTCAGGCAAGTTTTCTACCCGCTATACTGTTGTTGTGATGTATATATGTATATGCATTGTCTTGTGATAAATGCATGTTGGTTAATTAGCAAATTCTTGCGATATATTGTAGCATGTGATATGGTATATATGCATGCTTGGTTCGTAATCTTGATACATATATCTGTTGATTCAGTTGATAATACCCATGCTAGAGATAAGCGGTAATTTGCATATACCCTTAGTAAAGGGGACCCCAAGGTGAACATATTTCTAAACCGGGAGTCGATGGTCCCGAGTATATTATATATATATATTTATATATATATATATATATATATGGATATAGTTTTCAAAACTATTGATTGAATAAGGTTTATTCGATAACTTTATTTTATTTAATGAATATTATTTGAATATTCATTTGAGGATGTATGACTCCGTTTATTTTATTTAATGAATATTATTTATAATATTCATTCGAGGTATTATGACTCCGCTTATTATTTAATAATATTCTTTATTTTATTAAAGAATAATGTTCGATAATCAAACTTATTTTCGATTATTCAAATAAAGATTATACTTTCGTATAAGTATATCTTTGGTTATTTAATATCCATTTCAAGTATGAGTTTTAAAACTTCTACTTCAATTATTTTTATAAAGATTAATATTTATGGGAATATTATTTAAATAATAATATTCAGATATTTTCTAAATATATTGGGACTGATTTCTTTTAATAAATCAGCAGTACTCCAAACATTCTTAAAAATATTTTCGAGTCTTCAAAATGATTTTTAAAGTTAGAGTGGACCCCAAAACTCATTTTTATATTTAAGATCTTCCTTTCAAAGGGGATTTAAATACTCGCTCAAAACCTGGGGGATCCAGCTCTGTGGTGTATTTTACATTCGCAACGTGGTTGCTGTTTTGAGAAAACAATTTGATTACTTGCCCAACGTTCGGGAAGTAAGTCCATCTAATTGAGTCGGCATAAGCGACAGGCCGGGGTACGGTCTATCAAAGTGTAAGTGGCTGGGTGGCAGTCCATCAACGCGTAAGAGGCCGGGTGGCGGTCCAGCACAAGGTCCTTATGTGGCCAGGGTGATGTCCGGTGGGGGATTCATCCATCTACTAGTAGAAAAGGTTACTTATTGGTATCTTTGCCTGATCAGCAAGATATCAGGTTTATGCCAAGGTTTTCTCCTTTCTAAATTCATTGGATATTGCAACTCTGTTTATAATTTTCATAACAGAGGTTTTCAAGGAGTGTATGAAATGTATATATATATAAGTGTGTATATATATATATATCAGGACTTAATGAAGTATCTCGTAACTTCATTATTTATAATGATATTTCAAAGATTGAATCTATTCAAGTCTTATCTTGTAGTCTCATCAGTGTGATGAACTTTTGAAACTAATTATAACTTGAACGGTGGTAGTTCAAGTAGTATTCGGAAAAGATATAAGTATATTGGAGTATCTTGTAACTTCATCTTTTAAACTTATATCTAGTTAATGATTATCTTATGCATGACAAAGATTTTCAGAAAAACGTTGAGACAAGGTTGGATATATGAGATCACCTTACAACGATATTTTTATACAGTTATAAACTGGAACTATGTGTATATTATACAAGTCAGAGGATTTCAAAGATTGTGAAAAGTATATATGTACATATACTAAATATTTTGCGACTTGGTCGCGTTAAGATATCAGCTTGGTTCATTTCTTCTTGACCAAAACTTTCATGAGTACTATGAGGATGCTCATATATTGTTAATTATTATACATATTATTTTGGTGGGCTTGTTGCTCACCCTTGCTTTCTTCTTTCATCACACAACAACAGATAGAAAAGATGAACAGGACCAAGCTCCCGATTCGCAAGTGGTTAGGAAATGTTCCGCAGTTTCCTGTAGGCGTTGATGTCGTTGTAGCCGAGGTAGGATCTACCAATAGGCTAGGCTTTCAACTTTTGATGTACCAGACTTATGTATAATATGAATTGTAATAATGGCAAAGAATATGTAAATTTATTCAGAAACCCTTTTGAGGTGTAATGACTTATAATTGTGGAATAAAATGACTTGTGTTATTGTTTGGTATTCATCTCTGAGACTATAACTTGTGGTGTGTGTGTGTGTATTGTGGGGTCACAGTACGCAGTAGTTGGTTGACTGTTAAGATTAAGTATTGATAAGGAAAATGGAACTCGTGATAACCCGAATCCCCGACCCCGGATTTGGGGGTGTTACACCTCCTAGTTCCTTTATCTGTCAAACAAGCCTTAATGACCTACGATCTAGTTAAATACACTGAACTATATCCTGATGTTCAACCATCCGAACCTCATCCATCAGCACCTACCACCTTTACACAAACACCTCAAACTTCTCAACCTCAAACTTCAGATCCTACAGTGCAGCATTCATCTTCCAAACCCAAGAGTACTAAGAAAGTACCCCAGACTCAACAGAAGAGAAGGAGAATTATTCTGTGAGATGAATCAGATGCTGAGGAACAGGTTCCAATATCAGAACCTGTTGTTATAGAAGCTGAGAAGGTTTCTTCTCAAAAAGATACTGTAACTGGGAGTTCTAGGCCCCTTAAAAGGCTTAGAAAGTTAAATTCTGATGATAAAGCTCCTACAATGTCTCCACTTTTGAAGAAGTTAAAGAAACAGAGAGCTCACAGGGACATAGTTGAGTCAGATTCAGATGTAGTGGAAGCAGCTAAGGAAGGGGATCAGGAATCTCTGATCTCAACAGAACCGGTTGTTATTGAATCACTTCCTTCTGCACAACCAGAAACAGCACAACCAGAAACTACTCAAGCTAAAATACCTACACTTCCTATGTCACCTATAGTTGATCCAGTACATACTGAAGAACCAGGTACAAGTGCTGAAATTGATATTCATAACTTGATTGTGCCTGAAGTCTTGTACTTGGAAGCTCCACCAATTCAACTCACTCCACCAACCACATCAATTTTGGATGTTGATCAGAACCTGGCTGCAGATTAGAATTTAGAGGATGATGTTGAAGCCTCTATAGCCTCACATACTGCTGTTTTACCAGAAGATGCTGATACTGCAGGATCTACAAGTTCTGATGCTGCTAATGAAGAAATTATTGGTGAGGCTGCTGCCAATTTAGATGCTGATGCAGCTGGTCCATCAGGACATGTACCTCAACAAACTGTTCATAAAGCTGATTTAGTCAAGAAGTTTGTTACAGGGGAAGCACCAGTACCTTGGAGTGAAACTCCTAGAGGAAAGGAGTGGACTAAGGAATGGAACACAGTTAGTTTTGTTCCTTCTGAAAAGATTCTTGCTGAGCATCTTGCAAAAGCTGATGAAATGCTGATAAATGATGATTTCAAAGCACGGCTGAGAGTTACTGCATTGAGTACAAAGCACCTTCAAGGTCAACACTCAATAACTCATGACAAGGTGAACAAAATTCAGGAAGCTCTAATCCAGCAAGATATAAATGTGAAACTTGAAAAGAACAGATTTTTCAAGCCAGCCTTTGACAGAATTGCCTACATTGAGAAAACTCAGGAGAAGCAACAAACTCAAATTGAAGAAATTCTGAAGAATCAAGCTTCTCACCAAAGTCAACTCAATGAGATCCAATTCTCAGTGGAATTGCTTGTCTCTCTTCTTTTACCTGCTGATGCCAAAAAGGGGGAGAAAGTGATTAAGTCCAAATGCAAATCTATTCAGACACTGAAAGGAAAGGATGATGGAAATGATGACCAGGGAAACTCTAACAAGGGTAGAGGTCAAGGTCAAGGCAAAGGGTTTTTATCAAGTAAAGCTAGAATTACAAGTCAAGGAACAAGTTCTGATACTGGGAGAAGAATAAGTTCTGATACTGGTAAAAGGATAAGTTCTGGTGAACATCTAGAACTTGATGAAGAAATTTCAAGGGAGTTATTTCTTAAAGAAAATCCAGGGATGGACTTTGAGAGTCTAAAGGAAGAAGAAGCTAGACTCAAAGCAGAAGGTGTCAAGATAAAATCTAAAGCTTCTGTTGTTGAAAGAAAATTTCCAAAACTTAAGGGTATTGTGATAAAGGAAAGAACAAATTCTGAGGCAATCAAAGCTAAATTACAAATGGAAATTGATCCAAGGTCCAAGGGAATAGAAAAATTTGATGAACCTGTAAAGGTTTATATGCCAGTCATGGATAAAGAAATAACTGATGATGAAGAAGATACTAGTCTTACTCTGATTTCAAAGAAGATTTCTCAAACAACCTCTGACATGGCTCATGTTGTTCAGAGTGAAGATGTAGTAAGTTCTGATATGACAGTGAAGCAAGCAACCTCTGACTTAGCTCAAGTTGGCTTGATATCTAGAAGATAAGGAAAAGGAAACCTCTGATATTGCTCATGTTAAACCTTCAAAGATACTCCTACCAGGATTTACCAAAGCTAAACAGGCTCAAACTTTGAAGACTGCAACTAGTGATTTTGAAGCAAGAGTTGTTACAGGAAAGGAAGCAAGAGATAAATCTGGGTTGGGTAGTTCTGATGAAAGAAGATTATATAACACTACCGATGATCCAACTTCCTTAAGTGAACCAGGTATTGGAGCAACTCCTGAAAGATTGAATCGACTTGAATCTGTACAAATGATTTACCATACCTTCTTGAAAGAGCATATCTTGTTATATTTTATGACAGATGGAAGGGTATACCAAATTAGGCAAAATGCTATACCACTGAAGTATTTTGAAGAACTGGAACATGTTCTATTTCTACTCCAAGTGAAAGACAGATTAACAAATAGTGATGCAGGATATTTAAAGTCTCAAATTCAAAGACAGAAGAAGCTTTATTCTGTAAAGTCTGACATCATATACTGTCCCAAGTACAGAGATCATAAAGGTGATATTGTCGATATGAAGCCTAACTCTGCTAAGATTATAACTACTTTTCTGGGTTATAAAGCTGTGGAATTCAATCTAGAGTCTTACAAGGCATATCTTATTAGACTAGATCATGAGATAAGAAAAGCTAAGATAAATGATCTCAGAGCAGCTACTTTTCCAAACTGGAGAAGATACAGCTGAATTGATAAATGCTAAAAGGAGGATGGTTAATGAACTTGAATATGCTGAGAGATGTTTGTTGAAGAACTATCTCAGGACAACTCCTGATATCAAAGAGATCAGAAATTGAAACTAAAGCCAAGTCAAAGATCTACAACTGCGTAAATTCTGAAGTTTATACAGACTGAAGCTGTTATCAGAAGTTAAAGATGGTAAAGCTGAAAGGACTGTAAGTTGTAGTTATCTAGTCAAATTCTCATGCATTTGTACTTAATGTTTTTGACATCATCAAATATCTGTTGAACGTTGTATATTATGCTAATTTACAAGTTGGGGAAGATTGTTAGATATATTTGATAATGTTATGTGTAATATGATTTGTGTTTAGTTTTCAGATCTTACTTAACAGGACAAATCAGTACTTAACTGGAAATCAGCACTTATACTGAAGACAGAACTTAAGATATCAGAACTTAAGTTATCAGAACTTAAGTGATCAGAAGATATTTATCAGGAGATAATATCAGGACTTAAGATGACTTTCAGATAAGGCAGGCGGCTAATTGAAAGGAAAGAAGATCGAGACTAAGACATAAATAAATATGCATGAAGAAGGAATTCTATGAAGAATAGAATACTTGGAAGAAAAGATAACTGGTTTATATATTTTAGGAAGCAGAATTATATTCTATATCAATTAGAATTTATCTTGTAACTGTGTAGTATATAAACACAGGCATAGAGTTTACACCAAAAAGTGTTACGATTATCGAAGTTATTATTCTTTGTAACTCTAGCAGCTCTCGTGATAATTTGTTCATCACTGAGAGAAGACAGTTCCATATTGTAACAGAATTTATTGTGTTGAATAAAATCTGTATTCTGTTACTTGAGTTCTTATAATCGATTTAATTGTGCTAAACAATGTATTCAACCCCCTTCTACAGTGTTTGTGACCTAACAGAAATGATAAGTAATTGTATATGGGGAGTTGAATAGGTTGTGAAGGTCAAATATGTTCCGCTGAAAGGGACAAGGAACCATCTCTCAAGAATCTTGACAATCTTAGAAGAGAGTGTGATTCAAGTTGGGGAAATATAAGTAGCCTTGAGAAAAGCAAAATCGTTATAAATGTGTAGGTCGCTCCACACATTACGCTAAAAATGATACCCTGCAAGGGCATATAGTAACTTAACTTTTACGAAATCTTATACGGTTTCATAGAAATTGGGGGGGGGCAAATGATAGGAAATAAAAACTAACCCTAATTGCGCATTAATTTGACCTGATTTAGTCCGAAAGCGGAACCCGGTAAATAAAGGCAGGTAATCAATATAGCATTAATTGGGCTTTAGGGGCCCACAGACCAAGGATTTATCATTAAATTCGTAGGTCATAAATCATCCCAGATTGTAGCTGAGAGAGTAAGTTCAAATCAGACGCCAACTCATAACAGAGTAGTCCTCAATCCATACAATTCAATAAGGGAGAAAATCCCTACCTTTTAGGACTCCAAAGCCCATTCTAAGTTTAACAACCCAACTAATTAAGGTGCCTCGAAATAATAATAAAATCTGAACTCCATGCTTTGAAATTAACTGAAATCCAATAACTTACAATTCTTGAAATAAAATACAACTAAATTTTCCAACTACACCAAGAAACTATAATAAAAACCTAAGAAATGACCAAACTCCTCAAAGTCTGTAATTCACACTCTTCCCATAAGTAGTCCACTTAAGAAAACCTGTCGGAGGAAAACAAAGTGAACAGAGGACCGACAGTGAGCGAAAGGCTCATATACAGATATTAAACAAAACATAACTGAGCAAAGATTAAAAGATGACGAGGCTAAGAACACAATTGAATATCTGAATGAAGCACAATAATAATAATAATAAATGAGACAATATAAAAAAAGATGAATACTCAACTCAAAGAATAAAACTAAATACTTACCACCCAAAACTTATCATACTTTTACACATATTCTCATACTAACAAAATAATACACAAAATAGCTTACTTACGAATATGGGAGACAATCTTACACTTGCAGGATGTCCTACATTTTTGGTAATCCAGAAATATGTAGTCATCAAAACTTACGGAGACTTGCATGACACAAAGCAAATGCTACCCAATATCTTATAAGGGTTTGCACGATAATAAGCACGTGCTACCCAAAAGGCCAAATCATACACATACTAGCCATGGCTATACATGTCCCACAATATCAGCGACATGCTCATACAATTTAATTACACCGCATAGGAGGTGTCAAGCACGAGATTATCCACTCACGACGGATGTCTTACAAACTCCCTAGTCATAAAAATATCATAAATAACTCAAAACGCATACTCAAATATCACACATCCAAATACTTATATATTTAAATCATATACAAATATATAAAAATAACCTCAATAACATATTAGTCCAATAAAGCAAATCAAAAATCGTAAATAACCGCTTATTATTGTAAAAATCAGACTTGATTAGTTCCAAAAAATGTCAAATGACTGCATTAAAAAAGAATTCAAATGAAAAAGTACGAAACACGAAAGTCGTAATAAATTCCGAGACCTTTCCAGAATGGTAAGTCTCATTAAAAACGAACAAGTGATAAATTCAGAAAAGACAGATTTGTGGACTGCTGAACATAATCAGCCCCTAATTATATTAGTATTTTGATGTTTAAGACATCAAAATTACATAATTTAGCAGCAGGTTATAAACGCAAAATGCAGATCTCGAAAAGAGCTTTCCATAATGGTATTGCTCATAATATTTGAATAAATATTCAATTTATAATGAATTTATGAAGTTAGATCGCACAAGCAGAAATTTAAGCAACAGATTAGACAAACAACAGATTTTGACATATTTACAAGCAAAATTTCAGAAAAAGTAAAAACCAAAAAACGAAGATAATCAAATTATCTTTCCAACGAGAATAAAATCACAGTCATACGATGAACAACGAATCATATACGAATTTAACAAGATTCGGAATATGCAATATACATACACGAATTCGAATACGAAAAGAAAGAGTACAAGAAAGATATCCATACCTCGATATCTTAGTAACCGAGAATAAAAATCAATAAATTCAAAACCCCAATCACAAGAACTCTAATTTCTTATAACTCCAAATCCAAAATATTTGATTAAGCTTTGATAATCATCTCTTTCTCTTTCGCATAACTTCTCGTCTCCTCTTTTTTATCTCTTTCACTCTCTCATCTTCTCTCCGTCACTTTCTCACTTCATCTCCCTCTTTCATAAAAAAAAACGCAAACTCCCTTTTTTTACAAACCCTAACTCTCCTCTTTTTTCCTTCTTTCTCTTTTTTTTAATTAAACCCTCACTCTTTTTTTAATAAAATCCTTACTATATTTTTAACTACCACTCTTTAAACAATATTCTGATTATAAATATAAAAATAAACTTACACAAACTAATTTAATTACAACACATTGACATTAATAAATAATTAAATCAAATAATCCAACTAAAAATAATTATAAAATATCGGGATGTTACATTCTTCCCTCCTTACAAAAATTTTGTCCTCGAAATTTAACTAGCCACCTCTCAAAAGACAGATATAACAAAAACGGACAGTAATCAAAGAAACACGAAACATATAATACTCTTAACTTACTATTCAATCTAAAGTACACCCATACTCACAGATCAAGCCTAAAGGCAACCCCAAAGCAAAAAGTCTATCTTACAACTACCCATAATTCACAAATCGAGTCTAAGGACAAGTCTACAGAATCTTAAAACTCTTGCTCTGATGCCAACTTTAATTTCCCAACTAATAAAATTTCTCAAGATAATACTTATTTATATCCAAACTCCATTAAAATCCAATAAAAAATTTACAACTTCTCAAAAATCCAATAAACTTACACAAACTAATTTAATTACAACACATTGACATTAATAAATAATTAAATCAAATAATTCAACTAAAAATAATTATAAAATATCGGGATGTTACACTAAGTCTGAGACTTGTCCACCAAGTATCCCAAACCTAATCAAACTCAAGACTTTTCACGCCTATATAAAGGGTCTCACCCTATCATTCAGAACTACGGTCTTTGACTTGATCTTTAGAATACAACAATGTACGTAGGAATCTTGTGAAGAAAAATTAAGTCACGAAACACGGGAGCAGTCAAATAGAGTCTTGAGCTCACGAAGCCTAACATTAAATACACCCTAGTTGTTTACTGATTAATAATACTATTTATATACTTTATTGTATGATTAATGAAAGAAAATATAGTAAATATAATGTATATATTTGGATAATATTTGTAAAATATATTATTTAATAAACATGTTTATTTTTTGTCGCACTTAAATTTTTTGAATGAAGTAGTGTTTTTATAAAATATTTCACGCAAACTAATATATATTTGCAATGATCTAGTTATAGCCTTCAGAATCTCTAATAAATCTCGATCCAAGTTATATTTGAAAAAAGCCAGGTCTGAATCGATCCTGCCCGAAAAAATAACCCGAAAAATTAAAGCCCGGCTCAGCCCAATCCAGTCAAAATTAAAGCCCGAAAAATGTGACCCCGTCAAAACCCGAGCCGATGGACCTTTCGTGCATCTCTATTTTTTCCAGAGTTGACAATAAGATTGAACAAATGTTATTGATGAAAAAAGATAAGTTGAACAAATCTGAATCTCATTGTTTTTTTAGACCATAATAAGAAGTTAGAACTACATCTTAAACATACTGGAATTAAAAATAATAGTATCACATTATTATTTGCATAAAACTGAAACTCATAATCCGTGCAAAATACAAATCTAAATATAATATATAAAATGTTGTTAAAATATGTAGTTAAAAAAATCGAAGTTAAGTGTAACTCTAAAATTTCACCGTAAAGTTCTAGTTATGCATGCACCTAATTATTTACTTATATAAATCTGACATATTAAAGTACTAATACGATTATTTTAAAGTAAACCGACGCTTGGACGTTCAGCAACAAATAAAAATTGAAGGGAAAATTATTTTACAGGGAGTAGAAGTTAATTTTTGTCAGTTGAGATTTTATTACATAAAATTTCAAAAATAGTTGTATAATTTTCTAGTGAATACCAAGATTTAGGAATTAAACATGGTTTCCTTATTAGTATAGATAGTTGATAACCCGTGCGACACACTGAGCCGAGACTAAAAATATCGAATTAATATTTGTAGAAAATTATTCATAATCCGTGCAAAACACGAATTAAAATAAATATATTGATATCAATATTAAATTGGTACTTGCAAAAAATAGTTATGTGGTTAAAAGAATCGAATCAGTTATGAAATTTTCCATTATAATTCTAGTTTTGCATTGTTTTACTTGATATAGAAATCTAACATATCAGTTTTATTTTTGTGAAACGAATTGTATCTCTATCTTATGAACCAAATATATGTTCTTTAGATAATTTAATATTAATTAATATAATTTGATAATTATCTTATAACTAGCCATTTCAATATAGTATATTTAATATTACTTAATTATTGATAAAAAATAATTTACAAATTAAAAGTAAATAGATGTTATTAAACTTAATTTAATATTACTTAATATAATCTAAATACAGCCCATAAATTTGTTACTGTTAAATTGTTTTTAATTTAAAGTAAATAAACTTTGTGATGGACAATAAAAAATACAATCATTAAATCAATAATTTTCAGTTTAAAAGTTAATAAATGCTATTAAAGTCATTTGCTTTTACTTAATTATTTTTAAAATAATACTATAGAAAATAAAGTTTACAAAGAATAGAAGTCAATTAGTGTTAATACTTTACTTTGTAGTTAGTAGTTTTTCAAAATAAAAGTAAATATATGTTATTTTACTTAATTTAACGTAACTTAATAAATTTTTAATATAATTTATAAATAAATAAAGTTTATAGAGAATATAAGTCAATTCGTGTTAGTAATTTACTTAGTAGTTTGTAGTTTTTCTAAAATTAAAATAAATATAAGTTATTTTACTTAATTTAACTTAAATTAATAAATTTTTAATATAATTTACAAATCGTTTGAAAAATATTTTTATTTTATAAAGTAAATAGACGATTGGATGAATACTAACTAAAAATAAATAAAATTTACAAAAAATAGAAGTCGATTTGTGTTAAAAATAAAGTTTATTGAAAATAGAAGTCAACTTATGTCAAGTAAGTACCAAATTTGATAATTTGGTACTCTTAGCACCAATTTATACATAGTTTGGCTTATTAATAAAGAGTACATATTCAATCAAATTTTATGAAAGCACATTGTTGCCCAGTAAAGATACAATTATTTAAGGGGGTTGAATACAATTGTATAAATGTTTCGAACAAGTAATAAAATATAACAGCTTTTTATATATCTGATAAAAACTGTTACAAAATCCTCTCAAGAAATACTGATGATCTTGAGAGCTGCTAGGTCGAATGATCCTCGAGTGTTCTCACTAAGTGATGACCTAAACTGTGTTTATATACTACACAGCTACAACAGATTAATCTAAGATATACATTATCAAAAACTAACTGAAACTCATACATATCTTAAACTAAACAGATAAAGTCCTATAACTCAAACGTAACAGATATATGCTCCACATTATAAGGAACAAAACAAATCCTTTAATGCTGACTGTCTTCAAATACTGATGTCATACAAATACTGATGACATACCACATCCTGATGGTACATCAGATCTTGATGACATCCGAACAGCAAGATCCTGAGCTTCTTCTGATCATTGAGAATTCAATATGTAACAATCTCCCTCAATTTATGCTTAATGCAATGAAGCATAAATTCCATTCTCAATGATGCCAAAACCAATCTATAAAATGTACAAGGTGTAAAGCTTACTTCAGTATCTTCAGATAACTGACAGTTGTTCCAAGAAAGTTCTTCAATCTTTCTTCCTCCTTGTCTCGTAGGACTTTAACAAGCTTTTTCTTCAACTCTGTCTTCTCTTCAGTGTTTTCTCCAAGCTGATAGATAGCTGATCTTAATTTAGAAATTGAGCTTTTACTTATCTCAAGATCACCAATCAACATGAAGCTTAAACTGACATCTTCATGATCAGGACTGAAGGATAACTGAGGACTGTTGAGAAAAAGTTGTAGTACTGCAGCTCCCCTTTTCATCTGCATTTCTTGACCAGTATAAGTTTTGTACTCAGAAACATAATCACCATTGTATTTATCATCTTTTGTCATAACTCTTCTTCTGATGACTTCAAGTATCATAGAAGACTAGTTTCCGGTGACACTGTTCTCAACTCTAAGAAGATAGTGAATGTATTTCAATTCTGTCACAGTCTTCATTAAGAGTTGCTACAATATAAAGCTTTTACTTTTACCATCTCTGAAAAAGTACAAAATCTCTTCTCTGACATCATTATCATTTATCTTTCTATGAACAATCTTCACAGCTTCAACTTTCTCAAGATGTGAAGGAGAAATTCTTTCACCAAGATTTTCTGTCAGAGTATCTGAATCTAGCAGATCAGATTCTAAGATCTCCATACTGGAATGACCAATGCCTCCTCTGGTTCGAGATTTGATAAGTTTCAGTTTTTCATTGTATACCACCCAAGAAGGCTTCTTGATGGACTTATCAACATCTTCCTGTTTTGGGATAGAATCTCTTAACCCAGCTGACAGAAATTCAACATGCTTGAACCCTTTAGAATAATTGAATACATGGATGTCTTTCCATTTTCTATTCTTCTTGCCGAGAGGAGCATAGTTTGAAGACAAATCATCAGTCTTCCCTTCTGTTTTATGCCATAGCTCCCTCTTTGATTTTAAAACTCTCTGTAAATATTCTTTGCATGCTTGATCAACTTTCCTTCTATCAATCATTTCGTTTTCATCAGCCGCTGAAATATGAAGAGTGATTACTAGAGAAGGAGCTGACTCATTTAATGCTTTGATCACTTTCTCATCTGACTTAAAATTAGTTATCAGGTTCACAGCATCAGCATCTGCGTTTACGTCAGGATTTGTGTCTCCATCAGGAGTGACATTCTGATTTGTTGTATCATCTTGATCAATGTCAGTGGCAGATCTTTTCTTCCTTGGTATAATCAACTCTTCTGGATTCTGAACTTCTTTATCTTCTTCATTTCCTTGTACAGGAACATAACCTTCTCTGGATAGAAAATTTAGAAAGGTAGAGTTGAATGCAGTCACTTGCCTTGATTTAGAAGTTCTTCCACCTCTTCCTCTTCCTCTTGCTCTTGCAGATCTACCACCTCTGTTTCCTCTTCCTTTAGAAGTGTTAGCTTCAACTTCAATTTGAGCCAAGAGCTCCTTTTGTTGTATAACTGCTTCTTCAGGTGTTAGATCAGGAAATTCTTCAGTTATATACCCAAGAGAACTCCTAGCATTCTTTTGCTCAAGCTTCTTGTCTTTGTAGTACAAGACAATCTCTTCTCATGTTTCCTTATGTCTGTAAGGAAAGAACATCCCTTTAGCTTCTGCTAAATTTGAGATTGTAATATCATCATCCTCAGGAGCACCAACAGTAATCTTCTGCTTGGCTTTATAAGCACCAGTAGACTTCCTTTGTCCTAAAGGATTATTCTTCTTGGAATGTTAAAGTTGATGAGCAGTTGAAGCAATTTGAACATCTATAACTGTATTATTCTTATCACCATCATCATCATCAATATCTTTATCCTTTGTCTGAATAGAATCTGGTGTACATTTTATAGCAACTATCTTCTCTCCCTTTTTGGCATCAGTATTTGAAAGAAGAGAAAACAGAGCATCCAGTTTGTCACTTATAGAAGAAACCTTGTCTTCCAAGGAGGAAAGTCTAGAGGCCATGTTGTCTTGAGATTTAACAACATCTTTGATGGTATTTTTCACACTTTTGATTTCAGCTGAGTTAGGTGTGTGAAGCAAATATCCATCAATTTTCTCTTTGACACCAGCATGAGACTTCTTCATTTTATCAAGTTCAGAGGGAATTCCTTTAACAGAAATGGTTGAAGCCTTAAGATGCAACTTCAGATCAGGAGTTTGAATTTCATCATAAGCCCGATGAATGTGTTGTAAGCTAACAGCGGATGAGATAGAAGAATTTGCAAGTCTCCATTTCTAATCCTATTTTGTCTGTCTGAGATACTCAGCATCAGGATTGTAATAAGAAGGATTTTCAGTGAAGTGTGAAGAAGAACCAACATTGGACTTCTTAGATGCATCAATCGCAGACTTAAGTTGAGTAGTATCAGGATCATCGTCATCACTATCATTGTCAGAGTCAGACAAGCCACCTGAAGAATGTGCAGAATCAGACAGAATTGCCTTGCCTTTATCCAGATTCTTTGCAAGAAATGCATGTGGCTGAGGTGATCCTGAAACAGAAATATAGTAACACCTAAATCTCTCTGTTCTTTTTAAGTGATCCCATCACTTCTCACACAACATATTACTTTGAAGAGTAACATTATCCTCACAGAAGAAACTTTATAAGTAAAGAAAAACTTATAAAATTCTTGTCTCAAAACTACCTCTCCTTTTGCCAATACAGGAGACCGTCTCTCAAAATATTTAATTTTTTTTTATTTTCACACAGTCTCACAGAAAGGCTCAATCACACATATAGCAAAGACATAAGAGATGGCTGAGAAGAGTTGTATGCTTGTCATATAAATAGAGGTAACCTCAAATAAGAGACTATTTATAATCATACAAACATGAGAATATATGAGAAGTTAGCAATACCTGAAAGTGCTTCCTCAAGTGGAAGTGATGCAAGTGGAGGAACAAACAACGCATCAGGATGCTTTTTCAAACTAGCAACTAGTAATGGATCATCAATTGTAGCTAGTGCAGTTGAAGGATGATTCTCAGTAGGAGCTGATGTATCATCAGGATTTGATCTGTCAGGAGAAGTTGAAAGACCAACATCAGTACTTTGAACTGATGGTTCTTGTGGAGTCTGAGATATGTGAGCTGCTTCAGCAATGCTTGGTGAAGGTTCTTGTGTGCTCTTCTCAAAAATAAGATCATCAATGATTGCATCCACCTGTGACAGTATCTCCTGATGAGTTTGCTTTTCCTGCAGTAGTTGAACAGAATCAGCAAGAAGATCACTTTGAGTAATATTAACAATGATCTGTGCAGCCTCAGTGTCTGCATCTTCCCTTTGAGAAGATGGTTCTTATATGACTGGATGTGTTGCAGTTGCTAAATCCCTTTGAGACCTAGGTTCTTGTATACTAACATCCTTGTCAAGAGGCTAAGTCTTCTTCTTCTTTCTGATATATCCAAGTACTTCTTCACTTCTTCTTTTCAACTGGCTCTTTGCAGTTTTCTTGTGTTCAGCAGTTGCTTCAATTACTGAAAGCTTGTCAAGCAGAGCACTAGCATTAGTAGTTGGCTCCTTGATTCCAGTAGTGTCAATCAAGTCATCAGGATTTTGATCAATGGACTTCTTGATTGTTGATAAGGATCCTATTGGCATCTGATCATCTGATTCTGAATCTTCTTGTAAGATCAGTCTTCTTTTCCTGATTGAAAAGCAGTCTTCTTTCTTCTCACTATCACTCAGTGAGACTTGTTTAGCTTTCTGTCCAGATGTGACAGATTTCTTAAACAGCCTTTTCTTTGTTACAACTGATGTCTTTTGAGAGACAGCAGAGGAGATTAATTTAGAGGCTTGTTGTGTTTGCTGTTTGGAAGAAGAAATACTTGGGTTAGAAACAAGATGGGTGATATCTTGAGTCTTAGCATCAGGAACTGTGACAGAGATTCCAGCATCAGGATTTGTAGGCACTTGTGTATGAGTAGGTCTATTTCTCAACAGAAATTATCTGACCTCTCTAGGAAGAAAGGGTGGTCCTGAAAAATTATTCTTTTCATCCCTTTTAATATGATCAGTGATTGCTTTTTCAGAAATTTGAAAAATAGGGAGTAATTCATCATCATCAAACATAGCATTAGGGCATAGGTAAGTGAAAATTAGTTGTATAAATCTAGTATACCCTATTACTCCTGAAGCATCTGCTATCCTAGCAATTATGAACTGTAATATAGTATTATTATAATCAAAATTATCAGAGTTAAGAAGAGAGTACCCAATTCTCAGGGAAGTGGATGGAAGAGCATCAAAATTTGTTGTCTTATTGAAGAAACATCTACTGATGCAGTCAAAGAAAAAGTTCCACTCACTTTTCAGTTTGGTCCTGGCCAGTTTTCCAATGGTTGTGATTTCTCCTTCATAGCCTAAAGTTCTGAGCATGTCAAACAGTTGCTCAGTGGTATGAGTATCATGAGCCCCATCAAGAGCAGGTAATCTCAAGGCTTGAAGCAAAATGTCAGCATCAACTTCATATCTTTGGTCCTTATACTCAAAGAAAAAGCCAGTATGTGTTGGATTTACCACAGCTATATTCTGGACCTGCATGACAGCCCTACATGATACCTTAATAGGATTTGTGAGAGCATACCCAATTGGACATAGAAGAAGAAAATCCTGAATATCATGAAAAGATGATGGTAACTGTAATAACCCCAATTTTTGGAATTTTTGAAACCCTTATGAATAGTGATTTTGCAGACTATGCTGAATAAGAAACTCTTCATGTCACACTATGTAGGGGATCTGTTATGGATATTCTGAGATTTTATTAGTACTCTATATGGTATATAAATATATGTAAAGATCGTCAGAATCCAATTTCCGAACACTTTGATTTTTCCTGGAAATCCACTAGATATGGAAAGAATTGAGTATAAGGTAACAGGATAAAAAGGATTTAAATTAAAGGATTATAAGAGAGGATCATAAACGGAATATAATATATTGAGAAAGGTTAAGGGAACCTAAGTAATAAGATCCCGGGTATGATCCCTCAAACGATAAACGAAAACGAAAGTTAAGCGAACCGTATAACAGATCAGCGGTCATTAGGCAAACAATTAGGAAGTTAATCAAAGGGATTAGAGAGGATGATGTCACCCAACCAATGAGAAGAGGACAAAGAGGGAAAGATGACATCATAGCATGACATAAGCATGACATGGGAAGGAAGGAGATGTGGTTGAATTAGAACCACACAAAGTTCAAGGCTAAAAAGGTAATTAACTAAAACAAAAACAAAACCAAATCAACCAAGCCAAACAAATCATTTTCATCAAAACACAAAATCATTTCTCTCATTCAACCAAGAACTTGCTCTCGGCTTTTTACTATTCCAAAGAGAAAGAAATTCAAAACTCAAGATCAAGGCTTCCTAAATTGGTAAGATAATTCCCTAGTCATCCTTATGCATACTTATGGCTATATTATGAGTTTAAGCCTTCAATTCTTTCTCAATCTTCTTCAAGAAATCAATGAAGAAGACAATGAATAGTGATTTCAAAGTTTTTAACTTGATTTTTTCTTGTTTTCCTTTAAGATCCAAGCATCCCTAAGACTTCTCAAGGCTTCTTAAGGCTTCCTAGCTACTCCCACCACTTCAAGGAAGGTATACCATCTCCAAACCCTAGCTTTAATTTGTATATTAGGTTGATTATGGTTGTGAGGGTAAAGGGTAGCTTGAAACTTGTTTGTTTAAGAGTTTGGGTTGGAATGGTGGTGATTGATTTGTTGAAATCTTAAGATTTGGTTAAAGAATGTAGTATAGTTTAAATTCAAGTTTTAGGAGTAAGTAAATGGATTATAATGAGTTGGTTTGGGGCTGTTGTAATGTATTTTGGATGGAGGTTTGATTGGGTTGTGAATTGGGGTTGAATTGTGATGGTTTTGGAATTGTTTAAATTTGGGAAATCGCGTAAACATAGGTGTCGTAATATCCGATTTACTTTAGACTGCTTTGTTCATAACATTAGGACCCGAGAACCCCCTGCTAGATGTTGACCATTGCCATGTTTAGATAGCTCATGTTACGAGCTTCGTTTTGATATGTAGTTCGTTTGATTCCGATATACGGTTTAGGAGAAACGACCGTTTTAAGTAACGGCATTTCGCGAACGAAACTTTTCCCCTCGCCTTACTTTGAAACATAGGTTAAAGACCAAAAAGGGTTAATTAGTGTATGAAACAATTATGGTAAGAGTGTTAGGCAGTTGGTAAGACACTCGCGAAGGAATCGCCTTAAAACTCGTAATGGTTAAATTATTAAAAATGGTGGAGCCGAGGGTACTCGAGTGACTTAAGAGAATCAGTAAGCGCAAAGCGAGCGTTAGAGTCTAAGTTGGTTAATGTATGGATTTACAAGTAACTTTGGTTTAATTCCAAATTACTTGTTGTTTATACGTTACCAGACTCGTCCCGAGCCATTGTAACCCCCAGTCGCTCAGGCAAGTTTTCTACCCGTTATACTGTTGTTGTGATGTATACACTTGTATATGCATTATCTTGTAATAGATGCATGATGGTTATATTAGCAAATTCTTGCGATATATTGTAGCATGTGATATGGTACATATGCATGCCTGTTTCGAATTCTTGCCATATATATCTGTTGGTTCAGTTGATAATACCTATGCTAGAGAATAGCGGTAATTTGCATATACCCTTAGTATAGGGACCCAAAGGTGAAAACATTTTCTAAAACCGGGAGTCGAGGATCCCGAGTAGATTTTATATATATATATATATTTATATATATATGGTTATAGTTTTCACAACTATTAATCGAATAAGAGTTATTCGATAACTTTATTTTATTATTGAATATTATTTCGAATATTCTTCCGAGGACTTATGACTCCTTTATTTTATTATTGAATATTATTTCGAATATTTATTCGAGGGCTTATGACTCGGCTTATTTTATTTATGGAATATTATTTGAATATTCATTTGAGGATCTATGACTCTGATTATTTGCTGAGATATATTCTTTATTTTATTAAAGAATAAGGTGTCGATAATCAAACTTATTTTCGATTATTCAAATAAAGATAGTACTTTCATATAAGTATATCTTTGGTTATTTAATATCCATTTCAAGTATAAGTTTTAAAACTTCTACTTCGATTATTTTTATAAGGATTATCTTTATGAGAATATTATTTAAATAATAATATTCAGATATTTTCTAAATATATTGGGACTGATTTATTTTAATAAATCAGCAGTACTCCAAACATTCTTAAAAATATTTTCGAGTCTTCAAAATAATTTTTAAAAAGTTAGAGCGGATCCCAAAACTCATTTTTATATTTAAGATCTTCCTTTCAAAGGGGATTTAAATACTCGCTCAAAACCTGGGGGATCCAGCTCTGTGGTGCATTTTGCATTCGCAACGTGGTTGCTGTTTTGAGAAAACAAATGAATTGATTACTTACCCAACGTTCGGGAAGTAAGCCCATCTAATTGAGTCGGCATAAACGACAGGCCGGGGTACGGTCTATCAAAGTGTAAGTGGCTGGGGGCAGTCCATCAATGCGTAAGAGGCCGGGTGGCGGTCCAGCACAAGGTCCTTATGTGGCCAGGGTGATGACCGGTGGGGGATTCATCCATCTACTAGTAGAAAAGGTTACTTATTGGTATCTTTGCCTGATCAGCAAGATATCAGGTTTATGCCAAAATTCTTTCCTTTCCAAATTTATTGGATATTGCAATTCTGTTCATACTTTACATGACAGAGGTTTTCAGCAAACGTATGTATATATATAGGTGTATATATATATCGGGACTTAATGAAGTATATCATAACTTAATTTCCTTCAAAATATTTCAAAGATTGAATCTATTCAAGTCTTATCTTGTAGTCTCATCAGTGTGATGAACTTTTGAAACTAATTATAACTTGAACGGTGGTAGTTCAAGTAGTATTTGGAAAAGATATAAGTATATTGGAGTATCTTGTAACTTCATCTTTTAAACTTATATCTAGTAAATGATTATCTTATGCATGACAAAGATTTTCAGAAAAACGTTGAGACAAGGTTAGATATATGAGATCACCTTGCAACGATATTTTTATACAGTTATACATTGGAACTCTGTGTGTATTATGCATGGAAGAGGACTTCCCATATTTTGAAAAGTATATATGTATATATACTGAATATTTTGCGACTTCATCGCATTAAGATATCAAACTTGGTTCATTTCTTTTGACCAAGACTTTTATGAGTACTATGAGAAGGCTCATATATTATTAATCATTATACATATTATTTTGGTGGGCTTGCTGCTCACCCTTGCTTTCTTCTTTCATCACACAACAACAGATAGAAAAGATGAACAGGACTAAGCTCCCAATTCGCAGGCGGATAGGAAACATTCCGCAGTTTCCTGTAGGCGTGGATGCCGCTATAGCTGAGGTAGGATCTACCAATAGGCTAGGCTTTCAACTGTTGATGTACCAAACTATTGTATATTTATTAATTGTAATAATGGTAAAGGAAATGTAAATTTATTCAGAAACCCTTTTAAGGTGTAATGGTTTATAATTGTGGAATAAAATTACTTGGATTATTTTTGGATATTCATCTTTGAGACTATAACTTGTGGTGTGTGTGTTTATTGTGGGGTCACAGTACAGAGTAGTTGACTGTTTATTAAGATTGGGTGTTATTAAAGGTAATGGAACTCGTGACAACCCGGATCCCCGACCCCGGATTTGGGGGTGTTACAGAAATGGTATCAAAGCCAAGCGTTATAAACCTCAGATATGATGTGACGTTAAGATAATAAGTTCACTAAGATAATAAGAACTCTTGCCAAGTTCATAGTCGGGCTACCTAACGTAGTACTGACAGTTAAAACCCTTATGGGAACCCTTATAAATATCGTGATAGAAGCGTAGTTCGTTATCGTATATGGTAGCGGGACTCCGAACCCTGAGGTTGAGGAGCAACAACGCGATGATGTTTTATTACTTATTGGAGATCAGATTATGGATCCGATAGAGCGTCCTAACGTGGGATCGGATGATGTTCATATTGAGGATGTAGTGGTTGAGGATGTTGTCCTAGAAGGGACAGTTGCTGAGGAGGATCCCATGGAGGATCCTGACAAGAATGAATAAAGGACCACTGAGGAATTGATGACCATGGTTAGGGAAATACCAGAGGTAGGATTGGCCGGTCACTGCCGGAGGTTCGTTCAAGTTTGTAAAGATAGTAGCCCCTTTAATGCGGCTTACTCGTAAGACTGAGAAGTTCGAATGGACAGAGAAATGCGAGAACAACTTTTAAGAACCGAAGCAAAGGTTGGTGACGTTCCCTATGTTGGCATTGCCGGATGGAAAAAGGAGATTTTGTGAATTGTAATGACGCTTCGCATAAAGAATTAGGGTGCTTCTCATACAGCACAGCAAGGTAATCGCGTACGCGTCAAGACAATTAAGGGAATATAAAATTCGATATCCCCGCCCATGAGCTTGGGCTCGTGGCAATAGTTTTGCCCTAAAGATTGGAGGCACTACTTGTATGGAGAGAAGTGCGAGATTTACACAAGCCATAAGTGCTCTAGTGCATTTTCACGTAGAAAGAGCTCAATATACGCCAGAGGAGGCGGTTAGAGCTAATCAAGAATTATGATTGGGAGATTCTTTATCATTCAGGGAAAGCCAATGTGGTGGCTGATGCCCTTAGTAAAAAGGAGAGACTCAAGATGATAATGTTTTTGGGAGAATTTCTAAGAGATTTTGAGAAAATGGAAATAGATATGAAGGTAACCGGAGCCGGTACCGAAAAGCTGTTTGAGATTGCAATACAGTTCAAATTATTGGAAAAGAACATATTGTGCCAGAAAAAGTGATGAACGATGGCAGAGAGCCAAAAATTAGATAAAAGATTAATATCGAGAAAGATGATAAGGGAATAATGAGGTATTCCTACAGAATTTGGGTTCCAAATGTTCAAGAGCTTAAAGATGAGATCTTAGATGAAAGCTAGTTTGAGGAATAAGATTTAGAGCAAACCCTGAACGTGATAGTCAAGGAGGTCGCCATCAAGATAGAAAGAACCCATAACATAATGAAGTGGAAAATGAGGATTTAAAACATGAAGGATGACCCCGATTACGGGGAGGAGGAGGAAACGTTTAGACTAAGGAAATAGAAGTCGAGTAAGGAAAGGAGAACCGAGACGGTACTCCTATATGATAATTTATGGACCTTTCTAGACAGAACTTAGACTATTATCCCCAACCACCACCCTGAGGAAACAATACGGTGAGAAATTCTTTCAAGACCTTTAAGTTGCTAAGCTCTCAGAGTTCCAAGGAACAAGCTGACCCAGTCGAGGCAAGAGCCTGGCTAAAGGAAATATAGGAATCATTTTAGATTCTAAATGATGGACGAATCACAAAAGACTATTTTTGTCACTTACCCTCCTAAGAGAAGGGCCACCACTGGTGAAAGACCAAGAAAGGCACGGAGCCAGAGGTTAGAATAAACTGATTAAAGTTCAGTCAATTGTTTTCGGGAAAGTAATTCCCAAGGTTATGGAGATAGTGTAAAAGCTTTAGAGTCAGAACAAAGGCGGACGAGTATGATGAAATATGAAGCTAAGTTGTAAAAGTTGTCAAGATTCATTCTGATGACAAGAATCCCAGAACGATGTGATGCTTGAAGTCAATGATTAGTGGGTTCATGAAATAATGATAAGAGAAAGGAAAATAAAAAGAAACTGAAGTGGAAAGGAATATAAAGGCAATAGAGTTTGAGGAATGATAAGGGAGTTGGGTATGAGGAAACCTTAAAGACTCATAGCAATAGAAATAGAAAAGTATGTAATCGGCAGGATGAGGGTGATTCACCATGAGTTAAAGCTGATGATTGAAGGAATAAGAGATACATATATTTTATCCCCTGTAAGTTGGGAGGATTTGAGGAAACCTTGAGATAGTTTGAAGGATAAATATTGAGACGCGGATAGACTGAGGAGACAAGGAAGTAAGAAATTAGGAAAATTAGATGAAGGAAGTGACCTTCAAGAATGTGAAGTGTAAGACCGGTGGCTTGATAAGGGAGACGCCAGGTATGAGAGATATCCCAACATTGAGATGACTGTTGAGATAAACAACAAAAGTAAATACGAAATTATTAAGAAGAAGTTCACGTTGAACACGACCAATATCTTCCAGAACATCCTTGTTATCGTTACCAAATCAAGCAAGAAAAGTAGATAATCGTAGTTATCTTTTGGAGGCCATATTGATTGACCTCATTTTGAATACAGATGTTATTGTAAAATTAGGCATATACTATCGAGGTGGGAATGGTTGAATAAGACACCCTTATCAGGGATATATGACTTGATTTATCCATGGAAGGATGCATGTACCTTTTTAAAGGTGGCATTAAAGATAGAACATCGGTAACTTAAAATGAATCCTAGGGGAATGCATAAAGGTTGACATTCCACCCTTAATAGGGACAACATGAGTTTTGACAGTATGAATTGGAAAGGATCAAGGTAGCAACAACCTTTAAAGATCAGTAAAGAAATTTTTCAGAAGTACATAGACAATGGTTCTAGTATTAGTAAAGGGTATTTCGATATGCCCTGTATCTAGGGAATACAGGAGGAACGATTCAAGGATAACCTTAGAGGTTTTACAAGGAGAAAGGTAATATTCAAAATTCTCAAGAATAGAAATTTTGATAAAGGAAATGTGACGTAATTATAATAATGCCAAGTGGGGCACGTGTTAAACCACGAGAAAGTATGGATCGAACCAGTAAAGGTCGAAATTGTTCAGGGAAATTAGAGCCTAAGATAAAAGATGTTCTAAGTATAATTGAGAGTCAGTCGTGACAGTGATTAACCTCTAAAGACTGAGGCAATAACTTATGGAAAAATGGCGATATTTTTTTTTACTCATCGGATTTTAAGGAAAACATCTTCACATAAGCTGTGATTGAAATGAGGTATAAAATTTATTTGGAGGTGGTTAAAATGACATTGACTGTAAGGAAATTTTACTATCAGGAAAGGCCAAAGAGGTGGCCGACACTTTAAAGGTAAGAGGATAATTATAGGCGCTTGTGCCAAAGGAATACAGTGATGATGGTTAAAGCTATGAAGGTTGTATTATGGTTTGGAAGATTGACATTCCTTCCGATGACTGTGCAATACCCAACCGTAATAGTAGTTTGGTAAAGGTTTAATTCGTGTAATCACCGTTAGCGGGCTATCTATCTCAGAAGATACTATCTTGAGAATAATCCAGTACCATGTTTCAAAAAAAAAGAAAAAAAAGGGGACTAGACGAACCCTTGAGTTAAGTCTTCTATTTAAGGCATACGATTAAGAATGGTATTTACCTGCTATCGTTGCTTTGACTGAAACTCTTCTGCAATTTTATCTGCTTCATGTCATGAAAGTACGTCAGGATCTGGAGTGTTCTTCATGAATTATGAATGGGGGTTATGTTAACTCCTTAGAAGTATTCTATACGACATGTATGGACTCCGTATGGTTAGATATTAAGATTTCATGGAAAGTGAATGACGACAGTAGGTCAGTGGTGGACCATAGTAATGTAGCAATGATTCTGCGAGTAATGAGCTGGTTACAACCATGAGAGTTGTATTGGAATGGATGTTGAGATTAAGTACCACTAATCGGGTCGTGGTGATGTATAAGTTATCATTGAATAGACTAATTAAGTAGATTATTTACCTATTGAATATTTATTCCTCCTTATCAATAGAGGGTCGTATGACTATATGAGGAAGGTTGCGGTGCAAGCATAGAATTCTAGTAACGATGATGTCTAGAATGAGATCCCAGGTTCGATTTTCAATATCGAGGGAGTTTCAAAGGTGATTGTGTATAAGCTCGAGGAAGAGCATGGGTCCATAGATGGATGGACGGAATAGCGAAAATATTTAGGCATGAGAAATATGATGCTATAATACTTGATGTTGATATATATATATACATATATGTTTTGTTCTCCTATGACAAACCTCTATAGTTCAGAGGTAGATTCCAAGCCAGATATTTTGGGCAATATTTTTTTTACATATATACAATTCTCTTCAGTTCGTTCTTTTCTCTTCTTTTCATTTCATGTAAGCTGAGAAGAACAACCCTTCCAGAAGGGGAGGTATTGCCGAATGACTATCTATCTTTGTGATAGAAGCCTAGTAGGATACCACATGTTGTTTAATTGCTTGTCAAGTACTAAAGGCTGGCCACCTTCTGTACTAACTATGCGATATAACAAGTGTTCATGATCATAGTGATCTCTCAACAAATTCCTTTACTTCTATATGATTGATCAAATTTTGGAAAATAGAAACAGCTGAAAAAGGAGTAATAAAGTTGTGGTAGTATTCAGAATGGAAACACATTCGTGATACTAAGGTTGACGTGGTTATTAAAAGGTTATACAACGCTAACGAGCAAAAGTATAACCAGTATAATATTAGGAACGGAAGGTAGTAGCGCTTACGAACTGGAAAAGAATGGGTATTAAGAAGCAAAAGCTCTAATGCTAAAAGCTATAATAAGAGTCTGTGCAATAGACTTGAAAGAATTTGGAATGATCACTTAACACGGATTGAGTTTTCTTATGACAATAGATCATATGTCAGTATTGAGATATCGCCTTATGAGATCCTTGAGGGAAGACAATGTCGATCTCCCTTATGTTAGGATGAAGTTGTAGAGCGCAAGATGCTCGGACCCGCAATAGCCCAAAGGGCCAGGGATATAATAGATCTAATCAGAGGACGGCTGGTAGTAACCCAAGATGCACATAAGAGGTATGCTGATTTGACTCGAAAGGACAAAGAGTATGAAATAGGGGACCTAGTAATGTTATAGGTATCCCTTGGAAAGGATTGATGAGGTTCGGAAAGAAAGGAAAGCTAAGTCTACAATTTGTTGGACCCTTGGATATATTAAGACGTTTTGGGAAGTTAGCATATGAGCTAGCCCTACCCCCGAACATGTAGCAAGTCATAACGTGATTCACGTATCAATATTAAGGAAGTGTAATTCGGATGCCAGACAAATAGGGGCATATGAGCTCATAGACATGCAACCAGATGTAACCTATATGGAATAACCAGGAAAGGTTATAGATCGAAAAAGAACAAGTGCTTAAGAGAAGGGTTATCAAACTAGTTAGAGTTTGATGGTAGAACCACAATGTGGGAAAATTACGTGAGAGTTAGAAAGTGCAATGCTAAGAGAGTATCCCTATTCATTTCTATCTGATTCCGGGACGGAATCCTTTTAAGGAGGGGAGACTGTAATAACCCCAATTTTTGGAATTTTTGAAACCCTTATGAATAGTGATTTTGCAGACTATGCTGAATAAGAAACTCTTCATGTCACACTATGTAGGGGTTCTATTATGGATATTCTGAGATTTTATTAGTACTCTATATGGTATATAAGTGTATGTAAAGATCGTCAGAATCCAATTTCCGAACACTTTGATTTTTCCCGGAAATCCACTAGATATGGAAAGAATTGAGTATAAGGTAACAGGATAAAAAGGATTTAAATTAAAGGATTATAAGAGAGGATCATAAACGGAATATAATATATTGAGAAAGGTTAAGGGAACCTAAGTAATAAGATCCCGGGTATGATCCCTCAAACGATAAACGAAAACGAAAGTTAAGCGAACCGTATAACAGATCAGCGGTCATTAGGCAAACAATTAGGAAGTTAATCAAAGGGATTAGAGAGGATGATGTCACCCAACCAATGAGAAGAGGACAAAGAGGGAAAGATGACATCATAGCATGACATAAGCATGACATGGGAAGGAAGGAGATGTGGTTGAATTTGAACCACACAAAGTTCAAGGCTAAAAAGGTAATTAACTAAAACAAAAACAAAACCAAATCAACCAAGCCAAACAAATCATTTTCATCAAAACACAAAATCATTTCTCTCATTCAACCAAGAACTTGCTCTCGGCTTTTTACTATTCCAAAGAGAAAGAAATTCAAAACTCAAGATCAAGGCTTCCTAAATTGGTAAGATAATTCCCTAGTCATCCTTATGCATACTTATGGCTATATTATGAGTTTAAGCCTTCAATTCTTTCTCAATCTTCTTCAAGAAATCAATGAAGAAGACAATGAATAGTGATTTCAAAGTTTTTAACTTGATTTTTTCTTGTTTTCCTTTAAGATCCAAGCATCCCTAAGACTTCTCAAGGCTTCTTAACGCTTCCTAGCTACTCCCACCACTTCAAGGAAGGTATACCATCTCCAAACCCTAGCTTTAATTTGTATATTAGGTTGATTATGGTTGTGAGGGTAAAGGGTAGCTTGAAACTTGTTTGTTTAAGAGTTTGGGTTGGAATGGTGGTGATTGATTTGTTGAAATCTTAAGATTTGGTTAAAGAATGTAGTATAGTTTAAATTCAAGTTTTAGGAGTAAGTAAATGGATTATAATGAGTTGGTTTGGGCTGTTGTAATGTATTTTGGATGGAGGTTTGATTGGGTTGTGAATTGGGGTTGAATTGTGATGGTTTTGGAATGGTTTAAATTTGGGAAATCGCGTAAACATAGCCATCGTAATGTCCGATTTACTTTAGACTGCTTTTGTTCATAAGATTAGGACCCGAGAACCCCCTGCTAGATGTTGACCATTGCCATGTTTAGATAGCTCATGTTACGAGCTTCGTTTTGATATGTAGTTCGTTTGATTCCGATATACGGTTTAGGAGAAACGACCGTTTTAAGTAACGGCGTTTCGCGAACGAAACTTTTCCCCTCGCCTTACTTTGAAACATAGGTTAAAGACCAAAAAGGGTTAATTAGTGTATGACACAATTATGGTAAGAGTGTTAGGCAGTTGGTAAGACACTCGCGAAGGAATCGCCTTAAAACTCGTAATGGTTAAATTATTAAAAATGGTGGAGCCGAGGGTACTCGAGTGACTTAAGAGAATCAGTAAGCGCAAAGCGAGCGTTAGAGTCTAAGTTGGTTAATCTATAGATTTACAAGTGACTTTGGTTTAATTCCAACTTACTTGTTGTTTATAGGTTACCAGACTCATCCCGAGCCATTGTAACCCCCAGTCGCTCAGGCAAGTTTTCTACCCGTTATACTGTTGTTGTGATGTATACACTTGTATATGCATTATCTTGTTATAGATGCATGATGGTTATATTAGAAAATTCTTGCGATATATTATAGCATGTGATATGGTACATATGCATGCCTGTTTCGTATTCTTGCCATATATATCTGTTGGTTCATTTGATAATACCTATGCTAGAGAATAGCGGTAATTTGCATATACCCTTAGTATAGGGACCCAAAGGTGAAAACATTTTCTAAAACCGGGAGTCGAGGATCCCGAGTAGATTTTATATATATATATATATATTTATATATATATGGTTATAGTTTTCACAACTATTAATCGAATAAGGGTTATTCGATAACTTTATTTTATTATTGAATATTATTTCGAATATTCATCCGAGGACTTATGACTCCTTTATTTTATTATTGAATATTATTTTAAATATTCATTCGAGGGCTTATGACTCGGCTTATTTTATTTTTGGAATATTATTTGAATATTCATTTGAGGATCTATGACTCCGATTATTTGCTGAGATATATTCTTTATTTTATTAAAGAATAAGGTGTCGATAATCAAACTTATTTTCGATTATTCAAATAAAGATAGTACTTTCATATAAGTATATCTTTGGTTATTTAATATCCATTTCAAGTATAAGTTTTAAAACTTCTACTTCGATTATTTTTATAAGGATTATCTTTATGAGAATATTATTTAAATAATAATATTCAGATATTTTCTAAATATATTGGGACTGATTTATTTTAATAAATCAGCAGTACTCCAAACATTCTTAAAAATGTTTTCGAGTCTTCAAAATGATTTTTAAAAAGTTAGAGCGGATCCCAAAACTCATTTTTATATTTAAGATCTTCCTTTCAAAGGGGATTTAAATACTCGCTCAAAACCTGGGGGATCCAGCTCTGTGGTGCATTTTACATTCGCAACGTGGTTGCTGTTTTGAGAAAACAAATGAATTGATTACTTACCCAACGTTCGGGAAGTAAGCCCATCTAATTGAGTCGGCATAAGCGACAGGCCGGGGTACGGTCTATCAAAGTGTAAGTGGCTGGGTGGCAGTCCATCAACGCGTAAGAGGCCGGGTGGCGGTCCAGCACAAGGTCCTTATGTGGCCAGGGTGATGACCGGTGGGGGATTCATCCATCTAATAGTAGAAAAGGTTACTTATTGGTATCTTTTCCTGATCAGCAAGATATCAGGTTTATGCCAAAATTCTTTCCTTTCCAAATTTATTGGATATTGCAATTCTGTTCATACTTTACATGACAGAGGTTTTCAGGAAACGTATGTATATATATAGGTGTATATATATATCGGGACTTAATGAAGTATATCATAACTTCATTTCCTTCAAAATATTTCAAAGATTGAATCTATTCAAGTCTTATCTTGTAGTCTCATCAGTGTGATGAACTTTTGAAACTAATTATAACTTGAACGGTGGTAGTTCAAGTAGTATTTGGAAAAGATATAAGTATATTGGAGTATCTTGTAACTTCATCTTTTAAACTTATATCTAGTAAATGATTATCTTATGCATGACAAAGATTTTCAGAAAAACGTTGAGACAAGGTTAGATATATGAGATCACCTTGCAACGATATTTTTATACAGTTATACACTGGAACTCTGTGTATATTATGCATGGAAGAGGACTTCCCATATTTTGAAAAGTATATATGTATATATACTGAATATTTTGCGACTTCATCGCATTAAGATATCAAACTTGGTTCATTTCTTTTGACCAAGACTTTCATGAGTACTATGAGAAGGCTCATATATTATTAATCATTATACATATTATTTTGGTGGGCTTGCTGCTCACCCTTTCTTTCTTCTTTCATCACACAACAACAGATTGAAAAGATGAACATGACTAAGCTCCCAATTTGCAGGCGGATAGGAAACATACCGCAGTTTCCTGTAGGCGTGGATGCCACTATAGCTGAGATAGGATCTACCAATAGGCTAGGCTTTCAACTGTTGATGTACCAAACTATTGTATATTTATGAATTGTAATAATGGCAAAGAAAATGTAAATTTATTCAGAAACCCTTTTAAGGTGTAATGGTTTATAATTGTGGAATAAAATTACTTGGATTATTTTTGGATATTCATCTCTGAGACTATAACTTGTGGTGTGTGTGTTTATTGTGGGGTCACAGTACAGAGTAGTTGATTGTTTATTAAGATTGGGTGTTATTAAAGGTAATAGAACTCATGACAACCCGGATCCCCGACCCCGGATTTGGGGGTGTTACAGTAACTGCTGATGTGTAAGCAGAGCTAAGTAATTGTTAGTGCCAAATGTATTTCCATGAATAATTGTGGTTTGACTGAAGAGTGGTGAAACTTCAGAAGTTGTCATGATGTGAATATCATGTGAGAGAGTGTAAGTGTGAGATGTGCACAGTGAAACTATGTGTATGATGAATTATGTCACAGAATTTTTTATGGTTTTATAGCTTCACTATTCAGAAATATGTAAAACACACTCGTATGAAGAAGGTAACCTAGAAAATTTGACTTCGAACAGGAAACAATTACTGAGTAATTTAGTTTGACGGTGGAGGAAATTACGGAAGTAAATACAAAATACATACAGTTATATCAAGACACAACCGTCGAAATTTGTTTATCTGATAATCCACCATTAATCATTAATTAAGTGAGACACTTAATTGCAACAATAAAGCTTACTTAGAGATTGATTAACACTAATAATCTGAATTAGAACGTGCTGACCTGTCATCAGGATTTGAGACCTTTCTTCTGTCAGGATTGACTAACTCAGGATATGTCGATTCAAATTCAACATTTATTTGTCAAAGCATCATAAATTATTAGCAACCACAATTTTAATCAAAACATTCATCAAGAAATACAATTCAAGTAGATGAAGTAAAGATTAACAGGCTTCAAGAAAAACATTCACATGCATATAATATGAGATAAACAAAGACTAAATCTTGCAATCAAAAAAAAAATTCATTAATATATCAAAAGAGTACATTTCATGAAATTTATAGATTACATGCAAAAGATTACAAGATAATCCTAGTCTAAGATGGTGAACAGCCTTGGTCTAAGAAGGAAGGCTATCGATTAGTTCCTTCTGCTGTTGACCACTAGCACTGCAAGATGGATGATCCGTTCTTGCTGAAGAAGACCCTCTCTCCGTTCTTCTTCCAATCGATCAAGATGGAGTTGATAGTCCATCTCAAAGAACAAGAGATTTTTCTGAACCTCTTGTGGAACCAAGTTCCATATATCATCAGGAATGGCAATGACGTGCCATTCCTGTTCCCAGTCACCACAACTGAACTCGACGTGGAAGTTTTCATAGTTCATAAACATGTTTACAAGAACCATTTTTATGAAGGAAGAAAGTAGTGATGGTTAAAAGAGGGAATAGTTTTGTGTGAGAGTAGAAGATGATATGTCTGAGATGAAATAACGGTTAAATAGCCAATGGAATATCAAGAAACTAGGGGACTGATTAATGATTAAGTGTAGAGTTAACTTAATGAATTAACCAAAAGTTACTTTTTAAGGCGCGTCTCCCTAGACCGATGTGTAATGATGACAGTGATATATTTATTCAGATATGCACAATTAGAAAATAAAATTCACTTAATTTATCATGCATATAAAATAGAATACATCAAATATTTCTAACGTAATATCTAAAAATCACAAAATTTAGGACATATCAGGATTTGATCAATATACATCAGGATTTGATCAAATATAAATTGAAACAAAAAATTTACTTGTCCCAATTAACCATACCAAGTTCATTCACAAGCTTTGTAAATGTTGCTTCAGGTAATGGCTTTGTGAAGATATCAGCCAGCTACTGTTCAGTAGGAACAAAATGAAGCTCTATGGTTCCTTCCATGACATGCTCTCTTATGAAGTGATATCTGATACTGATGTGCTTTGTAAGAGAGTGTTGCACTGGATTTCCTGTCATAGCAATGGCACTTTGATTATCACAATAAATAGGAATTTTTGAGAATGATAATCCATAGTCCATGAGTTGATTTCTCATCCATAACAGTTGAGCACATCAACTCCCAACTGCAATATATCCAGCCTCGGCAGTTGAAGTAGAAATAGATTTCTGCTTCTTGCTGAACCATGAGACTAATCTGCCTCCCAAGAACTGACAGCTTCCTGATGTACTTTTCCTGTCTATTTTGCATCCAGCAAAATCAGCATCTGAATAACCACATAATGCAAAATCAGCTTCTCTTGCATACCAAAGTCCAAGTGAAACAGTACCCTTGAGGTATCTGAAAATTCTTTTTATTGCAATAAGATGTGGCTCTCTTGGATTTACTTGAAATCTTGCACACAAACAAGTGGTAAACATAATGTCTGGCCTGCTAGCAGTTAGATATAACAGAGATCCAATCATACCTCTATAGGTTGTCACATCAACTGTTATACCTTCATTTGGATCAAGTTTTGTAGCAGTTGCCATAGGAGTACTTGCAGTTACACTTTCTTGCATATTAAACCTCTTCAGTAGATTTCTTGTATACTTGGACTGATTGATATAGATGCCATTATCATTTTGTTTAATCTGCAAGCCTAGGAAGTAACTCATCTATCCCATCATACTCATTTGATATCTTGATTGCATCAACTTTGAAAACTTATCACACAGTGTTTGATTAGTTGATCCAAAAATGATATCATCCACATAAATTTGAACTAAAAGCAAATCTTTACCTTTATTCAGATAAAACAGAGTTTTGTCTATTGTACCTCTGTTGAATCAACTTTTAAGTATAAACTGAGCAAGGGTTTTATACCATGCTCTAGGTGCTTGCTTTAGTCCATAGAGTGATTTATCAAGTCTGTAAACATAGTCAGGATGTATAGGATCCACAAATCATGGTGGTTGTTCAACATAGACTTCTTCTTCAAGTTCTCCATTGAGAAATGCACTCTTGACATCCATCTGGAAGACGTTGAACTTCTTGTGAGCAGCATATGCCAAGAAGATTCTGATTGCTTCCAACCTAGCAACGGGAACAAATGTCTTATCATAGTCAATACCTTCATGTTGGGAATATCCTTTTGCCACCAATCTTGTCTTGTTTCTAATGATTGTTCCATCAGAATCAGTCTTATTTCCAAAGACCCATTTGTGCCCATAATTGACTTGTTCTTTGGTCTAGGCACCAACTTCCACACTTCATTTCTTTTGAACTCATTCAATTCTTCTTGCATAGCCATGACCCAATCTGCATCCTTGAGTGCATCTTCTACTTTTATTGGCTCTTCTTTTGAAAGTAAATTATGATATAAACATTCATTCTGAGTTGCACTTCTTGTCTTTACACCATAATCAGGATTTCCAATGATCAGATCAGGAGTATGATCCTTAGTCCATTTTCTGGCACTAGGAAGTGTCCTTCTGAAACTAGATGCTCCCCCTGAATTGTATGCCTCATCAAATGCATTTGAGGCTCACCCTAAATCTGTTGGATTATTTCCTGATGAAATATTGGGACTTGACTCATGTTCTTCTGATGTTGAATCAGCATTGGATTGAGAATAACTTTAAGATGATTCTTCAGTGTTAGAATCATCAGCTGACCTTTGCTGCTGCTCCCCTCAACTTGTGCAGGATCATTTACACAATGATTATCTTCAGAATCTGAAGGAGTGTCAGGATTTGGATGATCAGGATTTGACCGTTCATTGGAGTTTGATCCAGATTCCAACAATGCCTTTTTATTTGTAAAGATTAAACTTTCATGAGTGTCTTCTTCAAAACCAGGAATCTTCTTATCATCAAAAGATACATTTATGGAGACTACTACAGTGTGTGTTCTTAGATTGAACACTCTGTAAGCTTTTGATGGTGAGTATCCAACAAAGATTTCTTCATCAGCCTTTGATTCAAACTTTCCAAGCTGATCAGTATGAGTTCTCAAAACAAAGCACTTACATCCAAATACATGAAGATGTTTGAGACTTGGCTTCTTTTCTTTTAGAATTTGATAAGGAGTAACACCATGTCTATTATCAGAGTAACATTCTGAGTATAACATGTTGTGTTTACTGCTTCAGCCCAGAAGTAAGTAGGTAGTTTTGCTTCTTCTAGTAGAGTTCTACCAGCTTCAATTAAGGTTCTGTTCTTCCTCTCAATAACACCATTTTTCTGAGGTGTACCAGGAGCTGAGAATTGTTGTTCTATACCTTTGTACTTGCAGAATTCCTCCATTTTTGAGTTCTTGAATTCAGTGCCATTATCACTCCTTAGAATTTTCACTTTATGAGTGGATCCATTTTCAATTTGCCTTATGTGGTCCAGAAGAATTTCTGGAGTTTCATCTTTCCTGTGTAGAAAATAAATCCATGTATATCTAGTGAAATCATTAACAATTACAAGTATGTACCTTTTCTTGTTGATGGACATTATGTTCACTAGTCCAAAAAGGTCCAGGTGCAGCATGTGATATGGCTCAGAGATAGAGAATTATGTTTTACTTTTGAAAGACACTCTTCTTTGTTTTGACTTTTGGCAAGCATCACAGAGACCATCACTTGAGTATAGCATGTTTGGCAATCCTCTTACAAGCTCCTTCTTGGCAAGTTCATTGATTGAGTTGAAGTTGAGATGTGAGAGCTTCTTATGCCAGGTCCAGCTCTCATCTACTGATGCATTAGAGCTAAGGCAAGTAGCTTCCTTTTCAAGACTTTCATGTAGCCTTGCTTTATAAATGTTACCATGTTTGTATCCTATCAAGACAATTTTCTTTGACTTGTTATGAACAACTTCGCAGTGTGAGTCATAGAATACAACATGATAACCTCTGTTAGTGATTTGACTGATGCTCAGAAGATTATGCTTCAGTCCTTCCACCATTCTCTATTGCTACCTCTCCAATTATCAAGTTGCCATATCCCAGAGTATGTCCTACAATTCCATCTCCATAAGATACATCCGGCCCAGCCTTCTTCTCAAATTCTGACAGCAGGGATTTATTTCCAGTCATGTGTCCTGAACATCCACTATCCAAGACAAATTTATTTTTCTTGTTACCCTGCAGTCAGAAGACTAATTAATTAGAAGGATTTTTAAGGACCCACACTTGTTGGGCCCTCTTTTTGAACAACTTAAGCCTTTGTGTGTCAGGAGTTCTCTTGATAGTCTTTCCTTTGTCAGGATTTGTCTTGTCAGAAGCAAGTTTAGTAAAACCAACAGAATTAATCACACAAGCAACTTTATTAAACTTAGGCAAAGGTTCATAGTAATTGTGATACAACTTGTGATAAGAACTACAAGTATAAATCGAATTCCAACTACTACCACAATGAAAACAAGGATTTTGTGGTTTATAAAATATTGATCTACCCCTAACATCAGACTCAAGAATAGCAGTTTTTCTTTTCTTATTCCTCATGCAATCAATAGCAAGATGATTAGTATTTCCACAGTTAAAACAAGTTTCCTAGGAGCATTGAGAACAACCTTGTAATTTGAATCCTTAGAAATACCTTGCTTACCATTCCTGTTTCTTTTAGGACTTTTTACTTGAGGTTTGTCAGTAACCTCAAATATTTTCTTTTTCAATTGTCTTGCTGACAAAAGTCCTATGTTCTTTTCTTTCTTAACAGACTTAATGGTTTCCTTGCTTTTCTTTCTTTGAGTATCATCCCTTACCAGTTTTTCTTGTGATACTGATGTTGAACCCTTTTCAAAAGTGGATTTGGGTTCATTAGCTTCTGATGAAATAAACTTAACAGGAGTTTCAAGGGAAATTTTATTTTCAGTGTCAACATCCTTAATTTCATCTTTATAGTCTAGGCATTCTTTCCAGTTTTTCTTTGAGATCATCTCATGAACCTTTTTGCCTGAATCAGTCCAGGATTTAAGGGTTTTTCTCTCATTTTTTAGATCCTTTTCTAACATACTGTATCTAACCTCAAGAATCTTAACTGTATTTTTAGCTCTTTCACATTCTTTCTTCAAATTTATCTAATGTATTAAATCAGACTCTAACTGATCATTCCTAGATTTCAAGGTCTTAATTTCAGTTATAAGTCTATCATTTTCTAAAGTCTTATTCTTGAAGCTACTATGCAAAGATTTAAGAATAGATTTCAATTCAGATATAATTTCAGTATCAAAAGAGAAGAAAGGAGTTTGTACCTTAGGCTTAGAAGCAGCAGGATCATCAAGACTGGCCATCAGTACATAGCATGTGTTTTCATCTTCAGAGTCAGAGGAGTCCATCCAATTCTTGCTTGAAGTGATCAGGGCTTTGCTCTTCCCTTTGTCATACTATGTTTTCTTGCACTATGTGGCAAAGTGACCAGGTTCATCACAGTTGTAGCATTTGATCTTTGTCCTGTCTACTTTCCCAGCTCTAGAGTCCTTTCCATCTTTTCTCCCAGTTGACTTCCTTCACTTCTAGTAAACTTCTTCCTGAGGCTTTTGTTGTTCTTGGACTTCCTGAACTTCATCCTCCTGAATCCTTAACCAGCAATGCGACATTTGCATGACATCAGAATCTGTCATGTTCTCATCAGTTTCAGAATCAGTATCATCATCAGGATTTGATGATGAATCATCAGTATCTGATTCTGGCAAATTGTTCTTCTTTCTTGCAGCTCCAACAGACTTTTCTTTTGAAGCTTTATCATTCACTTTCAAAGCAACAGATTTCCCTTTACTGCTTTTCTTCTCTCTCCTTTACTGCAGGAGAATAAGGCGGCTTCGAAAAAAAAGCTCCCAAATACGACTTAGAGAAAAATTGCAGAAAATTTTCGTGTTTGCAGTTGTGTAAAGTGAAAAGAAATGAGACAGGTGAAGTATTTATAGGCGCAAAGGGAAAGGTAACCCACTCAACTGCCTCGCAATCCGGTCCGTTGATCGAAGACACGTGGCACAATCCTGAGCGTCCAGAAAATAACCGCTGCAGTTAATGATTACATCTCTGTAATTATTTAATAGGCACAATTTTTGAGGCAAAAAGGGGGGGGAAACTGTAACGTTTCGTGCACATACATATACTTACACATATATTCGTACAAGAAGCTCAACCGCCGCCTGATACTCCGGGAAGAGCGCTAAAACACTACCCACCTGTCACATCTGCACCCAGGCCTACACAAACACAACCCCGGGGACTTGTACCCAACAACACCCCGGGGTTAGGGGCCACAAATCAAAGGAAAAATGACAAAAATTTTCCAAAGTGCCAAGAAACAAAAGGCCTACCCAAACACAACCCCAGGGACTTGTACCCAACAACACCCCGGGGTTAGAGGCCGCAAATCAAAGGAAAAATGATAAAAAATTTCAAAAGGGCCTACCCAAACACAACCCCGGGGACTTGTACCCAACAACACCCCGGGGTTAGGGGCCGCAAATCAAAGGAAAAATGACAAAATTTTTCCAAAGGGCCAAGAACCAAAGGGCCTACCCAAACACCACCATGGGGACTTGTACCCAAAGATATCCCGGGGTCAGCGGACAAATTATAGAAGTGAAATTTTTTCCAAGACAACTACTCCCCCATCCGGGAAAACCCGTATAAGGGAGTGGGAGGCAAATGATAGGCCAGAAGTTATCAGGCCCAGATAAAAGGACAAAGGCCCAAAAGAGATAACACCCCAGGCCCAAGCCGGGGTGGTCCCCGGTGCCACGTGGCACAGGACAAAAGAGTCAATTGTCTCATGTTACCCAAAATGGAACAATTGCATCCCAGCCGTTCATGGGTAAACATCCCAAGATAACTCTGATGGAGAAAAGACACCTGACCACATAAAATATTCTTTATTTCTTCATGATTGTTTGGCGAATATTTGTAGGCTGAGTTTTTAGAATGCATGTGTACCCAAGTATCTGAATCAGTTTATTTTCTTTGTGTCGAGTTTTGGTGAGTCAAACGGGTTGTTTGTTGTTTAGATTTATAGCTTTTGTTTGCGAAGAAAAGGTTGATGTTTGTAGTGAATCTGGGCTTGTGTTTTAGTATGCACATATGTGCGAATAAGGGTTTTAATCTATGTAAAATTGGGTTTGATCTTTGGTTTTTATGACTGTTCATAACATGTGTTATAGGCGTATATATGTATATATAGGTTGTCTGATATAATTTGGTGTTTTGATTTTGAGATTAACTATTTTTGAGTAGCTTTTGTGTTTCTTTCTTTTCTTTTTCTTCCCGAAATGGCATAGACTCCGGGGTTATATGGTTAGGAGGGGTAGAAAGAAACAATTAGCTAACCTGAAATATAGACCTGGCCGTCCCCACTTTGGATTTCCCGAACATTCTTCGAGTGACTCTTCCCCGGAACCAGAAAATATGCCTCCCCGTCGCCAAGCCATAGTTGAGGAGTTGCCTACCTTCCTGTTAAACCCCGGGCAGACTTTGAGTAGGAGAGATGGGTCTTGGATAGACATAGACCATTATTTTGTTTAGAACCGTGAGAATAGTCCTCCCCATGATTACTACTTTAGGGACCTTACTACTGCGTATAGGCCCGGGGGCATAGAGCCTTATGATGGGGCCCAGATGGATCAACTTTTTTATAATGCCCCCGGGACTAGGTATGTTCCTGCTCCCCGTCATCCCGACCTCTCTGAGTATACCTTTCAGCAGATAGATGACCTGGTGAAGGCCGTTTTGGCGATGTCTTCGGGATTTATGCGAACCTGGTTGTATCTCGAAAAGGTGTCCATGAAGCTGAGCATGGTGTGGCCCGAAGTTGCGTCGATTAGCTGGTCAATATTTGGGAGGGGATAGGAATCTTTAGGACATGCAGCGTTGAGGCTCGTGTAATCAACACACATTCTCCACTTTCCATTCGGCTTCTTGACTAGCACCACATTGGCGAGCCAGTCGGGATACTTGATCTCGCAGATGATGTCGGCCCTGAGCAGCTTCTCTATCTCTTCGTCTATTGCTTGCTGTCGTTCGGGAGCGAAGTTTCTCCTTTTTTGTTTGATCGGATTTTTCCTCGGGTCTACATCCAGACTGTGCATTGCCACAGACTGATCGATCCCGGGCATATCTTCTGGTGCCCATGCAAATACATCCGCATATTCTCTTAACAACGAGATGAGCTCTTCTTGGAAGGATGTCTCTAGGCCTTTTCCAATTTTCAACTTCTGGGTGGGGTTCCCGGGGTCCAATTCTATCTCCACCGTCTGGGCAGCGAGTTCTACCTTGGTTTTCTCTCTTACTTCCACAAATTTCTGTATCCGGGCGTCGGCGTTGGTTACGCTGTATCCCGAATCCTCTATAATGTTGACGTCCAACTTTAGCCTTTTGCTGAAATGTTCACGATGTTTCTTGCGGCTTTGGCCTTTGGGTAAGGCCATTGCCTTCTTTCTGTGATCTGGATCAGTTTCGGCCATGACCAGCGCCTGTCCATAGCATTTTCCCGAAGTGCCCCGATCTCCCCTAAGTTCTCTGATGCCTCCCGGGGTGGGAAACTTCAGCTTCAGGTGAATTGTAGACGGGATTGCCTAAAGCCTAGTGAGGGTAGGTCTTCCCAGGATCATGTTATAAGAGGATGCAACACTTATCACATAGAACTTCATGATATGAGATACCTGCCGGGGTGCGGCACCAAAGACCATGGGGAGGTATATTACCCCGCGGATCGGGATCATATTGTTCCTGAATCCATAGAGAGGGTCTTCGAGGCATGGATCCATGCGGAGGTGTCCCAACTTCATCCTGTTAAGGGTATGCTCGAAAACAATGTCAGCTGAGGAACCGTTATCAACCAAAATTCTTTGTACCTCATTATCGGCGATGTCAAGAGTCATGACCAGGGCTTGGTTGTGCTCGGGATCCAGGCCTTCATAATCTGTATTGGAGAAATATATGCGCTCATCTTCAGCAGGATGGATCATCAAGACATCGTTGCCCTCGTCTGGACTCCGGGGTGGGGAGGAGGTTCCCCCAAAAATCATGTTGACCCCATGTTTCCCGCCACCAGAGGGTTATCTCTGTCGTCAAGTCTTCTCTGTAGGTACTGGTACATGTTGCCCTTTTTGATCTGATCTTCAATGAACATTTTGAAAGAGAAGCAGTTCTCCGTGGTGTGGCCATGATCTTCGTGGTACCCGCAATGCTTGTCCCGGGCCCTGTTCCGGGGGGTGCCAACATCGGCTTCGGGGGGTAATAAAAGGGCTTCCCCTTGACTTCTCTCAAGATGTCGGCTCGGGGCCGATTGAGCGGAGTCCATTCGGGCTCCGGCTTTGGTACCCTCTTAGGCATGGGCTTCCTTTCACTCTTCTGGGGTCTGGAGTGGTCATCCCGGGGTGGGGTCCCCCTGGATTGCTGCACATAATTGGTCTGTATGTCTGTCTTGTGTCTCTTTTCTTTTTCGTAGGCGCGGCGGTGATCCGGAGACTCATCATCATCCCGGATCCTCCTATTCATCTTCATCGAGGTGAGGAAGTCATTTTCTTTGATAAAATTGGACGCCATTGTATAGGCTGAAGCGAGGCTTTGGGGTTCCCGATGTATTAGGTCCTTCACGTAGCCTTCACATGAAACTGGGTGGAGATTACGCCAGAAAATATTCACGGCTTCCTTTTCTTCAAGGTTGGAGAGCTGATTGACTGATTCTTGAAATCTTTTGATGAACTCTGGAAGAGTTTTTCTGCTTCTCTGTTGTATGGTTTCCAAGTGGCACATCTGGAGCTCGTTCATACGGTTCGCCCTGAACCTTTTGAGAAATATCTCACGGAAGTCCTTCCAAGAGTCGATGCTCCGGGAGGAGATTCGACTGAACCATTTATGTGCTCCACCCTTTAGTGTTGAGGCGAAGAAACGACATTTGGTGAGGTCATTGTAGTCGTATATGTTCGAGATCTGTTCAAAGTAGTTGAGATGTTCTTCAGGGTCGGCAAGCCCATCAAAAGAGTCGAAGTTGAAGTGCTTGAGTGTTGATTCTCTGTGGGTGGATTCCAGTTTTCTGGTGAAGGGTGTGGCCGCCGCCCCGACTTCCACATCTCCTTCCACTTTTCTTTTGAGATCTCGGAGAGCCCGGGCCATTTGCTCCTGCTTGGATTCCTTTTCAAGTTCAGAATCCGAAGAGACATGGATCCAGCGTGCCTTCTTCTTTAGTTTGGCTTCTTCCTCTTGGACTCTCTTTTCAATGTTGGCTTTGGCCTTGGCCTTTTCCTCCTTTCGGATGCGGTCCCGGAGCGTGGCCCTCTTGATCTCGTCCCGGGCGTCCTCTGACGGCCTCTTAGTTTTGCAAATTCGATCCAAGACTGAGCCCCGGGATTCTTCCGAGTGCTCTTCCTGGTCCTCAGGACGGGTTTCAGGAGCCTTATTCTTTTCTTTCCACAGGTCCATAGCCGCTTGAATCTACTCCGGGGTCATATTTCCCCAAGGGTTTGTAGAGGTTTCAGTATACTTGTGGGCTGCTTTCTCTATGATTAACCTCTGGCCTCCGGGCTGAAACTGAGACGAAGCACGAGCTGTGGGGGGCTCTTCATCTATATCTTCCATCTCGTCGTCCCTGGGCGGGGCAACGGTGGGCTGAATGGTTCCGGAGATCGAGGTTTTGCTTTTTCGCGTGGTCATTAGTTTCAGAACAGATTATTGGTGATGGTACCAGGGTGTGTGACTGTTCTGGAGGCAAAAATAAGAAAAGTAAGCTATAAAGAGAGTGAGGGTTTTCGTTCTTACCAGAGAGAGGGTTTCTTTGGTTTTGTAGCTGTGTAACGCAGCTGGAGATGACACCACGTCACCGGAGGTTCGGCCCCTCCTTCTAGCGCCAATGATAACTCGGTTTCTTCCCAGGTCTTCTCCTTTCTCACACGTGCTGGGACCGGACTTCTGTAGCGGTTGGAGTGTGGTTAACCTGCTAAGTAAGGGTCTCTGCAAAACAGAACCGGAGGGGGGGTTTTATCCCGCGGCAACTCCGGTGTAAAAATGAGAAATGGGCTTTCTTGAAGAAGAAGAAGAAGAAGAGGGAAGAAGGAGCTATTCAAAAAATATGTGAGGGTGTGTGTATAGGTGTGTGACAGTCAAATATTTTTCAACCCCTAAAACCCTCTTTTTGGAGCCTTTTATAGGTCCTAAGATTTAGGGTTTTGGGGTTTGTCCCTCTTCATCCTGGCCTTTGATCATTCTTGGTTGGTGATAGGTTGGACGGTCCAGATGGGCTGTGTGGTCAGGTGTCTTTTCTCCATCAGAGTTGTCTGGGGATGTTTACCCATGAACGGCTGGGATGCAATTGTTCCATTTTGGGTAATATGAGACAGTTGACTCTTTTGTCCTGTGCCACGGGGCACCGGGGACCACCCCGGCTTGGGCCGGGGTGTTATCTCTTTTGGGCTTTTGTCCTTTTATCTGGGCCTGATTACTTCTGGCCTATCAAGTATGAATTAATATTTTTATATATCTTATATCAGTTTTAAATTAAAAAAATACAAATATACAGGTAGTGAAAAGATATACAGTCTCTTGACTTAAGTGCTTAACTTGCAAAGTGAGATCAGTCTGGGATGTAAAAAAAAAGGCTCGTATCCTTGTATATGATGGTTCAACGCAAGACAGACAAACTGCAGCCCAGATACATCACAATTCACAGCCTTTGCTATAAGAGTTTGATGGGACACAAACTCGCAAATCCAGTTTAGAAGATTATATTATCTGTGCAGCGTATATGAATATGATATCATAAGCGGAACCATAAAATGACTGGTTAAGAAAAATACAAATGGTGCAACAAGCAGCTGGTAGCTTTCGTAAGCATCCATTGTGCAGTAACAGTGTTGCTCAATAAATTTTGACAGGTACACCTTACCATTTTTCGATTAAGATTCAAGAAAATTAAGAAAATCGCGGAGTAGTTGAAACTCCATTGTAAAAGTAGCAAATTAGCAGAAACTTTTGTAGAGTCAAGAATGTCATACAAAACTGGATTTAAGTTTACCCTATTCTAATATGTAGGGTCAAGAATGTTATCCAGTCTGTCTTGCAGTACGTTTAAATATTACATAACTAGATTATAAATTAGTACTCATTTCTCTACGTTTACTTTTACTTTTTGCATGCATTTTAATGTTAAAATATCATATAGTTGCATAATATTTTTTTAATTTTTTTTCTGAATAAAAATTTAATGTTTAAATTTTTATTCAGAAAAAAAAATATTCAAAAAAATATTATACAACTATATGATATTTGAACATTGAAATGCGTTCAAAAAATAGATGTAGAGAAATAAATGGGACTGAGGGAATCTATACTATTTATTAATAAGCGAAACAATGTATAATTTAGTGCTAAAAGTACCAAATTTGGTACTTACCTGACTTATATTTTCAATAAACTTTATTTTTAATACAAAACGACTTATATTATTTATAAATTTTATTTTCTTTTTAGTTATTGTTCATCCAATCTTAATTTTTATCGATAACTAAGTAATATTAAATAAACTATATTGCAAAAGCTAATTATAAGATAATTATCAAATTATATTAATTACTATTAAATTATCAAAAGAACAGATATTTGGTTCATAAGATAGAGATACAATTCGTTTCACAAAAATAAAATTAATATGTTAGATTTCTATATCAAGTAAAACAATGCAAAATTAGAATTATAGTGGAAAATTTCATAACTGATTTGATTCTTTTTAACCACATAACTATTTTTTACAAGTACCAATTTAATATTGATATTAATATATTAATTTTAATTTATGTTTTGCACGGATTATAAATAATTCTCTACAAATATTAATTCAATATTTTTAGTCTCGGACCAGTGTGTTGTACGAGGTATCAACTATCTATATTAATAAGGAAATCATGTTTATGTCCTAAATCTTGGTACTCACTAGAAAATTATTCAATTATTTTTAAAATTTATGTAATAAAATTTCAACCGACAAAAATTAACTTTTACTCTCTGTAAATTTTATTTCCCTTCGATTTTTATTTGTTGCTGAACATTTATTTCCCTTCGATTTTTATTTGTTGCTGAACATCCAAGTGTCCGTTTATTTTAAAATAATTGTATTTGTAAGTTAACATGTTCGATTTATATAAGTAAATAATTAAGTGCATGCATAACTAAAATTATACGTTGAAATTTTAGAATTACACTTAACTTCGACTTTTTTAACTACATATTTTAATAACATTTTATATATTTGTTTCAAAAAAAAAATAACATTTTATATATTATATTTAGATCTGTATTTTACACTAATTATAAGTCTCAGTTTGATGTAATTAATAATATGATATTATTATTTTTAATTACAGTCGCACGAGTTACCAACTAATAGTTTATAAAGAGGGAATATGTGTAAATTATCTAGATTAACTTGATTTTAGTTGGCGGTAGGATTTACCCGTCCGAAGGTGATCAAGGGTGTTACTTCAACGGTTACCAAAGTTCTTCAAAAAGCGGGCCAACAATTTATGGACAAACAATTCGTTATTACGTGTGCTCATGTTGTTCGTTTATCCGATCAACTCTAACTGGATTTATTGGCTGTAGAATTTTTCTTTGGCCAATTGGCACGATAACCGCCTTTATGCACATCTATTTGTCCTGAATTTTGATTTGGTTAGCTAGAATTTAGATCAGTGCAAGCACGGCATCAAATTTTTTAAATGACGCGTATTGTATTATCTAGATCTCGATCTTAGTACTTGAATGAAGAAGCCCGGAAGGCCAGAGTGGCCCTCAAATGCATCCTTCACCCAATACTGTTTCAGTGTCACCAATTATTTCCAACTCGTGATGTTTCCAACACTATCAAGTTCTACCATCAGTCTCGCCAAGGATTTTAATGCAAATGTTATAATATAAAAAAGTATGGAGTTAATTACACTTTATCATCCTCATATTTCATTTAAAATCAAAACAGTATACCTATTTTACAAAACACAGTTTGCAATCCTTAACTTTCAATATCAACTATTACATGCATCCCTTCCTATTATAAAATTGAAATTGAGATGTTAATATTAATAACTAAAATTTTAAATCAATTAAAATATTTAGTTTAACGCATTTTTTACATGAAAAAAAGTATAGCTATTTTCTATTAGTAATACTCTAAATTAATCATAGTTCTAAATAATTAAAATATATTTATCAAGCAAAATATATGTTTATATATATAATCATAAAGTTTCTAAATATATCTATATTTTAAAATTTTAAAAATTATACTGAGTAAAATATAAAATAATTGAAAATTAATATTATTTTTATGAATTTGAAATTCTAAATTTTAGTTTAATTTAAAAAATTAAAAATATTATTTAAATATTTTGCTGAATTTCAATTTTACCCTTCACAATATATATATTTTTAACAAAATGGTTAAAATGATGCATATTGTATTTGATGTGGAAAGTTAGGGTTGTAAACTGTATTTTTGAAAGTAAATGTATAGTTTTGTTATTAAACCAAAGGAAAGATAGGAGTTGCAAAATGTAATAAACTTAAAAGTGGTATGCATTATATAAATTGGAGACAGAGTTGTCCACGTCCAGCTTCAGATCCCAGCTTGATACGGTTCTTACAAACACTGTTGATTTGTCATTACCATGCTGCCATCAATGGAGGAACAGAAGTCTATGCTTCAAGGGCCACAATTCCCGTCAGCATCGGGGTTTTAAATTGACAATTTCCGACAGCTAAGGCTGTCGCTTCCCTTGTCTGGCATCCGTTTCTTGTTACCATTACATATACAGATAATAAGGAATAGATCAGAGTAATATATATTTCTCTGAGTAAAAAAAAAGAGCTAGTAATCAGATATTTCTAGCCTGGGAGCTGAAGTAAAAACAAAGATATCTGGTGCAGAGTCCATTATATATTGTTTCATTGGACCAATAGCATAGTAACTTTTGTGCTGAATCAACCAGGTCTCTGATGTATAATCAATAGCTAATTAATCAACAAACATGCGACTGAATAATCAAATATTTAACTCAAAACAACTCAAATCAGAGCTTGTAAGAGACACTGCTTTAGATTAGGCTAAAGTTTAAATTAATATAGATTAAGCAGTTGAAACATATTGTCAGAGCTAGAAATGGTTAACAATCGATCAAATTGGATCGGAGCAGACAAATTGCAGCCCAAATACATCATGGCCTTAAAAAATTAGTTTGGTAAGACAAAATTCAGAAGTTCAGTATAGACGGATATGCGACAAAATACATATAATATGTAATGGGAAGCCAAGAGCTTCAAGAATTTTATATAAAAAAGAATTTTACATATCTAGCATTAGCAAGTAAACATCCATGTTATGTCAGCTAATCTGCAACGTACACTTGTATGACAGAACACCCAGTTTTCTATTTCTGTAAGAAGAAAATTGCCTGCACAGTAGTTGAAACTAGATATGTGAAACTAGTTTATCAGCAGGGCCTTTTTAGAAGACTAAAGTTGCAATGACCCTTGGCCCATGTACTATAGCAGATTGAGACAACTGGGACCTGCAAAATAATTTCGTTGTTCCAGTCTATTGTGATTATTGTCCTAATTTCTATGCCACCTAACGATGCCCTGCTCTTTTTAAGCGACTCATTCTTCCTCTCATCAGCCTCCAGTTCAGTAGACTTGTTTCAAGAGACCGCGACATAGAGAAACCATATAGTTATTCAAGTCATGTCAAACAGGAGAAGAACAGGAGCGACTAGAATTACTGATGATGAACTTCAGGAACTTGTCCTGAAATTACAAGCATTAATACCAGAGTCTAGTTCAAGGTGCACTACAAGGGTAAGTTCCGGTATCTGCACTTTTAATTAATGTCAAGTTCCTCTCTTTTCTTTTGCCAAGAACTCCTGTAGCCCCTTTCGCTAGATACATGCATACATAGCTCCTAAGAATTCAATTTCAGCATTGTTAAATGTAGCAATAGGGATTGATCAGTTACTACCAGACGATGGAATAGCATACTATTGCATTGAATATTTGAAATATAAGGTTCAAACTTCAAAGCTAGTAACCAAATTAAAAATAGCATACAAGTGATTTGTGATCATGTGTTTCAAGTGTTAAGACTGATATACACAAGTGCATGCAATGTATGTGATCAGGTATCTTCATCAAAGATTCTCAAAGAGACATGCAACTACATCAAGAAGTTGCATAAAGAGGTGGATGATTTAAGCACCAGACTTGGCCATTTACTGGATTCCATGGATAGTAACAGTGTGGATGTGGAGACTCTCCGAAGCCTTTTGCAACGATACAGCCTCCCTTAGCTCTTAGATTTGACGGTGCAATAGACTCCTTGTTTCCTTAAGAAGAGAAAACATATCACACTATCTGCTTTCTCTGTGCGGATACTCGCTGTAAAATGATGTCCCCCCTGGTTTTGTTGGATTAATAATAGACAAACATGACTGCCTCTGTTTCATACAAGCTTTGAGAAATCAAAAATTATCTCGAAAATTATTTCCAGTTTCTTTCTTTTCAGCTGATAATGGGTATAAATGCAAAATAAAAATAAAAAATAGAAGATCTTTAATAGAATCTTCATAGCTGTCCTATAATGTTTACTTTACCTATGTACTTGTTAAACTTTAATATCAAAATTACTGATCAATACAAAAAACAAAGCTGAATATGAAACTTCAGTTTGCAGTCGAGGTCATTTTCGAGTTTTGGAGTCTGGATCAAATTTGTTTAATCAAATTGACATTTATAAACTGATCCAAGAAGCCCTTATTTACCAACTAGATTGAAATGAATAAAATTACAAAGCGCAAAAATTTATACAAACTGAAACTTGCATACATGAAAGTTTTACATACTGTCTTCTTACACATCATCAGCTCCAGAACAAGCCTTATAAATTCACATTTATATTACACCAAAAATGTCATGACTTTGAATATAAATGCAAAAAACAATAGAGTTATAAATCCAGCGTAGGTCCGTAGCTTAGATTTGGGTGTACCTGGACCCAGCTTATAATGCATGTAACACAACAACACAACACAAAGGCCATAATGTCACACAGCCTTATTGCAGATAACGACTCAACATGTCAACAGGTTGTATCTTAGCAAGTATTGCTAAGCTGTCACTCATGCATTGTTTAGATAACTGCACTTTCATTCTAACCTCATTACGAGCCGTTGATCCCATCTCTTCTAATCCATCCAAACACGTCTCTTGATCAGTCATCGCGGCGCTTATCCACACATTCAGCTCCCTGATCTTAGTTCTAGTGAACACTACAGCTCCAGGTCCCACTGTCAACGACTTGATCGATTTGTTGAGCTGTGTCACCGCGTCATCAAAGAGAATCTCACAATCATGCAGTGCTGATACAGTCCGAGTGTCTGTTGATTCGGTGATTAGGGATTGAGGGAGTGCAGAGATGTTTTTTAGTTCGGCAAGGGAGATGTAAAGAGATGTATTGAAGAGGAGTACAGGGTCAGCATGGGTTGAGAGTGATGGTGGTTTGGTGGTTGTGGTGGAGATGTAGGTTATGGTGGCGACGGTGAGTAGGGTTAAGAGGATTAGGAGAGAGATTGCGGTGGTCTCGTGACGGTAAGTGGTTGCAGGGTTGTGAGGGTGATGAGAGAATTGAGTGTTCATAAAGTGTGTTTGAGATTCCATGCCTGCTTTCTTCTTTCACTTCCGGGGCTAGTTGTTAATAGTTTTAATAATTACTCCCTCCAGTCCATTATATAAATCACAGCACGCAACTAGGTCGTAACAAAAACAGTTCTACTAAATATTTTCTACAATAATTATTGAATAAAAATGTTTAAAAATTCTTTTATGCAAGTTCATACTCAACAAATGACACAAGTAATCCATACCAACTGCATGCTAACTTTCAAAAGAGTATTGAATACTCAAAATCATTTCTTCATCTTAAAATTCACAACCAGCTAAAAAAATTAGCATAACCACTAATTCCTGAGATTGAAAAACAGAACAGGAGGAAGGCAATACCTATGCAGTCATCTGATCAAGAGTCGCGTATCAGTCCTGAAAAAACTGGAAGAATAATATAACTGTGGTGCAGACTTTTTTGTTGTTTGGGAAGGCCAACTGTAAACATAATTAACAGATTAGAAACTTAAAGAGCCAAAACAAAGCCAGTGAATACCGTACCTTGACATTGTTGATTAGCTGATTTGCTCTATCAACGTCTTCCCGAATAAGGTGTGGATGAAGATATGGCAATACTGTACTGTTGAACTTAAAAAAAAATTACAGGGTTAAAATTGAAGCAGCATAAAAACCCTATATTATATATCCCTTATAAAGCTGCAATGCAGAGTACGAAACAAAACAGAAACGCCTGGTGAATGAAACAGTAGCAACAATCTAGACCATATTTGGTGGAATAAACATTAACTATTGTTATTGATGCAAAGAACATATATGTGTCTGGAAATCTATATATATGCATGATAAAGCACCTTGGTAACAATAGTGCTTGAGCTAGTCAAGAGAATGCTTAAAGCAACATTAAAATTGCAATTAGAACAGCAGACACAATAAGAACTTAAGAAGTCCTGTTAACAATGACTGAGGCAATATTGCTTGAGCTGGTCAAGGGAATGATCAAAGCAACATCCCCTTTACTTAAGAAGCTGGCATAACTTGATAACTGAGCCCCTGAAACACAAGAAATAAGGACAAAACCAGCAGAGAACTGTTGGACAAACTTAGTATTTTAGACTAAGTTGTCAATCATTTTGAGACTCTATATGAGTGAGACACATTATGTGTTAGTGGTGTGTATTTATTGGAACGTATTCTTCTCTTCGAGGGGATTCCAACGCATATTAACACGCTCAAAATGAGTAAAAGGTGAATGAGAACTGATGTTCCAAAGTTTTTCCTTTTAATATGAAAAGTGGTTTTGTACCACATCGAGAATAACACAAACCTATTCCTTAGTTTTTCTTATAAATACCATGTACCACATCGAAAAGAAAAACAAGTCCTTTCAAGCCTCTCTTTATAAATAGAGTCTTAGGGCACCAGTTTTATTAAGTCGAGGAAATAAGAGTCATCTCTTTCATTCTCGGTCTCTTTAGTCTTAAATTTTTCCAATATTCCGGTGATAGTTCTCGGGCTCAGTTCAAGTTCGCTGAGAGTATATTCGATCTATCGATTATACTAGTATCTCGTTTTATCCTGGGAAGCAGGTCGCTAAACACGGATGGTGCGGGGCGAAACTGCTTTAAGGAGACAGTTTTCTGGACTCGAGATTAAATCCAATCTCTGTTTGTTTTCTCAAACCCTTCTCCTAATTTAATTGTTAATTCTCATATGCTTATGTGATTTAAGAATTAACAATGTTTTGTGAAGTAGTTATATATTCAATATATATATATATAACAATGTCTTTATCGTACAAGATTGCTAACAATCTTAAAGCAGTTTTCTTCAATTTTCATACTTTCTTGTGAGTAGACGCAAAAGTCAATTTGATTGTTTAAATTGGATTTATTTATGGGTATATGAGTGGCCATTATTTGCCTCATTAATTAAATTAAATTTAGTGCGTTAATTTCTTTGATCACTTGTTGCCATGTGCTTGAAATTAATATAAATTTGATTTTAAGTGGTGCTTTGTTTAAGCATAACAGGTACGAGGCAAAAGTAAGCACAAAGTTGTTGGATAATTGGTTTCTTATAAGGCTATTGATGCTTTAATGGTTATTGATTTATGATCAACTTATATTCAAGTGGACATATTTGGTGACATCTCTTTCGGGTTGATCATTATAAATTGGTAGATTAAACCCAAATTTATAATTCGTCCATGTTTTTGCTATTAATGGATAGCTTATTATGTTTTGTTAACATGGTGATTGATTTCTTAATTCTGAATTGATTTTGGAATTATTAGTACACTGATACAAGAATCATATATGCTATAGTTTACATGCATGTTTGCAAGTTCATAACATGATATTGCTATGCAATTAAATGATATGGCTACATAAATGTGACCCTTCATGATGGAACTTGATTATTTGGTGATTAATTTTTTAATCATTGTTGAGTGATGATAAGGCATCAATTATTATTGTTTAATCTTTAATAATGGAGTTATATCACAAACTTGTAATACTGGATAGAATGCAGTAACATGTTTGTTGTTAAATAATGTGACGAGGTGGGCAGCTGAAGTGAACCAGATTTACAATTGCTCAGGATTCTCCACATTAAAAAACCTAATGGGCCTGGAGTACAGGTTATGGGTCGGCACATAAATTATATTTTTCTGGTTGGATTTTTCCTCCAGTTAAATAGTAATTTCACGTGTTGGTGTCGGTCTGCTGCGGCAGTGACACACGAGCCTATTATAGTGATCCATGTGATACTTAATACGGCGAATATTGATATCAGTATTTATGCTGAACTTTGGAGAGAATCCGAAAAGTTGTTAACCCTAACGCATCAGTTGATCAAGGATCACTGAATGTGGGTTTATTGAAGATTTATGTTCTTCCTTGGGCCTTTTCTGGTTGTACCAGTAGGTGAGCCATAAATGTAGGTTCGTGTGAACCATGTAAATATTTTCGAGAAATTCGGTAATTGAATTTTTAATGATAAGAACTACGGGAAGTTCTTTTAACATGATATTAAAATCTTATAGGTTTTAATGAATAACGTAAAACCTGCTCAGATGAGAGGTAGTGACACGATACGTGTTTACTGTCTAGTTTGATAGTAAAACATTTGTCACTCGTACTCGTAGTCGAGTCAATATTGAAGCTAAATAGAGAGATGTGTGCTCTATAAACTCAAGGGTAAATCCAACTTAATACAGATAATTAAGATGGCTGTGAATAAGTTTGATGATGAATAATCACCGGGCAAATTCTGTTTGCAACGTGAATATTCATGAGGTCGTTGCACCTTACTCGCATTATATAAATGGAGTAGATGCAGACTTGAGTTGCGCTCTGAAAAAGATGCAAAACGATTGTGATCAGCTCAGACTATCACTGAATTTGAGGATATTAGTTACGAAGGGCTAATCGTTCCTTAAACATGATACCACAGAAGGAAATAATTAAATTTCCTATTAGTTTTGGAATATTTTCTGACATTCTGTAAAATATTAAAATTGTGGGGGTATCTAAAATAGAAAAATATTGAATTTTCTATGAATAGTAGAATGTAATGAAACATTCTTGAAAATAATTGAAATGTGGGGGTATCTCGAAACTTGATATCAATACCTCTGTTGGTAGCATGAGATCCAAAATCAATTGAGATATTTTGGATGGATACATAGACAATGGTTGAGTCTAATAATATCCGATATATGAATCTAATTTTTGAGATTCGTAAGAATACTATTACAGAGTTTAGGAATGCTTATGCGATAAGCTAGTAGATCCTAGTAGATCTGTAATTAAAAGTCATCTAAATGAACTTACGAGTTATTGGATGAATGTGAGGATGAACCTGCAGAGAGCAAAAGACTTGGATAATTGCTAGTCCCGAATGTCTTGATAATTTGCTTGAAGGTGAACTCGTAAATTTAATAGAAGCAATGCGCTTCATTTATAATTTCTTGATAAGTGAATATATCAAGAGAAAATTTGACTATTATTGAGAGTCAATAAATCAAGATTTTCTAGCACGTGTACTAGAAAATGGATTGTGCATGTTCTCTCTATGTCCTTTGTGGGGGAAAGGATGTTAAGAAATAGAGAGAGTGGTTCTGTTTGACAGAATCTTGTTTAAAAAAATATATAGATCTTCTTACGAGATAGAAGCATTAGGACCCAAATGAATTTTTAAATTGGGAAAATATATCTGGGTCTGAAGGAAGTATAAGGTCAGACTGATACAAAAATATTACAGTCGAAAGTGATGACCTTATATAATTTATGAAATATTCTCGAGTTTTGAGAATAAGGTTCATTAAGATGATACTAAAATTATCGTATTGTGAAATTTAAAAGTACATCAATGAACATTGAGATGGTCTTTCTAAATAGATATTTGGAGAAATATCTATTTACGTGAACCCGAGGGTTGCTCTAGATAAAACAAGAGTAGAAAATCTGTATTTTCGGTGATCATGTTGAGTGAAACAACATTGACACGAAATAATGGCATATTAAATTTGATATTGCTATGATAAGCAATGGCTTCAAATAAATGACATGGTTGCCATTTTGAGGACGCTCAATATTGGTTGCTATGTGAATAATGATTGCCAGTTTAAGGACGCTTAAACTCGGTAATGATGCAAACTGAAATTGCTGGTTTTTGGGACGCTAAAATCTGGTAATATCAATAACAAGTGAAGCCTTAAGTAATAACTAGTAAAGTTATTTCACAAATATGAAATATGTCAATATGAGATGTCAAACTGATTCAAAATCAGAGAATTGACAAGTGTGCATGTGTTATTTACACATGATATGCAAGTCATAATTGATTGCATGTGAGTGATCTGATCATTACGAGAAGTAATGACAAGAGGATCATCTCTGAAAATCTTGATGAGATTGAAAAGTTTTGATTTGAAGATTACAATCTTCGTGACTTTAAAAGTTTTAGATGATACATGTCACATGTTGGTGATGTGAATTTTGAAGAGGTCAACGAAGCTAAAGTTGTCATAGCTGGAATGGATTTATATATATCCAAGCGTAGATGAACAAGGATCTCTCAAGAAGGATTGCAAGTCTGTTGTACTTTTTAAAATTGTACAAAATTAGACATAGGCTACACAGTTGGTAAACTGGGTAGATGCACGAGTACAATGGAAATTGGTCACTTGGAAGTGATTGCAATGAGATTTAAGGTGTATGATATGTGCTCGTGAGCTTGGACTTCAATACGAAAGATATCTAATTGTACTATGTGAATATAGTATGTAAATTAGATATTTGACTTTAAGAACTTAAAAGTCATTCGAGAATACATTTCACACTTAGCAGTCGTGTCATGGAAATCCTAAACTTAGCTCGATTCATGATGGAATACGAATCTGGTGCATAAAATAAATGCAGTTAAAAGGCCGAGTAGCCACTTTGTAAGGATATTCCTAAATGACAAGGAAAATGTGTCTTCAATATGCATATATCGTGTAATCAATATGCAAATTGGGAGATCACATTATTGTGTATGAAATGGTATGTCTCACATCTATGATGAGGACATAATACCATTAAACAACTATTCTCAACGAGAATTATCATGATTGACTATGTAAAGTTAAATGATAATGTTTGGATCCACTAACCAGATGGTTAAACTGAGCGAATCTGTTTAAGCCAAGGGAATCTAGTTAGACCGAGAGATAGTTGTCAAATCATCGAGAGGAATGGGCCTTGCCTATTGCTTAACGGCGTCATGGTGGACACCCAACCTTGCTGACTGGAGATCCCAAGAACTTGGTTCAATGGGACAACTAAATCATGATGACCAAATCACTGTGGGGGTAACCCCTGGCCTATTTCTATGATGATGAAACAGTGAGACCCGTAAGGTACGAGGTTAAGCTTTATGCTTTTAATGATCTTTGACGAATACAGGGATTTCAAGTTTGAATACATAATATTCGGTTAAGTAAACGCGGGTTACTCTATAAGATAAAGATCACCTATGTAAGAGAGAAGTATGGCCGCTTCAAAGGAGAATTGCGAGGCACAATTCTTTAGAAACTCTTGCAGAACCAGGACGATGTTCCAGGGCCAAAATGGACATAATCATGAGAACTGAATGAGTCAGGAAAGTTATAGTGATGAGTATGTCATCGTTTACACAAACGGTCGAACAGTTCAAGGACATCGCGTCATACTGTCTACCAGTAAAGTCGATATACTTATTCGAGCGAAGGTTCAAGGAGCATTCTCTACCTATCGTATGCTATATCCGACCGCCGGAACTATCACCAAGTCAAGCTCCGCGTCTGTCTGTCTATATGGTGCGTGCTACTGGACCATCAATCTCATTTGTGGGGGATTGTTGGACAAACTTAGTATTTTAGACTAAGTTGTCAATCATTTTGAGACTCTATATGAGTGAGACACATTATGTGTTAGTGGTGTGTATTTATTGGAACGTATTCTTCTCTTCGAGGGGATTCCAACGCATATTAACACGCTCAAAATGAGTAAAAGGTGAATGAGAACTGATGTTCCAAAGTTTTTCCTTTTAATATGAAAAGTGGTTTTGTACCACATCGAGAATAGCACAAACCTATTCCTTAGTTTTTCTTATAAATACCATGTACCACATCGAAAAGAAAAACAAGTCCTTTCAAGCCTCTCTTTATAAATAGAGTCTTAGGGCACCAGTTTTATTAAGTCGAGGAAATAAGAGTCATCTCTTTCATTCTCGGTCTCTTTAGTCTTAAATTTTTCCAATATTCCGGTGATAGTTCTCGGGCTCAGTTCAAGTTCGCTGAGAGTATATTCGATCTATCGATTATACTAGTATCTCGTTTTATCCTGGGAAGCAGGTCGCTAAACACGGATGGTGCGGGGCGAAACTGCTTTAAGGAGACAGTTTTCTGGACTCGAGATTAAATCCAATCTCTGTTTGTTTTCTCAAACCCTTCTCCTAATTTAATTGTTAATTCTCATATGCTTATGTGATTTAAGAATTAACAATGTTTTGTGAAGTAGTTATATATTCAATATATATATATATAACAATGTCTTTATCGTACAAGATTGCTAACAAGAACATCAGAGACATCCCGCACACGAAACCTTGAATAGATAGTTTAATTCCAATGGATAACATGATCCCTCCTAGACTAGGGGCAACTAAAATTAATCAAACCAGATTTTTTTTTCTTTCAAAGAAATCTTTTTAGCATAGTATATTCACTTCTCCAGTACTTTTTTACCAACAACAAATGATTATTCCAAAAATCTTGCAATAACAACAAAAAAACTATTTACAAGCCAATAATATGCAAACATGATAGAAATATGCAAACACAGAATAACACTTACTCAACAAGTCTAATAATCATAAAAACATAAACTTGTTACTTAATCAAAATTATTAACAAGCCATGTAATAACTATTTACAACATAAACACATTTGAACAAACATATACATGTAAACACAAACAGTATCATAGAACAAAGATTAAACATCAGATATCTTATAAGCAGAAGCAGCAGGTTGTTTAATAAAAGCAGTCTCATGAAAAATGTGAAGATGCTGCAAACCAAATGACTCAACATCCAAACAATCCTTGGAGTTTCAAAAGAAGACAAAGAGAATTGCTTAGAAACAACACCAACATCAAAGTAAATTAAACCAGAGCTTGGAACATCAACTCTAATTACCTTAACAGCAAACCACAAAAACAAATCTTGAGATAAAATCCCATTCAAACCATTGATTTCACCACAAGTTAAATTCCCAGAAATATGTTAATCATAATGTAATTCATTCTCAAATCTTAGCATTGCAAGCGTGATCTAAATGGACTTGAAATCTACCACTGGAATCATGAAAGCTAAAATCTTTAACACCCTTTGGTAATAAACCCATTGGCAAGTCATATGATTTAAGTATATCATATATTGTCCTTGTAGTTGATTGTAAAGGTGAAATACAACCGATGATACAATTTGTTATTAATTCAGTTTTCACACTAAAAAGGGCGGCTTCCAACGTTATCAACAATGCAGTAGAGCGTGCCAATATATTCATCTATGTATGTGCAAAAGTTCCATTGAATGATATCGAAGATGAGTTTCTTCGTACACTTATTTTCTTAAATAATTTATAATTCAAGATTTAAGAAAATATATTATAAAGCCGCCACCAATAGTTGACTAGTTATGTAACTTCTTAATCAAATCTTTTAATTTATACATATTTGACAGACAATTTGTTATTACAAATTTGAGTAGAGTAATACAACCGATGATACAATTTGTTACTAATTCAGTTTTAACACTGAAATTAGAAACACAACTAAGAAAACATACTGAGCTACATAAACAATAATATTAAACGCAGCGGCTAACCAATCGAAATATTTCCTATAACAATCATTAAGATAATCATAGTAATAATCAACAGCAAAGGACTGGGAGCGCCCATATATATTATCCAAAATAGTTTTTCTGTTCAGCAATATTGCTATGGAGTTGAACATGTATTTTCTCGTATCTTGCACATTTAATTTAATTTGTTCGATCAATGTTGATCTGCTCTCTTCCAATCTGTCCAAACAGGCCTGCTGATATGTGTTTATCCTGTCGAATAACTCCACATATTCGGAGACTTAAATTCCTGAAAAAAAGTAAAGATTCTTTGACGAAGTTACTGATTTGTTAAGTCCACTGAGTTCCTTGTTTAACAAGGTTTGACACTCTTTCAACTCTGGAATGTTGTCAGGGTTGGAAATGTTAGCTAGATAGATGAGGTTGTAGACGGTGAGTTTGAACGAGTGAAAGATGATGTTTGACGGGAAGAAATGAATGAATTTATCGCCAGAGGTGTTGGCGGAGATGGAGGATGAGAGGGTGGAGATGCAGAGGTGTTTGTATGGTGCGAAAGAACAGATGGCTTGGATGGATTTGGAGGGTGTGGGATCAGCATGATGTTGGTAGTTATGGATAGTTATTATGGTAATCACCGTGATTATTCCTGCGATGAACAGAATGAGTATGAATATTAAAGTGAGGATGCAGGGTTTTCGAGTGTTCTTGCTTGGAAAGGCCGAAGAAGATTGGTTTTCCAGGAGGGTGGTTTCTGTCGAAGCATCCATATTTTTTTTTATTTTTTTGACTGATTGGGTCGGATGTATGAGAAATTTGTAGTGTTTGATAAGTCCTAGACCTAGTCCAAGACTCCAAGTCAAGCCACATTTACGTAAAGGTTGGGCAGAAGATGGTCCATGGAAATTTGATTTCTTTTACTTCTTTCACTATTCTTCACTACCAAGAGTGTTTTACCCCTAAAAAAATGTTAATTTTTTCACATAATTAAAAATATTATATTTTAAATTTTCTCTCTTTCTTATCATTTTTGGTACTTTTATTTCAAAAAAATATTCTAATAATTGGCACCCCAAGATGTCAATTTCACTAGTTTAATAAAAAAATGCATAATAGAAATATATTAGAAAAATGATATTTTATGGGATCACATTGACCCCATAACATTGACCCCATAAATAAAGTTGACACCCTATTTTATGATGGTATGCCAACTTTTGACACCCGGCATTGGCACCCATGCCAATTCCTTTGACAACCCAAAAACATTTTTCAACTTCAATAGAATGCGCTATCAAGTGTCGGGACACTAGACGCATGTCTTTGTCCGCTTTGTCCGCTTTGTCCACTAGAACCATCTATGTTGAATGTATAGTAGAATAAACGATTAAACGACAAAGCACAGTATTAGCGGCTGTTTGATAGTAAAATTAAGCATACCAACTGTGTAACGAATTAATATAATTAGATGTAGCTGATGTTTGTTAACATATTTGAATTTAGGCTTAATAATAATCTCGCCCTTAAAGTATAACATATTATACGCATGAATCCTTAGCCAAATATTTCGAGACTTCATGTCCTGTAAAAGAGCAAAGATTTTGGGAAGAAGCCACTAAATCGTTAAGTCCACTAACTTCCTTATTTGACAAGGTTCCACACGCCCGCAACTCTAGAATGTCCTCGGGATTGGAGATGTTAGCGAGATTGATGAGTTGGTTGATGCTGAGTTAGAACGAGCGGAAGACGATACATTCTGGGAAGGGATTGTTGTACAATCTGTGCAGAAATAAACCAATATGCGTATGTGTGTGTGAACAAAATGAACAAACATAGTAATAGAAAAGAGGAGAGAAGGATATAATCCGAGTCCAGTGCATAACTGTCTCCTTAAAGCTTATTAGCCCTCACCGTCGTGTGCAAGCGAAAAGCCTCCCAGGATAAAACGGATTGCAGTGATGTAGAACAGCACTCTCAGCGAGCTTGAAACAGAGCAAGAAATTATCACCGGAGGAGAGGGAGTTAGGGTTTTGTGTTTAGAGGCGAATGTGTTTTTGGTTTCTCTAACCCTAACGCCCTAGAGGTGTTTATATAGGTGTAGATAAACTTGTGCGCTACTCTTTTCCATAATTAAATATCATTAATTATGGAATCGGTGTAATACTTGCAAGCTACTCTATTCCATAAATAATCTCAAACGGAATAGGATTAAATATATCAAGACATACACCATATCAATTAATCTGAAACAAAATCAAATTAATTTATGCCATAATATTTGAGCCAAATTCTAGTGGAAAATAATAATTTCCATTATTAAGAGAATATCATCATATCTCACACATCTTTTAGTCATAATGCTCAAAATATGACTTACCAATATGAGACTTATACCCATATTTTCCAACAATCCCACACATGGGTGAGATTGGTGATCTTAGTAGCACACACCAGACAGACAGACACAAGGTTTGACTTGGCGATAATTTTTTCGATCATATATAGCATACGATAGGTAGAGAATGCTCCTTGTGTTGGATTTTAAACACAGCGGGGGCATGGCAAAACACTTTTACACATACAAAATCCAAATAAAAGCATATAAATCGTGGTAAAAACGTAGGGATCGAATCTAACATTTAAAATAATTCGGAGACAATGATCAGAGATCCTTAGCAGTTGCTCCTCAAGTGTGAAGCACTCCACCGGTATCCACCAAGAAAACGATGTTAAGGAGGAGGAAGGAGGTGGAGAAAATTGGGTTTTCCAAACTTTTTGGGTTTTTGGGGTTCCAATGAAAATAGGGTCTATAATAGTATATTTATAGGCAAAATTTTCAGCTGAAATTTTCTCATAAATAATATTATTATTATCCCATTTATTATTCTCATTAATAATTAAAACACCTTTTAATTATTAATCCTTTTTCTAAACACTTTAGAAATAATTCTCTCTATTGATTTAATTTCCAAAAATTAAATCCTTTAATTAATAATATTAAGAACTTTTCTTAATTAATTTATAATCAATTAAATCTCATTTAATCAATTATTAAATTTGCCAATTAATTATTTATTTCACAAATAAATAATTATTAGTCATTATTAATTAATTCCTCCACCACTAAATCATTCTCTTTTTATGGTGTGACCCTATAGGTTCAATATTAAGCCGGTAGTAGAAATAAATAATAATAAAACTATTTTATCATTATTTATATAAATTCTCTAATTTATTAAATATGATTAATTAATTAATCACATTTATTCTACATCGTGAGAGATACTTCTCAGCATATCGCGACTATCCGGATAATATGAATTCACTGCTTAGAATACTAAGAACCTATTCAGTGAATAGTTACCGTACAATAAACTCATTCTACCCTACAATATCCCGATTAAATACAAGGCATGGATCTCGTGTCAAGCCTATCTAATTCAATCACTTGCTTACCATTTACTATGCGTAGTTCTATGCAAATTAGAAACTCCTTTCTAATTTCATTCACTCTGGCCAGAGATTCCTGAACTAGCATAAGTGGATCAGCCTTGAACATTCGCTTCCTTGACTGGAAGGGGTAGATCCTTTATTGATCATACACTATCTTCGTGTACAAATTCCTATACCCAGTAGAGCCCTAATAATTGTCCCTGGAGACTAAGAACTAAACCAAAGCATAGTTCAGTGTACACAAGATGACTATGATGACCTCAAGTCTAAGGATACTTGTACAACTATCACTATGTGAACAACTGCTGACACGTGAGTGAACTCCATCAGTTGTTCAGCTGTGCGAGTCATGTTCAGTGAACTTATTCTATAATAAGCACCTACATACTAGCTATAGTGTCACCACACAAATGTCTATGGGAACAGACATCCTTCATAATGAAGCAAGCATAGTATGTACCGATCTTTGTGGATTATTAATTACCAGTTAGTAATCCTACAACCAGGAACTATTTAAGTTTAGAGTTATCATCTTTTAGGTCTCACTATTATGATCTCATCATAATCCATAAAAAGCTTTACTCTAAACTATGGTATATCTTATTTAAACACTTAAATAGATAGAGCCCGTAATAAAAACAAAACAAGTCTTTTATTAATATCAATGAAATCAAAACAGATTACACAGGAAGTTATTCCTAAATCCTAATTCATGATTGGACTTAGGACATATTCCTTTCAATCTCCCACTTGTACTAAAGCCAATCACTCTGGTATCTAATACCCATCTTATCTTTATGATGATCAAAGTGACTTTTATAAAGTAGCTTTGTGAGTGGGTCTGCTATGTTGTTATGTGTGTCAACTCTAATACAATATAAGAAATGTTACCACGCTCCCACTTACCCTTTTGTAAACGCATGGTTCATCTACGTTTTTGATAAAATCAAACTCTTTGATTGTCTCATCAAAACGAATGTTCCATCTTTCGAGAAGCTTGCTTTAAACCACATATGGTTCGTAGCAGCTTACACACTAGGTTTTCATTTCTCTTGGAAAGAAAACCATCTGGCTATATGCCAGATCTCATAGTCGTAGTAAGCAGCAATCGCAAGCAAAATCCGAACTGATTTTAACAGGGCTATAGGTAAAAAGTTTCATCAAAGTCAATCCATTGCCTTTGTTTAAATCCTTTTGCCAAAAGCCTGGCCTTAAAGGTCTCCACCTGGCCATCTGCTATAATCTATCTTTTGTATACCGTATACATAGATTCCATTCCGGATTTCATGGCACTATGCCATTTCTCTGAGTCAACACTACTCATAGCCTCATTATAGGTCACAGGGTCGTCATCATCAATGATCGACAACTCATTGTCATTCTCAATGACAAGGCCATATTACCTCTCAGGTTGGCAAGACACTCTCCCTGTTCTATGAATGGGTTGTTCCACAAAAGGTTGTTCAGTCAGAACAGGTGTTTCCACTTGATCCGTAGTAGTTTGTGCTTCTTGAACTTCATCAAGTTCAATTTTGCTCCCACTATTTCCTTCAAGGATAAACTCCTTTTCCAAGAAGGTAGCGTGTCTGGAGACAAACACCCGATGATCGGTGTAAAAGTAATACCCTGAAGTCTCTTTAGGATATCCCACAAAACTACATTTTACGGATCGAGATTCCAGCTTATCTGGGTCAACTTACTTGACATAAGCTGGACATCCCCAAATCTTAACGTGTTTAAGACTCGGTTTCCTTTCTTTCCATATCTCATACGAAGTTTGAGGAACAGATTTTGGAAGGCACCTTATTCAGTAAATATGCTGAGGTTTCCAATGCATAACCCCATAGGAATACTGGAAGAATTGCATAGCTCATCATGGACCGAACTATGTCTAACAAAGTTCGATTTCTCCTTTCAGATGCCAATCTGGAGGAGTCCACTGGGAGACTATACCATTTACTTTGAGATAATCTAGAAACTCTCCATTCAAGTATTCACCACCTCGATCTAATCGAAGAATTATAATACTATGTTTGGTTTCTCCACTTCATACTTATACTCTTTGAGCTTTTCAAAGGCCTCAGACTTGTGTTTCATCAAACACATATCCGAATCCAGATCTATCATCTATGAAAGTAATGAAGTATGAAAATCCACCCATGGCTTGCTTAGACATTGGTCTACATACATTTGTGTGTACCATTCCTAGCAAATTTGCAGCCCTCTTTCCATGTCCACTAAATGGAGACTGCAGTGCCACAATAAAGTGAGATTTTCATCATCCCTTTTCTTTTATTAGTTTGTTCAATCTGAAGTAAATTATGTCACATATATACAGACCATTATTTAAAGCACCACGTCCATAAAGAATATTATCTCTAAGAATAGAACATTCATTATTCTCAATAATAAATGAAAATTCAGCCAAGTCTAATATGGGAATAATATTCCTCACAATCGAGGGAATAAAATAACAATTATTTAAAACAATAGTCTTGCCCATAGGCATATGTAAATAAAATGATTCTACATCTTCTGCAGCAACTCTTGCTCCATTTCCCATCAGTAGAATCACCTCCTCTTCCTCAAGAGTCCTACTTCTCCTTGGTTCCTACAACAAATTACAGATTTGAGAACCACATGCGGTATCTAATACCCAAGTAGAAATTTGATTTAATGACATATTCACTTCTATCATGAACATACCTGAATCAGAAGCGGTAGTCTCACTACCCTTCTTCTTCTTCAATTCTGCAAGGTAAACCTTGCAGTTCCTCTTCCAGTGCCCCACCTTGTTACAGTGAAAGCAAACAACTTTGCTATTGGGGTCTTCAGCTTTTGGTGGAACCGGCTTTTCTTCACCTACTTTCTTCTTCTTGGAAGAGTTCCTCTTCCTTTTCTTAGGATTGGAACCTTCACCAATTAGAAGAACGGAACTCTTTTTAGGTGGAAAATTCGATTCCGCAGTCTTCAACATGTTGTGGAGTTCAGGCAGGCTGACATCCAACTTATTCATGTGAAAGTTCACAACAAACTGCGAGAACGAACTCGGAAGCGATTGTAAGACCAAGTCTTGGCTCAGCTCCCCATCCATGGCAAAACCAAGTTGTCCAAGACGTTCAATCAAATTGATCATCTTAAGTACATGGTCATTCACAGATGATCCCTCAGACATCCTACAACCGAACAACTCCTTCGATATCTCATATCGAGCTGTCCTCCCCGCCACATCATACAACTCTTGTAGATGCATGAGGATAGTGTGAGCATCCATATGCTCATGTTGCTTCTGTAGCTCAATGTTCATGGAAGCTAGCATGATGCATTGAGCAACATTTGCATCATCTATCCACTTACGATACACAACATGTTCATCATTATGTGCATCACTAGCAGGTTCAGTAGGCTTAGGTGAGTCAATCACGTATTCCAGCTTCTCAATCCTGAGAACAATTCTCAAGTTTCGAAGCCAGTCAGCATAATTAGGACCAGTCAATTTGTGAGCATCCAGTATGCTCCTTAGTGATAGTGCAGAAGACATAACGTACAAAGTAAATCTGTAAATGATAAACACATAACAACACTTAGCAAATATTCAATTTCATTTTAAAAAACACTATATGAATCAGGTCTTTATTCATAAGTGGCTCCCACTAGTTTATCTAATTTATTCAACCCCCTACGTGAAAAATTAAGCATTCATAATGCTAGTGGGAATAGGGATCCTACATTCCATTACACAACCCCGGCTGTAGCACGAACCGCCATGTAATGTTCAATAGGCAGACAACTCTTGTCAATTACATCTTATGTTATTCCCTAATCAAACTTTAGCCTCTTGAATAATTGAGTCTCGGCTGTGGCATGACAAACTCAATATTCTAAGTCAAGTCTAACCCAACATTCCGTACAGTTGAATCAGTCCCCAAAGGCCCACGGCTGTAGCACATACCGACCTTTAGATTCTTATTCAATGTACACATCTCTATGTAATAGACAAGTATTTCTTATTTCGAAATCAAAGCCCTCGGCTGTAGCACGAACTGACAATGATTCAAAAATAAGAACTATTTTCTATCATGTTGGAAGGCTATGACCGACACAAGCCCGTTGTATCATTGGCCAATTACTACTTGATATTATTTAATTTTAGAGGGATTATATTACGTTACAATCATAATCATATTACAAAGAGATTCTTCCTTTTAAATTAAATATTTCAAATCAATAATCGATAATCAGATGATTCCCAGATCGGGTGGAACATTATCAAGAGGCGTCACTTAATAACCCTTTCTTACAGATCGAAATCTGTTGTTGACAGAATCATCCTTTCTCTCATATCGAAAATTCATATTCAATTACGTGTTTCACAAACACAAGAATCTCATGATTGTATTCATAATAATGTTATTAAGGTTATGAAACAATTTCACTATACTAGGTTGTCTAACAAACGCCTTATGTTCATTTAAGTTCACCTAAATCTATCATCGCATGATAAACTTAGCATATATCACATATATCAACATGAATAAACATCAAGGTAGGTATGTTATATCATCTAGCACATTAGTCTAAGCATTATACATCTTTATGTATCACATGAAGCATTTAAAAGCTATTAAAACAGTTAAAAACAGCTTTAAAACACTTCCGGAAATATAAACAGTTCAAAACTTTTATATAAACTAAAATTGATCACTCCATTAGATCCGTCTCGGAAAAACGAATCCAACGGTATATTGCACGCCCAAAACGGAGTTACGAAACTCCCAGAAAATCAATTTTAATATGGACAGTCGGGCTGTAACGCATTACAGGAACGCGTTACAAGCCCTGTAACGCATTCCGGTGATGTCTTATAACCCTTTTAACCAATTAAAAGGTGTAACGCATTTCGTGAATGCGCCACAGGGTGTAACGCATTCCCGGAATGCGCGACACCCTTATTTTTTTTTTCAGCATCCGCCGGACAGATTCTCTCGAACGCCGTGCATGTCAGACCTGTACCTTGCTTTGCTTTTTCTCCGTGCAGCAGCATTCAACAGACAAATATACAGCAGCAGATTTACAAACATATATATATATACTATATACATATATTTACTTATTTAATTACGAATTTTAATTACAAGAACTTCAAAAATTCATAATAAAAAATCTATACATCCTAAAATTATGAAAAAAAATACCCAGACGATCTACAACACTTGTAGAACCCAGATCAACATTCAAAATTATTCTGAGAAATGATTTCTCATCAGACAAAATTAATTCATGATATAACTTGTAAAAATCATAATTAATTCATACAAGCACATAAAATTCTAAAATTTTTACCACAGATCTATATGCATACAACCTATGCTCTGATACCATTGTTGGATTTTAAACGCAGCGGGGGCATGGCAAAACACTTTTACACATACAAAATCCAAATAAAAGCATATAAATCGTGGTAAAAACGTAGGGATCGAATCTAACCTTTAAAATAATTCGGAGACAACGATCAGAGATCCTTAGCAGTTGCTTCTTAAGTGTGAAACACTCCACCAGTATCCACCAAGAAAACGATGTTAAGGAGGAGGAAGGAGGTGGAGAGAATTGGGTTTTCCAAACTTTTTGGGTTTTTGGGGTTCCAATGAAAATAGGGTCTATAATAGTGTATTTATAGGCAAAATTTTCAGCTGAAATTTTCCCATAAATAATATTATTATTATCCCATTTATTATTCTCATTAATAATTAAAACACATTTTAATTATTAATCCATTTTCTAAACACTTTAGAAATAATTCTCTCTCTTGATTTAATTTCCAAAAATTAAATCCTTTAATTAATAATATTAAGAACTTTTCTTAATTAATTTATAATCAATTAAATCTCATTTAATCAATTATTAAATTTGCCAATTAATTATTTATTTCATAAATAAATAATTATTAGCCATTATTAATTAATTTCTCCACCATTAAATCATTCTCTTTTTATGGTGTGACCTTGTAGGTTCAATATTAAGCCGGTAGTAGAAATAAATAATAATAAAACTATTTTATCATTATTTATATAAATTCTCTAATTTATTAAATATGATTAATTAATTAATCACATTTATTCTACATCGTGAGGGATACTTCTCAGCATATCGCGACTATCCGGATAATATGAATTCACTGCTTAGAATACCAAGAACCTATTCAGTGAATAGTTACCGTACAATAAACTCCTTCTACCCTACAATGTCCCGATTAAATACAAGGCATGGATCTCGTGTCAAGCCTATCTAATTCAATCACTTGCTTACCATTTACTATGTGTAGTTCTATGCAAATTAGAAATTCCTTTCTAATTTCATTCACTCTGGCCAGAGATTCCTGAACTAGCATAAGTGGATCAGCCTTGAACATTCGCTTCCTTGACTGGAAGGGGTAGATCCTTTATTGATCATACACTATCTTCGTGTACAAATTCCTATACCCAGTAGAGCCCTAATAATTGTCCCTGGAGACTAAGAACTAAACCAAAGCATAGTTCAGTGTACACAAGATGACTATGATGACCTCAAGTCTAAGGATACTTGTACAACTATCACTATGTGAACAACTGCTGACACGTGAGTGAACTCCATCAGTTGTTCAGCTGTGCGAGTCATGTTCAGTGAACTTATTCTATAATAAGCACCTACATACTAGCTATAGTGTCACCACACAAATGTCTATGAGAACAGACATCTTTCATAATGAAGTAATCATAGTATGTACCGATCTTTGTGGATTATTAATTACCAGTTAGTAATCCTACGACCAGGAACTATTTAAGTTTAGAGTTATCATCTTTTAGGTCTCACTATTATGATCTCATCATAATCCATAAAAAGCTTTACTCTAAACTATGGTATATCTTATTTAAACACTTAAATAGATAGAGCCTGTAATAAAAACAAAACAAGTCTTTTATTAATATCAATGAAATCAAAACAGATTACACAGGAAGTTATTCCTAAATCCTAATTCATGATTGGACTTAGGACATATTCCTTTCACCTTGAACCTTCGCTCGAGTAAGCATACCGACTTTACTGGTAGACAGTAGACGTGCTTGTCCTTGAACTGTTCGACTGTTTGTGTAAACGATGATATACTTATCAATATATCTTTTTTGACTCGTTCAGCTCTCATGGGTATGTTCATTTTGGCCATGGAACATCGTCCTGGTTCTGCAGGAGTTTCTAAAGAATTGTGCCTCGTAATTCTCCTTTGAAGCGGCCCCACTTTTCTCCCACATAGGTGATCTTTATCTTATAGAGTAACCCGCGTTTACTCAACTGAATTCCATGGATTCAACATTTTAAAGTCCATGTATTCACCGAAAGATCATTAAAAGCTCATAAGCTTAATCTCGTACCTTACGGGTCTCACTGTTTCTCATCATAAGAACAGGCCAGGGGTTACCCCCACAGTGATTTGGTCATCATGTATTAGTTGTCCCATTGAACCAAGTTTTTGGGATCTCCAGTCAGCAATGGTTGGGTGTCCACCATGATGTCGTTAAGCAATAGGCTTAAGGCCCATCTCTCTCGATGATTTCTCAACCACTTCTCTTGATAACCCTTTGGTTAGCGGATCCGCGATATTATCCTTTGACGATATATTGTCAATGGTAATAATTTCGGTTGAGATTAATTGCCTAATGGAACTATGTCGTCGTCGTATATGACGGGACTTTCCATTATAAATCGTGCTCTGTGTTCTGCCAATAGCGTATTGACTATCACAATGTATCCCTATTGTAGTCACAGGCTTTAGCCATGCATCTTGGAATATCCTTCAGAAACTGGCGTAGATATTCAGCCTCTTTAGCGTATTTATCTAGTGCCACGAACTCAGCTTCCATCGTGGAATGAGTTATCACCGTTTGCTTGGAGGATTTTCATAATAATACCGCTCCGGCTAGTGTAAATACGTAGCCACTCGTAGACTTTAGTGCCTTCTTGCTAGATATCCAGTTTGCGTCAGTATATCCCTTTAATACTGCTGGATATCTGCCATAGTGCAGTCCATAATTTCGAGTTCCCCTCAAATACCTTAGTACTCTTATGATTGCTTTCCAGTGATCAGCTCCCGGATTACTCGTAAATCTACTCGACATGCTAATTGAGTATGCAATGTCTGGTCTTGTACAACTAATAAGGTACATCAGACTTCCGATTATTCTCGAGTATTCCACTTGGGAGACTCCTACACCTTTATTCTTGGATAGATGTAAAGTCATATCCACAGGTGTCCTACCTTTCTCAAAGTCATCCTTAAGAAACTTTTCTAGGATCTTGTCAACGTAATGAGGTTGACTTAGTGTGAGACCCTCTGATGTTCTAGAAATTTGAATTCCTAGAATAACAATTTTTAGTCCCATGTCTTTCATGTCGAATCTTGATTTCTACATGTCCTTAGTAGATTTGATCACTTTATCATTGCTTCCGGCAATAAGTAGATCATCTACATACAATGTCATCATGACATAACCACTGTCATTTTCCTTGAAATAGCTTTTCTCGTTTTCCTTGTAATAGACACAACTACCACATTCACTGATTTTGAAGCCATTTGCCAGCACGATCTCATCAAATTTTTCATGCCATTTTATAGGCGCTTGCTTTAGATCATATAGTGATTTCACTAATTTATAGACTTTTCTCTCTTATCCAGGGACAACAAACCCTTCAGGTTATTCCATATAGATTTCATCATCTATATCCCCATTTAGAAAAGTTGTTTTCACATCCATTTGATGTACTGTTAGATTTCGTATTGCAACGATAGCAAACATCATCCTTATGGATGTTATTCTCGTTACAAGAGAATATGTATCGAAGTAATCAAGGCCTTTCTGTTGCTTGTATCCTTTGATTACAAGTCTGGCCTTATACTTATCGATAGTGCAATCGGTTTTCAACTTTTTCTTGAACACCCACTTGCTACCTAATGATTTACAACCAGTTAGCAAATCTACTAATTCCCAAGTATGATTATGCATAATCGAATCAACTTCGTTCTTGATGGCCTCTTTCCACATAGGCGCATCCGATAGGTAACCGCTTCCTTATTGGTTTTCGGATCACCTTCTTCGAGCAAATAGGTCATAAAATCAGACCCATAGGATTTCTCCGTACGTTGTCTTTTGCTCCTTCTCACAATCCCCATATTTCCATCTTCACTCTCTTCACTCTCATTATTATCATCTATAGACTCATGAGTTCGTTTAGACATCGTAGGTTGTTCATTTCCTGGATTACATGGAAACGTTGTCTCAAAGAATAAGGCGTTCATTAATTCCATAACGGTATTCTTTTGAATATCAGGAATCTTAGATTCATGAATGAGAAACCGATATGCAGTGCTATGTGGAGGATATCCGATGAAGATACAATACACAGTCTTTGGACCAATCTTCACCTTTTTAGGTGTAGGGATTAGTACCTTTGCAAGGCACCCCCACACTTTTAAGTGTTGATAACTTAGTTTCTTCTTCTTTCATAATTCATAAGGACTTACATCCTTATTCTTGTGCATCGTAATATTTAAGATATTATTTGTGCTTAAAATGGCTTCCCTCCCATCGACTGCGGAAGTCTAGAGCTTTAAAACATCGCATTCATCATCTCTTTAAGAGTGCGATTCTTCCTCTCAGCCACACCATTTGACTGAGGGGAGTATGGTGCAGTGACCTCATAGATTATACCATGTTGTGAACAGAATTACCCCAAGGGTTTAACATATTCACCTCCACGATCACTTTGTATTGTTTTAATTTTCTCAGATTGTTGTGTCTCAACTTCTTCCTTATAGATCTTAAATTTATTTATAGCTTCGTCTTTGCTTTTCAACAAATATACATAGCAGTATTTTATACAGTCATCTATGAATGTAATAAAATACTTGTTTCCTCCTCTTGTTGGAGAGAATTTTAAATTACATATATCGTTATGTATTAGCTCTAGCACTTTGGTGTTTCTTTCCACACGTTTAAATGATGATCTCGTTAATTTTGCCTCAACACAAGTATGACACTTATGTTTTAAATCAATTTTTAATTTTCGTATGTATTCTTTTACACTTAACCTTCATAAAGTGTCATAATTAATATGTCCTAATCTAGCATGCCATAAATTAGGAGACTCAAGCAAGTAAGCAGAAGAATACTTCATTTCATTATTGTCCTTAATGGACATAACATTGAGCTTAAAAAGCCCATCGGTTACATAACCCTTACCTACAAACATACCACTCTTAGACAAAACAACTTTATCTGACTCTATTACAATACGAAATCCATGCTTATTCAATATAGAACCACACACCAGGTTCTTGCGAATATCAGGCACAAAAAGTATATTCTTTAAAGTCAGATTCTTTCCAGAGGTCATCTTCAGAATCACCGTGCCTTCTTCAATCGTAGAAGTTGCAGAGTTCCCCATGTAGAGCTTCTCACCAGCATTAAAAACTTTGAGGCTAGAGAAAATCGCCTTGTCCGGGCAAACATGCCTTGTAGCTCCAGTATCAGTCCACCATTCCCTTGGACTTGAGCCAACAAGGTTTACTTCAGAGATTTAGCACATAGGTCTATATCACCTATCTCCTTGGACACATTATCAATCATGTTTGCTTCCTTCTTCTTGCTGGGCTTCTTACAATCGGCATACCTATGCCCCATTTTATCACAGTTAAAGCACTTTCCTTAAAACTTCGACGACTTCGAAATTCCTCCTTTGGGTGCCAGCTTCCCCCCTTTCCCAAAATTGTTCTTCTTGGGCTTGGAGCTCTGGTGCTCCACCATGTTTGCCTTTTCAGTGGCAACATTAGTTTTCCTCTCGGATCCTCTGTTGTCTTCTTCGATACGAAGTCTAACGATAAGATCCTCCATAGACATCTCCTTACGCTTGTGCTTAAGGTAGTTCTTGAAATCTTTCCAACCAGACGGCAACTTTTCAATCACAACAGCAACTTGGAAGGACTCACTTATGACCATCCCCTTAGCATGGATATCTTGGATGATCACTTGTAGTTCTTGCACCTGAATGACCACAGTCTTAGAATCCGTCATCTTGTAATCAAGAAAACGACCAACGATCCACTTCTTTGCCCCAGCGTCCTCGATTTTATACTTATGGTCAAGTGATTCCCATAAGACCTTAGTTGTTGTTTTCGAATAGTATACGTTATACAATGAATCGGCAAAACAGTTTAGCACATAGTTCTGACAGATATAGTCGGCGTGCTTCGAGGCATCCGTAGCATACACGGTCTGCATATCACTCTCAGCAGTGAGCAATGGTAATTCCTCCTTGAGATATCGATCAAGGTTTAGAGTGGTCAGATAAAATAACATCTTTTGCTGCCAGCGCTTGAAGTTCGATCCATTGAACTTCTCAAGTTTCTCAGCGTGTGCAGCAGGCACAGCAGGATGAATAGGCGCTAGGCGCAACAGGTGGGACAGTCGTAACAGGTGTCTGTACACCGCACCTGGAACTATCCAACGAAAGTATGTCCCCAAGGCGTTCTTCCCCAAGGCACATGTTCAAACGGTGGCTGACCCCCATCAGGTACCAGTACCTGTACGTTAGGGTTTAGCGGCAGTTGGTGATCCCCATCAGATGTTATAATCTGTGCGTTGGGATCAACCACATCGTTACCAGTCATATTGTTCACGTTCTCCATTAGTCTGTTAAATAAAACACGCAAGACAGATTCGTCAGTCACAGATTAAACAAATTATTAAGCTTTAAGATTGTTGTACATGCAGAAACAAGCCAATATATGTATGTGTGTGTGAACAAAATGAACAAACAGAGTAACAGAATAAATGAAAGAAGGATATAATCCGAGTTCAGTGCAGAACTGTCTCCTTAAAGCTTATTAGCCTTCACCGTCGTGTGCGAGCGAAAAGCCTCCCAGGATAAAACGGATTGCTGTGATGTAGGACAGCACTCTCAGCGAGCTTGAAACAGAGCAAGAAATTATCACCAGAGGAGAGGGAGGTAGGGTTTTGTGTTTAGAGGTGATTGTGTTTTTGGTGTCTCTAACCCTAACACCCCAGAGGTGTTTATATAGGTGTAAATAGACTTGTGCGCTACTCTTTTCCATAATTAAATATCATTAATTATGGAATCGGTGTAATACTTGCAAGCTACTCTATTCCATAAATAATCTGAAACAGAATCAGATTAAATATATCAAGACATACACCATATCAATTAATCTGAAACAAAATCAAATTAATTTGTGCCATAATATTTGAGCCAAATTCTAGTGGAAAATAATAATTTCCATTATTAAGAGAATATCATTATATCACACACATCTTTTAGTCATAATACTCAAAATATGACTTACCAATATGGGACTTATACCATATTTTCCCGCAGGGATAAGTATCAAGGTCATTACCAGAGGTATCGGTGGAGTTAAAAGTTGATAAAGAGGATATACAGAGCTCTCTATATGATGCGAAAGAACTGACTACTTCGATATCTTTGGAGGGTGCGGGGTCGTCAAATAATGTAACAACATTGCTTGGGCCGGAGTACCGCCGCATTATAACAACAGTAGTGACGGTGATTACTGTGGAGATTAACAGAGTGAGTATGAATATTGAAGTGAGGATGTATGGCTTTTGAGTGCTCTTAGGAAATGCCTATGAGGATTGGTTTTCTAGGTGGTTTGTTTCGGTTAAAAATCCCTATTCTTGAATTTGATAGGAGTACCATGTTTGATAAAATGGTATTTCCTCGGTCAATTATATACGTTATGTTTGGGTACGAATATTAAGAAAAAATATAATTTTATGAGAAAAAAATAAGAAAAGTGGGTAAAATGGTGAGACCGATCAATATTTAAACGGTTTTTCTACTGTGTGCCTCTGATAACACTCTAAACATTTAAAATTATGCATATTTTATGAGTTTACATGCTTTTATTGGTAAATATTTTTTTGCATACGGAAGGTCTATCATTATAAAGATGCAATAATCAATCAAAAAATGTCACCTAATATCTTATTGTGTGTCCATGTACATACAGTAGAAAATCCAATATTTAAATGAATGGAATATAAAAAAAGAAAAATGTATAATAAAAAAGAATGGCACAAACGAGGGAATACTGTTTTTATTGTGCTTTTGATCCCAGTCTCTGTCCAAGTCAATGGATGTGTGGATGATCTGTTTGGACTATTCTTCTGCACTGAAGATCCTTTTAATGTGTCAACATATCTATGTTGTATGTTGAGCACTACATAAAATAAAATTGCCTCTTGATATAAATAAGTAGCAAAATTGAATAAATAAGGCAAAAGTATTTAAAAGATCGTTATTTAACTGTAGACCATGATCATTTAAATTCTGCAAAAAAATTAATTTTATTAAATAATGAGTTTTTTCAAAAATAACTAAGTTACATAAAATATTTTTGAAAATACGTTGCAACCCATATATGCAACATGAAAGATAAAATTTACGGTTTTATATGCAACTTCAAGTAAGCTTGTTTGAAACTTTTAACATATTTTTTAAATTAAGTTTAATTTTTTTTTGATAAAGCCGTCAAGAAGACATGGATGATAGAAATGTAGATTCTTTATATATCAATACGGTTTCAACATCAAAATAAAAAGCAGAATCCTGAATACTACAGCTCAACCCCTCAAATTCTATACACAGAATTTTGTATAAAATATTTGTACATAATGACATGGTATTTGATGTGGGGTGTTTTAATTGATTTTATTAATGTAAATGCAGGGCATTCCAATTAAAACATATGACATGACATTATGTATATTCTGTACATTTAGCATTTTCCTAATTATAATACTCAGCTAGATGATGGGTAGCTAAGAGCATCAGTAGCGCATAACTATTTGTTGCCCACTTCCCACATTGGGAAGAGTAATATGGACATGGGCAAAAAAAAGTGGCCACATGCATTGTGTAGTAACTGAAAAAGTGGGTACTGGCCACTTTGGTGGCCATGGCCAACTTAAGCAACACAACTCCCAAGACGCATTGTCTCCTTCTTTTCATTATTTTATCCCCTTCTTTTCACTATTTCTTCTTCTTGTGGGACATAGAAAAAGAAAAAAAACTGGTCATTTTCGTTGAACTTCCTTGGCCAAGAATAGTAGATGCCCAACCATTGCCTTGTTGTTATGTATGGGGGCCCAATAATAGTGTAACTCGGTCAGGCAAAGTATATATGCGATGCTCTAAGTAGCTATATAAATTAGGGGCCCTATCCAAAACCATAGTTGGATTGGGACCCCTTAAAACCAATAAATCAGGACCGTTGAAGTGGTAAATGGAAGGCTGGGATCTGCTACTGCCGTTGTTGTGTATATGTTGTGTACTTGATGATTTCATGAATAAAACACCTTGGTAGATTTTACTTAGTGAAAATGTAGCACTCGACGGATAAGGATTATAGTCCCGACGGATGACTCATTTTAGTCCCGACGGATGATGACTTATTATTCATCGAGTGAGTAGCTTATGTAACAATAAGTTTGTAGCATATTTCTGCATACACATTGTTTAAAATCTGTAGTAATACTTAAGTCATGTTGACTTTAACTAGATATGCAGAATAGGTTGATTAATTATACATAGATGATATCTTGTAATTCTGCATAAATGAAATGAAGTCATGTGCCTGATTGATACCCGACGGATAAACAACAATGAATTCGACGGATGATCAACAACCCGACGGATGATCATTAACTCGACGAATGATCATAAACCCGATGGATAAAGAATTCAAATATCTATTGACAATGACAACACAGTCACATGCGTTGAGTGTATGCAAATGGAATGTGGAAGCCTGTTCAACTGGGTTTTCGAGGACAAAGAAGCATTGCCATTTCCATGCTATTATGAAGATATTCAAAGATGTTGGAATAGAGTAATGAAGTAGCATTGTATTAGACTTGATAGTTTTTGTTTTATTATCTTGTCTTATTGCTTTATAATCTTGGTGATATATAAACCAAGAAGCAGCAAATAGAATAGTAACTAAGGAACTAAGAAACTCAGATAGAGAGAGAGAGGGAAACATTTGTAAGCTGCATTCTTAGCATTTCTCTCATTCTTAGTTGTTCTCATTTTGTAAGCAGCTGTGAGTTTTTTGCACACAGAGTTCTCTCGATATATATTATATATCTCTGGTGGAATCATTCAAATCCACCAGAAAGTTTTTAAAGACTCCTGTTTTTAATTACTTGTGTTTTGATTCATTTCAAGTAACTATTCCGCATTCTGTTAATCAATTCACACTTATATATATATATATATATATTTGAGTTAGAACATTTTTATTCAAGAAAAAGTTTCAAGAATTCAATTCAACCCCCCTTCTGTAATTCTTGTTACATTGTTAAGGGACTGACAATTGGTATCAGAGCAAGCTCTTGAAGAACAAAGAGTTTAAAGATCAAAACAATACATCAAGATGAACAAGAAGAATGTTGGAGTAAAGATTCCTTTTCTGGATAAATATAATTACCATCATTGGAAGGTAAAGATGCATCTTCATTTAATTTCTCAAGATGAGGCCTATGTTGACTGCATAGAAAGAGGCTCTCATGTACCAATGAGAGCTGCAACTGGAAATGAGCCATATGTTCCCAAGCCAAGGCATGAATGGTCTGATCCTGATATTGAACAAGTTAGGAAGGATAAAAAGGCCATGAAAATCCTGTTTAATGGAGTTGATGGTGATATGTTTGATAACATTATCAACTGCAAAACTGCCAAGGATGTTTGGGATACAATACAGATCATCTGTGATGGCACTGAGCAAGTTAGAGAAAACAAAATGCAGCCACTGATTCAGCAATACGAGCATTTTCATAATGAAGAAAGTGAGTCACTCACTAACTTTTTAGTAGGTTTCAAAAACTGCTAAATGCTCTAAAGTTGCATGGAAGGGTCTATTAGACAAAAGACTCCAATTTGAAATTCCTTAGATCTCTTCCAAAGGAATAGAAACCAATGACAGTCTCATTGAGAAACTCATTAAATTATAAGGAGTTTACTTTGGAGAGACTGTATGGCATCCTGAAAACTTATGAGCTTGAAATAGAGCAAGATGAGAAGATGGAGAGAGAAAAGAAGAAAGGAGGGTCCATTGCACTAGTTGCTGAGTTAGAGAAAGAGAAGGAGATGAAGATGGAAGCTGTTGAATCAACTTCAAGGGTCTGTGAAAACAAGGGCAAGGGGCTTGTAGTAGAAAGTGAAGATTCTTTGAGCCAAGATGACATGGAAGACATTGATGAACATTTAGAATTTATTTCCAGAAGATTTGCCAAGCTCAAGTTCAAAAAGAACTTTGGAGCAGCCAAGCCAAATAGAAATATGGTGGATAAATCAAAATTCAAATGTTTCAAATATGGCTTGGCAGGGCACTTTGCCAGTAAGTGTAGAAAGTCAGATTCCAGCAAGAAAAAGTTTGAGCCTGTGAATTATAAGCAAAAATACTTTGAGCTGCTCAAACAAAAGGAAAGGGCTTTCATTACACAAGAAAACGACTGGGCAGCAGATGGTCTGGATGAAGATGAAGATGTCAGTTATGTCAATCTAGCCCAAATGGCCAAGTCTGATGAAACAGAAACAAGTTCTTCAAGTAATCAGGTAATTACTACAAACCTTGCACATTTATCTAAAGCTGAGTGTAATGATGTTATAAATGACATGTCTACAGAGTTAAATCATTTGTGTGTTACACTTAAGTCTCTTACTAAAGAAAATGCTAAAATCAAAGAAAACAATTTATTTTTGAGTGAGAGAAATAATGTGCTAGAGTCTCAGTTCATTGATTTTGAAAAATTAAGAATTGAGTGTAAGATTGCCAAGGAGGAATTAACTGAGTCCTTGAAGAAAGAAGAAATTTTGAAGAAGCAGCTCGAGCGTGAACATGAGGTAATTAAGGCATGGAAAACATCTAGAGATGTCCATGCTCAAATCACCAAAGTTCAAGGAATCGAGTCCTTCTGTGATGCAGCCTGGAAAAAGAAAAAGGAGAAATTAGAACCAAATTTGGTGGATGGAGTGCTAATAGATGTAGACTCGACGGATGATGAGGGTCATCCGTCGGATATCAAAAAGGGTTATCCATCGACTGATGAAAATCCTCATCCGTCGGCTGTAAGCAAGCCTATCAGTAAAGCCAAACTTGTTAAGTTGAATGAAAATTATGGATCTGTTTCCAAGAACTTTGTTCCCGGAGAATCGAGTCAAGTTAAGAAAGGAAAAAAGGCTAATGTTGGTCACATGACTGTCAAACAGTTAAGTGACAGACTTGAAAAGATTGATGTGAAAACAGAGGCTAAAAAGAAAAATAATAGAAATGGTAAAGTAGGAATTAACAAACACAATAACTACACACCTGATAAATATGCTCCTAGAAAAATCTGTGTCAAGTGTGGTAATATAAATCATTTGTCTGTTAATTGCAAATCTGCCATGCCTACTTCCATGTCTGTGCCACCTCACTTTCCCAACATGAATGCCATGCCTCCCATGCCTATGAATGCTATGTCTACACAGAATATGAATGCACAGTTTGCTAATATGCCATTTGCACCTAACTCCTATTATGATGCATATAGTATGCCACAAATATCATTTAGCATGCCTTACTGGAATAACATGTTCACTAATAGCATGCCATTCCCTGTTAATTATAATATGCATGATAATTCTGTTGCAATGAATGGTTTCAAATGCCCAACTCAAATGACTAAGGATGAATCTGATATCCCCAAGTCAAATGAGATAAAGCCTAAGAAACAGAAAAAGAAAGCTAACGATACCCATAATTATTTTTAAAGGTGATTTTATTACAGTTTAAAATCCATAAATATTTGAATTATCTCTAAAATTAGTTTTATGATTTTATAATTTTAATACTTATTTTTGGGATTTTACAAAATTTAGATATCAATATAGTATCAATTTATAACCTTGTATGATTTTCTGATTGTATTTATTTATAAAAATCTATATTTAATTCTAGAATTCCTTAAAAATTATTAAATTCATATTTATTTAAGTTTGAAATATTCCGAGAATTTTAAAATTATTTCGGGAATTTTCGGAGTTAGTTTCACCCGCGCATTCGTTTAATTGATAAAAGCGGGTATAAATTGCTTTTTAGAAATTATTTTAAAATTTCGAAATTTATGTTTTTATTAAATTTGGAATATTTATAACATTTTAAGAATATTTTTGTGATTTTCTGAATGTGTTTTAAGTGCAGTTCGGTTCGTTAATTGCGAAATGCGGGTATTAGTTGTGATTTAAAAATGATTTAAAAATTATAAAAATTTTATTTATTAGTTTTTATTTATTCCTGGAATTTTAAAGCTAGTTTGATAATTTTTGGGCTATTTTTATCCGTAAGTTGGTTCGTTAAAATGCAAAGAGCGGGGCAGAATTTGGCTACCAGAAGTTCAAACCAATCCTTTCGGACACGTGTTAAGTTTTTAGAGTATATTTTTCCACGTGTCCCCCATTTCTTGTGCGTGGAAAGGTATGAAAAAAATAAAATAAAAATATAATAAAACAAATAAACAGAAACAAGAGAACTCTGTCTCTCCCTTTATTCTCCTTAGTCCCTTCGGTTTCACCCCTTTTCGCCGGATTCCGCCTCTGCCCCGCCTCTGTTCTGTCTCTGTTCTTTTCCGGTGGCCTTGTCGCCAGACTTATCATCTCCTGAGTGCGTACATACGCGTGTGTCGCGTGCCTGGTGATTCCCTGTGTTCTTTCTGATTTGCCGCCTATGGGTTTTCCGGCCGCCGCCGGATTACTTCCGGTCGGGTGGTCTGCGCAGTTGTGCGTGAGTGTAGTGGTGTGTGTCTTGTTGGTGTTGCCGCCCTATTCTTTCTTTTTTCCGGTGATTACCTTTGCTCCACCTGCTTGTTCTTTGTTTATCTCCGACTGTGTGTTGTCTGTGCTTGTTGGCGTGTGATACGCTGTGTTGTGCTGTGTTAATTGATTATTCATTTATTTATTAACTGAACTTTTGATTTGTGCAAATCATTTGATTAACAATTCATGAAATAAAAAGATTGTTGTGCAGAATTATAGAATTTAATCGATGAAATTCGCGAAGGATGTCCGATGTATTTGAAAACCCGTGAATTTTATCGCCGCCGACGATGAGCTTCGGTGAGTCGACGGTGGACGGTGATGAATCATTTCTGAGTCCTATGAATAATAATAATAATTAACTAAAATTTTTATCGGTGATTGGGATTTGCGAGTGTGATGGGTTGTTGTATTTTAATCGGATTGTTGTGTTTGAAACTTGACGTCGATTGATGTTTCGACGGGTAGTCCGATAAACAAAGGAGACGCTGCCCGATTTCCAGGGAAACTGAATTATGTAAATACGGGAACGTACCCAATGATTATCGGGACGTCGAGTGACTATATGTACATGTGTATGTTTTATATACGAAACTTGGTTGTGCGATGTAATGGAATATTTTGCCAAATCGATAACCCTGATTTCGTAAAATAAAGAGTATATATATATTTTCCGAAAACGAACACCGAATCGATCTTCGAGATTGTGAACCCTATTTGTTGCGTGTGTTATTATAATATTCCTAATTACGAGTCGGGTTTGAATATCGTTGGGTAAGAATTAGTATCGAGGATATGTCAAGCATACCTAGACGTCTAATGTAGGGTATTTCGACTCTGTAGGTTATAGTCGGGAACCTGAAAGTGGACGATGGACTAAAGATAACCTAGTAGTCAGTCGACGAGCTCAGTAGAGTTTCAACAGAAAGACCTGAGTGTCGAAGTCGAATCCAATGGGATCTAGTGGTTGGACGTTAAAGCCTGAGCGACAGAGTAGGCTCAGAGTTGATCAGTAATAGTTATAAAGCCTTGTAAGGCAAGTAATTCTGAACTTTTCTTCAAGATATATTACCAATGTTTTCGAACTGTTTCATAACATGTCGCTATTATTCAAAATAAATCTTGTTTTATATTGCAAGTGCTTTAAACTATTAAACCTTGAATCCTGATTTTCTTGATCTTGAGCCATAAGCCTTATTCTTTGTAAACCATCCTTTGTTGATCCTCAGATACCAAATCACACCAATATGATACTACTCCCCAAATGTATAACTACCAAACACCAAACACTGAAACAAAATTGTTTGAAAACACAGAAACTTTTATACTCCAACCATTCTTTAAAACATCAAAGAAATATACCTTAAAAAAAACCATTATTTGTTGTTAGTCCCTTAACAATATAGCAAGAATTACAGAAGGGGGGTTGAATGGAATTCTTGAACCTTTTTCTCGAAATAAAAATGTTCAACTCGAATATAGATATAATGTTTTGATTAGCACAATGCGGAATAGAAACTTAATTGAATCAAAACATAAGTAATTAAAAACAAGAGTCTTTAAAAACTTTCTGGTGGATTTAAACAATTCCACCAGAGATATATATAATATATCGAGAGGACTCTGTGTGCAGGAATGCTCACAGCTTCTTACAAATTGAACTACTGAGAATACAGAAAATGTTAATGATTCTGCTTACAAAGATTTCTCTGTTTTTGTGTTTCTCAGCTATCTCAGTTATTTTTCTATTTGCTACTCTCTTGGTTTATATAATACCAAGATTATAAAGTCAAAAAGACTGAACAAATATAAAAACTATCAGTCTTAAGCTTTGCTGCTTTTCGTCCTCTATTACCCAGTTAATGGGCTTCCACAGTGTGTTTGTATACATCTCGACGGCTGTGTGTCAGCTTTCACTGTTCAACTGCTGTTTGAATTCTTCATATGATCATCCGTCGACTTTCAGAACATCCATTCATGGTTTAATTGGTCATCCTTCGACCGCTATATTAAACATCCGTTGATAGTCATTTGATCATCCGTCGATGGCTTTGTTAATCATCCGTCGGTAGCTATTTTGGAACTTGACTCTATTTCACTTATGCAGAATTACAAGACATCATTTATGTACAATTAATCAACCTATTCTGCATATCTAGTTAAAGTCAGCATGACTTATATGCTACTACAGATTCTATACAAAGGTGCATACATAACTGTGCTACAAACTTATTATTACATAAGCTACTCACTCGATGGATAATAAGTTAATCATCCGTCGGGACTATAATGAGTTATCCGTCGGGACTATAATGAGTTATCCGTCGGGACTATAATTCTTATCCGTCGAGTGCTACATAATTTCACTAAGTAAAATCTACTTAGATGTTTTGTTTATGAAATCATCAAGTACACAACATATGCACAACATTTGTCTAATACCTGATCCTTTTACAGGCTGAAAACCGTTTCTCGTACATACCTTGATATACCCTTATGACACTCATGAATCGCATTACGCTTTTGTACAAATGCTTTATCAATGTTGATTATGATCTTATTGAATTACATTGTTTATTATACTGAAATATTTTAGAATTGGATAGTTTTCTTATGTGGACCAGATTCGTGGTCAGACCAGATTCGTGGTCGAATTAGGCCAATGTGTGCCTTGGATCCAGTAATTAGAGCAGTGCTGTGTGCTTTGCTCGGGGTTAATGTGTGACTGATCAGCAGCCTAACCTTGGTTTTAAAACTTAAAATGAATATCCAATTCTAATGATTAGTTAAAAAGAAATTTGATTCATATGAATTACATCCCTTGATCATTATTTAATCTCAGTTATCGTTATTATGACTTGCTGAGCTAGTTAGCTCACTCTTGCGAAGATTTTTTTATGTACTCTACAGTTAAGAAAGATACAGTTGATAGCGAGGTTTCCCAGTTCAATGTACGAGCTAGGATTCCAGATCGAGTTGGATCGAGCTACCAGGAGCTTATGGCGGTAGTGAGATAGTAAGATTGTAAGAATAATTTTAATATCAGTTGTAAGTTAAATTAGTTAGGATTTGGTACGTTGTAATAAAAGTTAAGGTTGTGGCTTGTTTTCATACTTTAACCTGTTGCGATCCATGGTTACATAGAGCAGGGTCATTGCAATTAATATTTCATATACAGGTTGATATATTGTGTTTGTGTTGTGGACCCCAAACTTCTGACCCGGGTTCGGAGGGCGCCATATGTGTTGTGACTAACAAAAGGAGCAACAAAGTGGTTCTCACTGGTGTGAGAAAAGGAAATGTGTACCTAGCTGATTTCAACTCATTTAATGCAGAATCTGTTACTTGTCTTCTCAGTAAAGCAAGTCAGGATGAAAGTTGGCTATGGCACAAGAAGCTATCCCATTTAAACTTCAAGACCATGAATGAGCTAGTAAAGAAAGAACTGGTTAGAGGCATTCCTCTAGTGGAGTTTTCTAAGGATGAATTTTGTGATGCCTGCCAAAAGGGAAAGTAGATTAAAGCATCATTCAGTAAGAAACTTGATTCAACAATTGAAGAACCTCTGCAACTGCTACACATGGATTTGTTTGGACCAGTCAATGTGTTGTCCATCTCAAGGAAAAGATTTTGCCTATTAATTGTAGATGATTTCTCAAAGTTCTCTTGGACATATTTCCTAAAGTCTAAAGATGAGGCTAGTGAAATCATCATCAATCACATAAGGCAAGTCAATAATCATCCTGATTTCAAAGTTAGAAGAATCAGGAGTGACAATGGAACTCAGTTCAAGAATTTTGTCGTGAGAGCATTTTGTGAGCAAAATGGGATTCTGTATGAGTTTTTAGCAGCAAGAACTCCACAACAGAATGGAGTAGTGGAAAGGAAGAATAGATCACTTATTGAAGCTGCCAGGACAATGCTTGAAGAATCTAAACTGCCAATATATTTCTGGGTTGAAGCTGTAAACATTGCATGCTACACTCAGAATATTTCCCTGGTTAATCAAGCAAGATGCATGACCCCCTATCAATTATTCAAGAACAAGAAGCCAACTCTAAATTTTCTTCATGTCTTTGGCTGCAAATGCTATATTCTGAGAAATCAAATGATCAAAATGGGAAGTTTGATGCTAAAGCAGATGAAGGAATTTTTGTTGGATATGTTGTTGGTAAAGTATATAGAGTCTACAATCTAAGAACCAACATTGTTGTGGAATCAATACATGTTGTGTTAGATGATAAAAAGATTGAAGGACTGCAAGATGGAGATTACCATGAGAGTCTCAAATTCGACAATGTGGAGATGGTTAGTGATGACAGTGATGATGAAAGTGATCAAGAAAAAGTATCAATGGATAATGCAGAAAAATCCACTACCAATGAAGCATAAAACTCAACATCTCTCGAGTTGCATAATGCTTCATCCATGGGGAGGCAATTTGCGTTATCCGTCGGGAGACAACCAGCTTCATCCATCGGGACTCAAAATTTACCATCCGTCGGGTTATCAAGAGAAGCTGGAAATCGGCATAGATCACCTGTAGAAAGTTCCCCTCTCTCAAATCAAAAATCCACAAACTCAGGGGGAGTTTCTAACAATCAAAACTCAATTACACATCAAGACAATAATGAAGCCTCTTCATCTAGAGCTAATCTACCTCAACAAAGGAAATGGACAAAAGATCACCTATTTGAGCTCATAATTGGTGATGTTTCTTCTAGAGTTCAAACCAGGAGAGCAACTCAAGAAGAATGTCTATACAGCAGTTTTCTTTCCGAGGAAGAACCAAAGAAGGTAGAATAAGCTTTGTTGGATCCTGATTGGATTTTAGCTATGCAGGAGGAGCTAAACCAATTTGAAAGGAATAATGTATGGAAGCTGGTGCCCAAGCCTAAAGGAAAGAATCCAATAGACACCAAATGGGTATTCAGAAACAAGATGGATGAAAATAGCATAGTAGTCAGGAACAAAGCTAGATTGGTTGCTAAGGGCTATTGTCAACAAGAAGGAATAGATTTTGATGAAACATTTGCTCCTGTTGCAAGACTTGAAGCCATTAGAATCTTCTTAGCCTATGCAGCCCATGCCAATTTCAAGGTCTATCAAATGGATGTTAAAAGTGCCTTTCTGAATGGAGATTTGGAGGAGGAATTCTATGTCAGTCTACCTCCTGGTTTTGAAGATCCAACTTTTCCAGAGCATGTCTATTATCTTTTGAAAGCACTTTATGGATTGAAGCAAGCACCTAGAGCCTGGTATGACACTTTATCAAAGTTCCTTTTGGAAAATCATTTCACAAGAGGTACTGTAGATAAAACTTTATTCTTTAGAAATGTTAATGACTCTAGTATACTTGTTCAAATTTATGTAGATGATATTATTTTTGGCTCTACAGATGAGAAACTTTGCAAAAAGTTTGCCAAATTGATGCAAAGTAAGTATGAAATGAGTATGATGTGAGAACTAACTTACTTTCTTGGTTTGCAAGTTAATCAAGTTAGTGATGGAATATTCATTAGTCAAAACAAATACATTTTTGATCTTTTAAAGAAGTTTGATCTAATGGATTGCACATCTGCAAAAACTCTTATGGCTACTGCAACTAAGCTTGAATTAAACACTACTGAAAAGTCTGTGGATATTTCAAGTTATAGGGGCATGGTTGGCTCACTTCTGTACTTAACAGCTAGTAGGCCAGATATAATGCTTGCTACATGTTTATGTGCTAGATTTCAGGCTAATCCTAGAGAATCTCACTTAGTAGCTATTAAGAGAATTTTCAGATATCTCAAGGGAACACCAAAACTTGGCATTTGGTACCCTAGAGATTCTGGTTTTGATCTAACTGGTTATTCAGATACAGATTATGCAGGTTGTAGAATTGATAGAAAAAGTACAACAGGAACCTGTCAATTTCTAGGAAACAAGCTTGTGTCCTGGTTCAGTAAAAAGCAAAATTCAGTTTCTACTTCTACAGCTGAAGCTGAATACATTGCTGCTGGCAGTTGCTGTGCACAAATTTTATGGATGAGAAATCAATTTCTAGACTATGGTTTGCAAGTTGAAAGGATTCCTTATTTCTGTGATAACACAAGTGCAATTGACATCACTGAAAATCCAGTACAACATTCAAGGACAAAGCACATAGATATCAAGTAACACTTCATAAGGGAACATGTAATGAATGGTACTGTGGAACTACATTTTGTTCCAAGTGAGAAGCAGCTTGCAGATATCTTTACTAAGCCACTGGATGAATCCACCTTTTCAAGGTTGGTAAGTGAGTTAGGTAGGATTAATTATTCTTAAATCTATATTAGATAATTTGCAAGTTGAGATGCAGCCAGAAATTTAATTGATTTTTCAGTCTTGGATGAAATTTTGGCTAAGTCAAAATTTACATCTCGACGGATGATCCTTATCCATCGAGTTTGATCATCCGTCGGTATACTATTTGCTAATAAAAATCAATTATCTTTATGGAATATTTTATGAGTCGACGGATAACAGTTTATCATCATCCGTCGAATTGTCTTAATCTCAGCCGTTAATTTCCTGAACATTATCCATCGAGTATACTTACAGTTTGTAAGCATGACATGACGGAAATGGGTGGAATTTTTATAGTTTATTTTTAAACGGCTATTTTAGGAAATTTTAATTGGTTACTTTATTTTACTTTATTATTTTTTTACAGTTATTTTTGAGATAGTATAAAAGCTTATTTCATTTCAATTGCTTTTCTTTTATCATTCTCAAATCAACTGCTCAAATCTCTTTCTCTTTCAAAGCACTTACTCTCTCTCTTCAAGCTCTTATTCTCTAACAATGGCGCCCGTTGTCAAGATTATGTCTCAAACTGGGTTCATTTATGAGAAGAACAATTTCACTGCACTAGTAAACAAGGGTATTCAGCAATCTGGTGACTATCACAAGATGATGGACTTTGTAAAGAATTGCAAGCTTAGCTATGCCATGCTAGAATCACCCACAATCTTTTGTGAAGTCGTTGAAGAAATGTGGACCACTGCTACATACAACTCAACAAATAAGACAATCACACTCACCATTAAAGGTAAGGAATTTTGTATCAATGGTGATATTATAAAAGCATGTTTCAAGATTCCTGATAACACTGTGACCTCACCACACACTGACACTGATATAATCAATATGCTAAATTCCATGAATTATGCTCTTTCTACTTCTAAGTTAAGTGATATTAGGAGACTGGGCCTTAGGAAAGAATGGAGTGTTATGTGTGATGTAGTGATAAAGGTCTTTTCAGGTAAAATCAGTAATTTTGATTCAGTCAATATCTCTATGCTTAACATGCTCTACATGCTAGTTACAGATAAGTTCTATAATTTCAGTGACCTTGTTTTGTTTGAGTTGGGTTTCAAACTCGGAGAGTTAAATAAGAGAGGTAAGAATGTATATTATGCTAGATTCGTTATGATGTTAGCTAACCACCTCTTTGAGGGACTTGTGCTTGAAAACCCTAACAACAAATTAGATTGTTGGGTTCAAGAGAGAAGGCTCATTGCAGATTTGAACAGGGTCAATCATCACAAGGAGGTGCCACTATTCTATTTCCCTGTAATGGAAACACCTCAGGTAAGTGAGGTAAGTTCATCTATCCCTACTATTATTCCAACCTCCCTAATTTCTTTGAGTTCTAGTGTGGCTATGGCAACTGTGTCAATGACCCAACAGTTGCCTACCCAAGCTACCAAACCAGCAAAAAATTCTAAATCCAAATCAAAGAAAGCCCCCTCTGATATCTCTCAAAAGATACCAGTTGCAAAATCCACCAAAACCAAAGAGGGGAGTGTGCAGGTGGGTAAGAAAGGTGAGGGAAGGGGTTAACATAAAAGAAACCCTAAGGATAAGGATGGAAAGTTGAGTGGTTCTCAGCCTAGCCACACTGCAGTTTCCTAACAAACTACAGTGCTTAAAAAGGATAAAAGCTCATTTCTAGCTGCATCCTCCCAAAAGGATGTAATTATTGAACAAAGCTCTCAACCAAGAGCACAGGCCAAAAGGGTTAGGGACACAAGATCACCCCAAGCTTATGCCAGAAAGAAGAAATCTAAAACCCTTGGGGATGCATAGGGTACACACACTGTGAAAACTGGTGCTAAAGACACAGTCACTGCACCTTCACAAATTCAGTTTGATGTGACTCCAATAAATGTGGAGTCATAGCAAAAATATCTAGTAATAGAAGCACCTCAAACACCAAACTCACCCACAAACTCACTGGATGTGGATATGATAAACACATCAATTCCTGATTCCCATTCTTTAACTTTGTTAGGGAAGCCAGAATCTAGTGTAAGTGAGCATCATCTTTTAGATGATTTGTTGGCTCACTTGCCCATTCTTTCAGGAACTGTTGAATCATCTGTGCCCAAAATATCTTCAATCAGCACAGAGTCCACAATAGTTTCCATTCCTAGTTCATTCATTTTACTCTCTCGATGGATATTGCTCATCCGTTGAGTAGTGATTGTATCCCAATGGATAAGCTTAATAGCAGTTATCCGTCGGATAGCAAAACCACTCACCCTATGGATATCACTCATCCGTCGAGTATCTCTGCACAGCTTCAAACTTCATTTATTTCAAATACAGAAGAATTAGTGGTTGTACAGTCACTATTAGGATTGAGAGATAAGAATATTTTGAGTGAGAGTCTCGGTTGCTCCCAGGAAAAAGGAGAGGAAATGAGTGAAATTATGCAATCCATTTCTTCAGGATTGGCAAAAGAAAGTGAGAGGAGTCCCACCTTAGAAGGTGAAGGTGAGGGTGTGAGGGTGCGGAGCCAGGGTGAGACCCTGATGCAACAAAAGAGAAAAAATGAGAGAAATGCAGGTACTGGAGCTATAAGGATGGATGTCATTGCTAGTGAGTCAATGAATATCCAGGATGCAGACAGGGAGGGACTATCTCAGCACCCTAAAGCTGTTATAGATTCCACCTCCCTTGATGCTGAGACATTTACTCACCCTGATCCAGCTTATCAACTTCTAGCTGAACAGGGCAATGACAATGCAGAAAGGATGCTCAATCTGGTGCATACCACACAGTCTATGATAAGAGATAGAGATACCATCACAGCTTTGCCATCTACAGCTGGTGATGTGGATTATGAGACTGGTAGCTCAGCTGATTTCTTTGGTGATGAAAGTGGGGATAGTGAAAATGAAGCAATGGACATAGGGGGAGAAGTAGGTTCCAGTTCAAGATCAGGTATGCCATCATGGGCATTTTCAAAGCACTGTGATGAGCACTACTTCAAGCAACCCTGATCCAACTAATCAATCAGACAAATACTGCCCTTCAAACCACTTCAAAAGCCAGCACCAAGAAACTCCTTCAGGCACATCTAGCCTCTCTGCAACTTTAACAAATTCAAGGCTTCCAACATGCTAGGGATGTAAACACCATCAAGGGTGATATTTAGGAGATGAAGAAGGCCATCTCAGACAAGGTGGATTCTAAGCTTCCAGAAGCTACAATGCTTGACATCAAGAGGCAATAAACGAAAAATTCTGATCTTGCAACCAAGATAGATGTCTTGGATACAAGAATGTCAGCCATGGATGCATCTTTAACAGCCATTCATCTTCATCAAGCCCAACAGACAGATTTACTTTAAAAACCGGTGGCTGCTCAAACCTCCTCCTCTACTCAACTTGATGATAACAAAAAGGGGGAGAAAGCACCAAGTGAGGGGGAGAGGCTTCAAATTTAAATCAGTAAAGTAATTGTGCCTTCAATTACTATCTCAAAGCCACCAGTTACAGACAGTATAGATCTGATAAATGCAGCAGTAGCCAACATTAGAGCAGCTGATATGAAGCAGTTGAAGCCAATCAACTGGGAGAAGATTGATGAGGATATACAAAAGAAGTTTGGACTAGTCAAGGAGCCAGTAAAGTCAGCCATCCATCACTCTCAAGTCAAGAAAATTTATGTGAATGAGATGAGCATGAACTATCTGGAAAGGGGACAGTCATCTTGCATCAAATCTCCAAAGGCTGAAATAATTCTGAAACCAAGGGTGAACTATCCAAAATCATCATTGAAGAACCCTTTGGATACTATGTATGAGACACCTAAGCCTGATGAAAAGAAGCTTCTGTCAAGGTCAATTGCTTTCTACAAAGATCCAGCTGATTCAGCTTCGAAAAAGAGGATTATTAAAATTTTTAGAAATGGGAAAGAAATTTGTGTGGTGGCTGGACATCCTCAATTTGCTCAAGCAAAGAGAGAAGAAAAGGCTAGATTGAAGCAGGAAAAGAAGCAAGCTGCTCTAGATGCCAAAAAGGCTAAACAAAAGAAAGTGCAAATTGCTATCTTGGCCAAACTACATGTTGTAAATTCATCACAACAAATTCCTGCCAAGCCATCTGAAATCATTGAATCTCAAGATCCAAAGAAGCAAGTTGAACAACAGAAGAAATCTCCAAGAATCAAGGAATTGGCTAAAAGAACCAAAAGAAAACTGGACATTGTTGATAAGGAATTGGAGAATCAGTTTCCCAAGGAATCCACTCCAACTACAACTCAAGCATCAAAACCCTCTGTGGTATTTGAAGATATCAAGGTGGTGGATCCTTACAGGAACATTCATGGTGAACCTATTATGCCTAAGTATGAGCCAATAGAATGGGAAAATATACCAATTTCTGACTTCACTCTGCCAATCCTTAACAAGCCAAAAAGAACAAAGTCAAGAGCAGTCAAGAAAGTGAAGTTGTCACCTCTCAAATCCAAATCTCTAGTCAAAGCTCAATCTAAAGCCAATAAGGGAGATTACCTGTACTTATGTGACATCAAGGAGTTTTCTGATTTAAACCTCTATCTAGATGAACTAGATGAAGTGAGAGGAATTGATGCATACAGAAACCTACCTGAAAGGTTAGTGTTCAAGTACAAAGGAGGAAAGGAGATTCAGTGGCCACTTCACAGGATCCTTCAAGAAAGCCAAGCTGTACTGATTAAGGTTTATTCATCTTTCAAGAAGAACTTTGGGTTTTTTGTTACTGCAAGAAGATTGGTTCTGAAGAAGATTGAAGAACTAAGGAGTGTTAGAGCTAAATGTTAGGTCCCAATGTGTTTGTAGAAGGGGGGTTGAATACAAACAGCACCAAATAATCAATAAATACGGAATAAAAAAATGTGAAACAAAATTCAAGTTAAATAAGAATATTATTAAACTTGAAAGGTGTTATAACAACTGTATCGATTACAAGGAATTAATCTCAAATTAATTATCACAAATTTAGAATAAATTCGACATGAACTTTTTCTATTTTTGCAATAATTAGAATCAAATGCTAAACGCGATTTGAGATTAAGTTCTAGGGATTTTGATCCGCTAGATTGTTACACAAGAACAAGATAAATAATTCTATTGGTTTGGATTTAATTTTACAAGCTAGAAATTTGATCTTTGAAATGCAGTAGAGAAAATGAAATATTTCTAAGGCGGCTGCTTCTTTGTTCTTGATTGGTTTCTGTATTGTTGGATATTTAGTTGAATGACTTCTGCTTCTTTTTAAACAATCCACCGAATAGAAAATAGCTGGCATGACAATCCTTTTGAACTAGCAAGACTTTCGGTAGGGCTATCCATTTCCAGTAGAACTATCGGTAGGACAATCAACTGTACTGGCATGACTTTCGGTGAGACTATCCTTAGAACTAGCAAGACTTTCGGTATGACTATTGATTGTCATACCGATTGTCATATTAGTTCAAATGGATTGTCTTGCTGAATTAATAACAGATTTTAATCTAATAATAATTCTGATAAGACAATTGATTGAATTAGCATGACTTTCGGTATGACTATTGATTGTCATACCGATTGTCATACTAATACAATCAGTTTGTCTTGTTGAATTAATAACAGATTTTAAATCAATTAAAATTCTGAAAATCCTTAATATTAATTCTGAATTAATTAATCAATTAATTCAATTAATAAATTAATTAATCTTTGTAGATATAATTTATTTTCTTAATTAAATTATATGACTTAATTAATTAATAGAGAATTAATACTAATCTTGAGTAGCAACCAATCTTCTGAATATCTTCTGAAAATCACTGAGAATTATGAATCAATTCCACCACTTCAATGTTGACACTCGATGTACTGTCTGGTTCATGAGTGACTAACTTCCGTGACGTTTCTTCATGTCTTGACTTTGATACTTTGATTTTCTTCAGATTAAATCCTTGTAATTAATTGATACTCTGACGAGATCTTTGTCACTTGATTAAATCCACGATCTTGATTTATATCACTGAGGCTTGATCAATTTCTTGAACTTCTTCCAGTGAATTAATTCCTCAAGCTTGTAGATGAACCTTGTTTCTGAATCCTCTGACAGATGTTACTTTGCGAGATATCTCTGATGGTAGATCCACTATTTACTTATTACATTCTTATTTGAGTTGAGTTAAATCCTCGAATATACAAATAGGCTATGACATATGCCTTACAATCTCCCCCTATTTGTTTGTTAAACAATAACACACAAATACCTAGAGGATAACTCAACTAACAAATAAGAAAAAGATATAAAAAGAAATGCAAAGTAAATAGTAGAAAAGTTCTGGACTAGATTTAACATTTTCCAGATTCCAAATTAGACGTTCCTCTAGACTGAACATATCTTCAAGTAGTTTCATCTTCTTTTGTACAACCACATTTCCTGTTGAGAAGCCCATATCTCTCTTGCTTCTCCCCCTATGAGAATCAACTGATTAAAGAAGATCACCTTCGTTTACCACCTCTCCCGTACAATAGGATCCGCAGATAAAAGCCAATGGTACTCCCCTTTTGAAAACAGCTTCTTCCCTTACTAGAAAATCACCTTGTGTTTACCACCTCTCCCGACAATAGGATCCGTAGTTACAAACAACAATGGTGTGGTGTAGTGTACATGTTGGATCTTTTTCTTCTCCCTGCTATTTCCCCCCCTTAGTTGAGGAATCCTCCAAACTATTACTTAAGCTTTTATCTCCCCCTTAAAGAAGGAATGTATGCCGTCGTCTGAAGGAGTTCTCATATTTTACTTGGTTGGAAAAGAAATAACAAGAAGTTTCTCTTTCTTCCTCACTGTGAGTGTGTGATTCTGTTTAGTGTACCTCACATGTGTTTCACTCTTCTCTCCACTCGTGTTTACACTCATTCTCATAAGTGTATCACTCTTCTCTCATAGCTCCATAATCCAGCTGTACCTGCAAGGAAAATCACCTTAGCCATCCTTAAGGAGGTCACAGGTGGTGCAATGGGAGTTCGCAAATCCCCATCCTTGTTAAACTCGTCAGATGAATCTGAGTCATAATTTACAAGTTGCTAGTTTCCCTTTTAGGGTTCCAGATTTGAATTCTGGGAAGGTAAACAAAGATCCAACGAATTTAGCATAAAGATCAAAGTTCCCTTCTAATGCCTGTGAAGACATTTCCTTGTGACTCATCAGGTAATATCTGAATCATTGTCAACAAGTTGCCGATCTGCGCCTATGTCAGATCCACTATCCGCAGATGCATCCAGGGGATTTAAGCCTGGGGAGGTAGACACTGACCACTGATATATGGCTATTGGATCAGTATCCTCTCCTAACACCTGTAAAGGCAATTAGTCCATTAACGAACCTTAAACAATCGAATCTGACCTTAAAATGGTTGAAACTCTTGTTTCCGTCAACTCATCCTTTGTGTGTGTAACCTTTCCTTGTGCATTAAGAATTGTTTATATTTGAAGTGGTGACACTACATCGGATGCCTTGGCCGACAGGCAAAATTCAATAGACACACCCTATTGAGAGAATGAATCTAGTAACTGTTTTTGTGCCTTTTCAGCCATTACATCTTTTTGAGAAGATGTATGGGGGCTAGCAGTTGTCTCGGTTTAAATACTACTCATCTATGTAGGAGATAGAGCTACTGGGTTGACTTCAGAACCTTCCTTATGTGGTGCACTAAGGCATTATCTCCCTCACACTCATTCATACTACATTTAGTGGTAAGAGAGTGTTGGTTGGTTCTGTTTCTGTGTTTGTCTTTACAGTCTGGGATAGATGTTGCGGGTTTTCAACCTCATGACTGTCAATGAAAGAGAGTCATTGGAGACTGAACCTGTATCACAGAACATATGGCAAATAGAGAGATAAAATGTACTAAAGATCTATAATGAATGAAAATTATACATTTAATCTTTTGAGAGAGATGATGTACAATAGTGATTTCAAAGGATTTTACATGAAATAAGAAATCACTAATGTAGAAAGAAGTTTGATTTTCTCCTAAAACTCACTGCACATATAAAATAATATGTTTGCGCCTATTGATTAGAGAGTTTTAATATGACGATTGCTTGAGCAGTACACTAGTTCATACCAACCTGAAGTGAGATTGCATAGTCCAATAGATCTGCAACTGCAAAGTCCATGAACTGAGGTGCATTGACTTCCTCTTTTGACTCACCAACCAGGAGTACACTTGTACATATCTTACTAGAGTCCAATTCCAATTGTTAGGTCCCAATGTGTTTGTAGAAGGGGGGTTGAATACAAACAACACCAAATAATCGATAAATGCGGAATAAAAAAATGTGAAACAAAATTCAAGTTAAATAAGAATATTATTAAACTTGAAAGGTGTTACAACAACTGTATCGATTACAAGGAATTAATCTCAAATTAATTATCACAAATTTAGAATAAATTCGACATGAACTTTTTCTATTTTTGCAATAATTAGAATCAAATGCTAAACGCGATTTGAGATTAAGTTCTAGGGATTTTGATCCGCTAGATTGTTACACAAGAACAAGATAAATAATTCTATTGGTTTGGATTTAATTTTACAAGCTAGAAATTTGATCTTTGAAATGCAGCAGAGAAAATGAAATATTTCTAAGGCGGCTGCTTCTTTGTTCTTGATTGGTTTCTGTATTGTTGGATATTTAGTTGAATGACTTCTGCTTCTTTTTAAACAATCCACCGAATAGAAAATAGCTGGCATGACAATCCTTTTGAACTAGCAAGACTTTCGGTAGGACTATCCATTTCCAGTAGAACTATCGGTAGGACAATCAACTGTACTGGCATGACTTTCGGTGAGACTATCCTTAGAACTAGCAAGACTTTCGGTATGACTATTGATTGTCATACCGATTGTCATATTAGTTCAAATGGATTGTCTTGCTGAATTAATAACAGATTTTAATCTAATAATAATTCTGATAAGATAATTGATTGAATTAGCATGACTTTCAGTATGACTATTGATTGTCATACCGATTGTCATACTAATACAATCAGTTTGTCTTGTTGAATTAATAACAGATTTTAAATCAATTAAAATTCTGAAAATCCTTAATATTAATTCTGAATTAATTAATCAATTAATTCAATTAATAAATAAATTAATCTTTGTAGATATAATTTATTTTCTTAATTAAATTATATGACTTAATTAATTAATAGAGAATTAATACTAATCTTGAGCAGCAACCAATCTTCTGAATATCTTCTGAAAATCATTGAGAATTATGAATCAATTCCACCACTTCAATATTGACACTCGATGTACTGTCTGGTTCATGAGTGACTAACTTCCGTGACGTTTCTTCATGTCTTGACTTTGATACTTTGATTTTCTTCAGATTAAATCCTTGTAATTAATTGATACTCTGACGAGATCTCTGTCACTTGATTAAATCCACGATCTTGATTTATATCACTGAGGCTTGATCAATTTCTTGAACTTCTTCCAGTGAATTAACTCCTCAAGCTTGTAGATGAACCTTATTTCTGAATCCTCTGACATATGTTACTTTGCGAGATATCTCTGACGGTAGATCCACTATTTACTTATTACATTCTTATTTGAGTTGAGTTAAATCCTCAAATATACAAATAGGCTATGACATATGCTTTACACTAAAGATGCACTCCCAAAGACTATAATCATCCTTTACACAGGGAGAAGAGTGCATCTAAGGTCCTACTGGCTGATGGAGGTCATGGATGACAAAGAAGTGAGAAGATTTTTCAGATTAGAAGACCAATTGAGCATCTCTAGCAATGAGACTCTCTTGGAAATGCAAGAAAAGCTAAATCTCTCAGAATCTGATGAACTGGAATTCCACAGGCAGCTCCAAAATCGGATTGAAGAAAGCAACAGAAAGCTTGGAAAGAGATCCAGACCTTGAAGGAACTAGATAAATCTGTTCAGGCTAGAGGAGCACCTTGAAAATGACTGTGAGCTAAACTTTGTACATTTTGTTAAGTTGAAGCACTTTTCAGTATTATCTACTTTCTTTTAAAGTTGTATTTTTAGGGTGTTTTGTTATCATCAAGTATCTCTTAATTTATGGCTACAATTCCGGTAGACATAAATTGGGGGAGATTGTTGTGTATATGTTGTGTACTTGATGATTTTATGAACAAAACACCTTGTTAGATTTTACTTAGTGAAAATGTAGCACTCGACGAATAAGGATTATAGTCCCGACGGATGACTCATTTTAGTCTCGGTGGATGATGACTTATTATCCATCGAGTGAGTAGCTTATGTAACAATAAGTCTGTAGCACATTTCTGCACACATTGTTTAGAATCTGTAGTAGTACTTAAGTCATGTTGACTTTAACTAGATATGCAGAATAGGTTGATTAATTATAAATAGATGATGTCTTGTAATTCTGCATAAATGAAATAAAGTCAAGTGTCTGATTGCTACCCGATGGATAAACAACAATTAATTCGACGGATGATCAACAACCCGACGGATGATCATTAACTCGACGGATGATCATAAACCCGACGGATAAAGAATTCAAATATCTGTTGACAGTGACAACACAGTCACATGCGTCGAGTGTATGCAAATGGAATGTGGTAGCCTATTCAACTGGGTTTTCGAGGACAAAGAAGCATTGCCATTTCCATGCTATTATGAAGATATTCAAAGATGTTGAAATAGAGTAATGAAGTAACATTGTATTAGGCTTGATAGTTTTCATTTTATTATCTTGTCTTATTGCTTTGTAATCTTGGTGATATATAAACCAAGAAGCAGCAAATAGAATAGTAACTAAGGAACTAAGAAACTCAGATAGAGAGAGAGAAACATTTGTAAGTTGCATTCTTAGCATTTCTCTCATTCTTAGTTGTTATCATTTTGTAAGCAGCTGTGAGCTTTTTGCACATAGAGTTCTCTCGATATATATTATATATCTCTGATGGAATCATTCAAATCCACCAGAAAGTTTTTAAAGACTCCTGTTTTTAATTACTTGTGTTTTGATTCATTTCAAGTAACTATTCTGCATTCTGCTAATCAATTCACACTTATATATATATATTTGAGTTAGAACATATTTATTCAAGAAAAAGTTTCAAGAATTTCATTTAACCCCCCTTCTGTAATTCTTGTTACATTGTTAAGGGACTGACAGCCGCAATGTTTCATTGAGACAGCCGCAATGAAACATTGCGGCAGTGACCCACATACTCCATTTCCCTTTTTGCCCTTTTTCTATATTAATTCATTTATCAATGTTTTTTTATCTACATAAATATTAATTTAATAAGATATTATTCTTAATATTTTTGATTAAAGATTGTATATTAAAAAATACTATAAAATATTTTTATAATATTATTAAATATTATTTTTAATATTTAATATTTTAAAAGTATTGAAACATTAAAATGAAATTAATATATTCAAATATTTAATAATAAATATTAAAATAATAAATGAAAATATTTTGATATTTAAATATTTTAATTATTCAATATTTTTAATAATAAATGAAAATATTTGAATGTTTAAAAATATTAATAATGTTAAATATTATATCGAATATCAAATAAACATAAATTTACCACCGCAATGTTTCATTGCGGCTGCCGCAATGAAGCATTGCGGTAGTCATTTTTCCTTAATTTTCATATTATACACACACATCCAATTTTTATATATACACACTCCCCAAATCTGAAATACATATAAGGCCTCATCCCTCTTCATCATCTCAATCTAATTCAACAGTGAATTAAGCACAACCTTATCTTATTCTGTAAGTATATAAGCTCATCTTTTAATTTACAGCTTCTGGGTATTTCATTTCTCGCACTAATCCAATCAATTCTCATCTGGTTTCTTGAAATTCTTGTTTGATAGTTCATAATATGATGTTTTTCAATCTGGGTTTTACATTTTAAGTCATTTTATAATCTGGGCTTGTGTTTTTTTTATGTAATTGTCTGCCAAATATTTAAATTTATTTGTTTGCTATGTAAATTTGCAATTTTTATGGTTGATTTGATTTTAAGGCAATGTTTAATCAATCAATGTTTAGCCATTAGTTTAGCAAGTTCAATTGCGTAATTGTTTTTAACATAAAGATGTATTGTTAATATTTTATGGACTGATTATTGGTGTTTGGAAACAGACGATAAACTACCATTTGATATTTGTCTGAGAGAATAGAAGACCTTCCTGATGCTCTTGTTCAGTACATTGTATCATAAAAACATGTGTTGTAATCATTTGATTGTGTTGAGATGATATTTTCACGCATTTGTTTGTTTTCATTTTCTTAAATATTGTTTGTTTGGAGTTATACTGATGTGCTTTTTGGTTTAAAATATTGCAGATACTATGGACATGGAGTGTGGACCTCTTGATCGATCCTTGCTGACTATGGAGGACCGACATATTAGCAGTCTGATCTGGGAGGGCGGGGACAGGAATACCGTAGATGTTAGACAGCTGACAGCGAGGATGGGTGAGTGGCATATACTTCCAGATCAGCAGGCTCTGTTGGACGCATATGGTTTTGGGGCGTTTGGCAACCCCCGGGTGGTTCGGCAGAATGACATCAGGCTCATTACGACCTTGATTGAGAGGTAGAGGCCAGAGACTAACACATTCCATCTGACGTGTGCGGAGATGACTATTACTTTGGAGGATGTTTATTTGATTCTGGGATTACCGGTTACTGGCCGTCCTCTCACCCACAGCGAGCTTGAGCGTCCGAAGGAGTGGTTCATGAAGAACTGGGAGGATCCGTCTATGTCAGAGCAGGAGCACAGGTAGTTCTATAAGGATGGGCTACATTTTAACCAGTTGAGGAACCGGTACGGGGCGAGAGCTGATATCAGAGATATGGATACTGCTCAGATTGAGGTGCAGTGTAGAGTGCATACACGGGCTTATATGTTATTTATTATTGGAGGCGTGCTTTTCCCTTCATCTTCGTGGGACGTGGTGTATCCCCGGTATATGCAGCTGCTGATGTAGGAGTCAGAGATTTGTGATTATGCATGGGGTGCAGCTGTTTTGGCACACTTGTATAGATCATTGACTTTGACGGCTGATAGGTCTGTTTGCACCTTTAACGGGTGTAGTCTGCTATTGATGTTGCGGGCTTATGAGAGATTGGCACCCGGGAGGCCGGAGATTGCGCCTCAGCAGGAGATTCGGTGGCCGAGGGCGTACACGTGGGCCGAGCCAGTGAAAATTAGTAGAGTAAATCCCCACCACCACATGCGTAACTACTGGGATGATTTGGACAGTTTACAGCTACACTGGGTGACATAGCAGCCGTATGCCAGACTTTACTAGAGAGATGCTGATCTGATGATGTTGATGCTACTCATTTCCCGGTGTGCCGTCATATGGCTCTTGGTCGTATCCCGCTGGTGGCATTTGAGATCATTGAATACCAGTATTCTCATAGGGTACTGAGACAGTTTGGGATGTGCCAGCATATACCGGATGATCCGTTTGACCACACTGTTCTGAGGTTGGAGAGACAGTCTTCTTTTCAGCGGCCTCATCGTCTTGCTATGTATCAGCAGTATGTTGCTGAGTGGGAGAGTTATGTGGCTACGGGCGGGCCAGAGATTGTTGAGGGCGGGTTTGTATCTCTCGCCGAGTATATGTAGTGGTATAGACGAATGGGTAAGATGAGGATCGCTCGTTGTGTACCCCCGTGACTGGTACCCTCAGCAGATGATGGGTGATGCGGTATGGTATTCTTTACTTGTTTCCAATTGCAGTCTTTACCTATTTTCCTATAACTACTTGTAAAATGGATTAAAAATGAAAATTATGACCTATTTAGGTTAATTTCCCGTGAATTATCATTAATTCCCTATAACTACTTGTAAAATGGATTAAAAATGAAAATAAGGACTTATTTAGGTTAATTTCCCGTGAATTATCATTTATTCCCTATAACTACTTGTAAAATGGATTAAAAATGAAAATAAGGACTTATTTAGGTTAATTTCCCGTGAATTATCATTAATTCCCTATAATGTTATGGATAAAAACTTAGGGTATATTAATTGTTGTTAATACTAAGGTTCGGGAGCTCAAGGCCTTTAATGGCTGCTCTCGTGTTTCGTAGCTTAACTCTGCCTTTACGAGATGCCTACGTATCTCTATAATTTAGAGAATCAAGCCAAAAATGTAGTTCTGATTTGTGGTGTGAGACCCCTTATATAGATGTTAGGAGTCCTTGAATTGGACTTGGGTTAGGAGACTTGGTGGTCAAGTCTCAGAATTAGAATGGACTTTGGAGTCCTAAGAAGTAGGAAGCTGATTTCTTATCCCACCGGGTTCCTTGGAGGCCAATCTACAAGGATTTATTTCTCCATTAGGACTCATTTTATCAGATGACTTATCCCTTATTAATTAATTACGAAATTAATTAATATTCAAGGTTTTGGGCCTTGATAGCTGGGCTTCGTTACTGGACCATATCAGGCCTAATTAATTCCACATTAATTATTTATCTAGGCTATATTTAGGCCCATATCATTTGCCCCCCCAACTTCTGGGAAACCGTAAAAGATTTCGCAGAAGTTAAGTTCATTTGTTCCCTTACAGGATATCGTTTTTGCGTAAAGTGTGGAGCGACCTATACATTCACAACGATTTGCCTTGCTCACGGCACCATGGTTATTTTAGAACCTCTCTATTATTTTCGTACCTTCTTCCCTCTTTTTAGGAATTTTCTGGTATTTTCCGGGATTTTTCCTTTAATTTCTGGGATTTACAGGAAATTTTCCTTAATATTCAGGAATTTTTCCTTTAATCTCAGAATTTATCCTTTTTTTGGATTTATCCTCAATTTCTGGCTCAAAATTGACCAGGAGACGTGTCAAATCGATCAGGATTCCTGATCGAAATCGACCAGGATCCTGATCGAACTAACTGTCAATCCGTCCCTCTAGTCGATGGAATTTCGACCAGGATTTATGCAAAATCGACCAGGAGTCCTGATCGAATCGATCAGGATCCTGATCGAACTAGCTCACAATGCACCGCTCTAATCGATGGAATTTCGACCAGGAATCCTGATCGATTTCGATCAGGATCCTGATCGAATTGAATGTATTCTTGTCAATGTGGTCTAAGGTGAATATGCCAGAATTCCTGATCGAATTGGTCAGGATTCTGATCGATCAAGCATACTTCTACCCTTTTATTCGAATGAAAATTTGATCAGGATCTTATCCTTTTTCGATCAGGACTTTGACCGAACTAAGTGACTTTTTAACCTTCTAATCGAATGAAATTTCGAACAGGATTCTTCCCTTTGTCAATCAGGACTCCGATCGAACTAAGTGACTTTTTAACCTTCAAATTAAATGAAATTTTGATCAGGATTCTTCCTTTTATCGACCAGGACTCTGATCGAACTAAGTGACTTTTAACCTTCAAATCGAATGAAATTTTGATCAGGATTCTTCCCTTTGTCGATCAGGACTTTGATCAAACTAAATGACTTTTTACCCTTTTAATCGAATGAAATTTCGATCAGGATTCTTACTTTTATTGATCAAAACTCTAATCGAACTATTTCTTCAAAATTCTGGTCAATTTTTGACCTTTCAGTTTCCATTCCTGCTTCTAGAATGTCCCTGAAACTTCCCCTATTGGTGGGCTTTCCTCAAGTTGGGCCTTGCTTTATGGGCTTTAAACACCTCGTATTCCGAGTTTTTCGGCTATAAAAGAGGGATGAGAAGGGAGAATTCTCATTTCACTTCTCACTTCTCACTTCTCACACAAACTTGTCTCAAAACTCTCTCAAATTTCCTCTCTAGAAGGGCAATTTTCGGCGGTCTCAGCCACCGTAGCTCCACCACCTTCAAGTTTTTCCGGGTTTCAAGCCTTCATCTGAAGAATATCAATGGTGGATCGAGATCTAGCTCGTTTGGGGAAGATGAACACTTCCAAGAGAGGTACTGCCATTCAAATCCAATCTCCCTACACTTCTTTAATTGATATGATAAACTCTAGAGGTGATGAATATCCCTCTTTATCTGAATTAGATTCATACAACCATGGTAACACTTTTCACGAGTTTGAGGGTAGTATTGAGACTATGAACACCACGTATAAACTTTCACCCCACCTTAGGATTACCCCGGCCGCCCCTGGGGATAGGACATGTAACTGGAGGGCGACACTCTATTTATTTATCAAGGAGCCCTGACCGCATGTCTTAGGTTCCCATTTCATGAATTTATTCCTCGCATACTTGCGGATGTAAAAATCAACCCATGTCAGCTCCCTCCTAATGCATGGAGGAATATTATTTGTTTTATGGTTCTCTGCCTTAGAAATAAATTTCCTCTTTCCGTAGCTATCTTTAGGAAAGTTTTCGAATTTTATAACAGTTCTTTATCTCAACCGGGCTGGGTTTTGATCCGTCATTGGCCCAAAGTTCCCCATATTTTTTATAGTAACTCTATAGTTGAGAATAACCCTAAGCGGAGAGAAAAGTTTGTTAGGATGACCTGGGCTGGGGGTGATTGGGCCATACTCTTCCGTAGGCCCTTTTGCAAAGTGTCAGATGGTAGTCCTGGTAGCATCAGGTTAACTGATGAGGAGGAGATGGCCTAATAAGCCCTCATTTCATATGATGGAAAAACAGACACTTGGACCCTTTTAGAGGAGTTCTTGTTGAAGAAAGTTGGTCTCTCTCAGGCCAGTGATAAGGGTAAATTTATCTGCACAACTATTTCATTCCTCCCTTTTATTGCAACTCTGTTATTTCCAGAGTTTTAATACTTTTCTTATCTTTCTTTCAGCTTGCGAGGCCATTAACAATATCAACAGGCCTAAGGAGGGGGAATCTGGCCGCCAGAAGAGGGACAAGCTGAACAGAGACCCCGGGGGCAAGCCTGATGCTCCCACCTTCCTTAGGCCCCACGTCCCTGTTGTGGAGCTGGGGGATGATGTGGATCCTCCACTTAAGGCACACTCATTTAGGCCTAACTGAGGCTTTAGGAAAAGTGATACGGTGGTTGGATCCACCAAACATGGCAAGGACTGGTCGTACCATTCCATCACTCCACACGACTTCACTGACATTGTCACGGGGAGTGACATTGAGACCATTGAACTTCTGGGTTCTCAAGCCCAAGCTGCGGTAACATCCCTTTCTCTTCTCTTTAAATTCCAACTTTTCTATTTTTATAAACTTGTGTTAACTCATGTTTCTTTGTGCAGAGCAACACTTACTTCCAGGAGGCCCTCAATCAGGCTAGGTCCTGAAAAGGGAACTCAGACGAGTTTGAGAGGGAGATGAAGAAGTGGAAGGAGAGAACTGAGTTCCTGGAGAAGAAGCTGGATACGAAGAAGAAGGAGCTGTCTAATGCTCATTCCGAGCTGGTTAAGCTTATGAGTGATAAGGAAAAACTCATTGATGATTACATGGATTCTGATAAATTCAAGAATCTCATGGAAATCCATGATGAGGGTATTTATTCTCTGCAGTTTACCCAGGGATGAGATGCAGCTGTGAAGGCGGTCTCGGAGAAGCATCCTGGCCTAGTATATCCCAAGGACTTTATAAGTCCTGAGCAGCCAGAGATAGAGGATAGCTTGGATGCCCTTTTTAACTCTCATCGTCCCGATGATCGCATCTTGGATCCCAGTACTACTTCACCTCCTGCTTCCCCCGCGAAGGACACTGATGTTTTCCCACAGGAATTGTGCAACCTGATATTTTCCTACAGGAATTGTGCAATCTGCTTAGTTGTGATCTTGGCCAAAGGTTTGGCTTCAATCCATTTAGTAAAATAATCAATGGCTACAATCAGGAACTTCCTTTGTGCTGTGGCCATGGGGAAAGGTCCAAGTATATCCATTCCCCACATGGCAAAGGGGATGGGAAAGTTGATTGAAGTCAACATCTCGGGGGGTTGTCGAACAACAGGTGCATATTTCCGACAACGATCACACTTCTTCACATACTCTTTGGCATCGACCATCATCTCTAGCCAATAGAAGCCTAAACGGATTATCTTATGAGCCAGTGCTCTGCCCCCAAGTGTTGGCCACAGATACCTTCATATACTTCCTCAAGAGCTAAACGTGCCTCATCGGGCCTGAGACATCTTAAGTAAGAAACCACATACGATCTTTTATACAAAATTCCATCTATCAAGGAGTATCACAGTGCTCGAACAACCAACCTTCGAGATTCAGTCGCATCATTTGGAAACCAGCCGGTTTGAATATGGGCCTTAATGGGATCTATCCATGATGCCCATGCTCCGTGTCTTCAGAACGCGAAAGTATACACTTCCTAAACTTTTCTCTATCTCAGATAAAGCAAACTTTGACAATGCATCTGCCTTATCATTCTCCTCCCTTGGGATGTGCTCAACATGGCACTCATCGAATTGAGTCATCACCGCCCTTACTAGGCGGACATACTTAGCCATTGTATCATCCCTTGCTTCAAACTCTCCCTTGACCTGGGATATGACCAACTTTGAGTCTCCACAGACTTTTAGGTTCTTGACCCTTAGTGTTCCTGCTAGGCCGAGGCCAGCTATCAAAGCTTCATATTTTACTTCATTGTTCGTAGTTGGGAAGTCTAACTTCATAGCATATTCAATTAAGAACTCGTCGGGACTTTGTAAAACCAAACTTGCGCCACTTGAATTTGTTTTTGATGCTCCATCAAAATAGAGGACCCAGTATTCCTTTTCCTTAACTTCCTTCCCTTCATCCCCTTTATCACCTTCTATGTTTGGAGGTATAGTATCTTCCTCCCCCCGACTTCTTGGTTGGGTATGGTACATTCCACCACGAAGTCATCTAATGCCTGGGCTTTTATTGCCGTTCGTGGCTTATATTTGATGTCAAATTCTCCCAGTTCTATTGCCCACTTGATCAGCCTCCCACTAGCCTTGGGACTATGAATAATATTTCTCCGGGGCTGATTTGTTAGCACCTCAATTTGATGAGCCTGAAAGTAAGGACGTAACTTTCTTGAATCCATTACCAAGGCTAAAGCAAACTTCTCAATAGTTGAATAATTCAACTCAGCTCCATGCAGAATTTTGCTGACATAGTATACGGGTTTCTGGATTTTCAGTTCCTCCTTAACCAATACAACGCTCAAGGCACTCTCTGAAACGGCCAAGTACAAGTATAAAACTTCATTCAGAGCCGGCTTGGCCAACAATGGGGCATGGGCCATATATTTCTCTAATTCCTTGAATGTCTTCTGGCTTTCCTCACTCCATACAAAATCCTTAACCTTCTTTAAGGACTTGAAGAACGACAAGCACTTGTCCCCAGACTTTGAGATGAATCATCCCAATGCAACAACCCTTCCATTGAGCTTTTGAACATCTTTGATAGTTTTTGGTGGCTCCATATCCAGGATTGCCTTTATTTTATCGGGATTGGCCTCGATTCTCTCTTGGAGACCATCAATCCCAAAAACTTTTCAAATCCTACTCCGAAAGCACACTTTGTAGGATTTAACATCATTTTGTGGTATCTCTCGAAAGCTTCCCTCAAATGGGTTATATGGTCAGTCTTTACTAGACTCTTGACTAACATGTCATCAACATAAACTTCCATGGTCTTGCCAATAAGTTCCTTAAAAATTTTATTTACCAACCTTTGATAGGTGGCTCCTGCATTCTTGAGACCAAATGCCATAACAAGATAATAAAAAAATACCAAAGTCGGTAACGAAGGATACCTTTGGGATATCATCCTTATGCATCCTGATCTGGTTGTATCCACTGAATCCATCCATGAAACTTTGCATCTCATGACCAGCAGTAGCATCTATCAGTGTATCTATCCTTGGCAACGGGAAATAATCTTTTGGGCATGCATCATTTAGATCAGTGAAGTCCACGCATATTCTCCACTTTCCATTTGCCTTCTTTACTATTACAGGATTTTCTAACCATTTCAGAAATTGAATCTCTTCAACGAAACCAGCCTCTAAGAGATTCTCTACTTCTTGTTTAATAGCTTATTGCCTCTCCAGAGGGAAGCTTCTTTTCTTTTGCTTCAATGTCTTCCGAATTGGATCCACATTCAGCTTGTGAGTGATCAGTACCGGGTCTATACCTGGCATATTAGTTGCCGACCATTCAAACACATCACTATTTTCTTGCAAAAATTTCACCAACTTCCCTCTAAGGGGCTCCTCTAGTATGGCTCCAACGAAAGTCACCTTCTCAGGATCCTCAGGGGCTAAAGGAACCGAAACCAAGTCTTCTGCTGGCTTTCCTCTTTTTCATCACTCTCTCGGATATCCAGATCTTCAATAGGCAGAACCTGCCCCCCAACTTCATCTACCCTCAGTGAGGCCACATAACAACTTCTAGCCATTTTTTGATCTCTTCTTTCTTCTCCAATCCCATTCTGGGTGGGAAACTTCATAACTGAATGGTAGGAAGAAGGTACTGCCTTGAAGGCATGTATCCCTGTTCTTCCCAAAATCGCGTTGTAAGTTGAACTAGCCTTCACCACCACGAAGTCCAACATCTGTGTTGCTTGCCTTGGCTCCTGTCCTATGGTCGTTGGCAACTTAATTATCCCTTCCACGGGGCATTCTACTCCTGCAAATCCATATATCGGCATGTCAGTCGGGGTCAATTGTGAATCATTGTAACCCATCCTCAAAAAGGTATCATGAAGCAAGATATCCACCGAGGCTCCATTATCTACAAGGACCCTCTTCATTAGTTGTTCCCTATTATCGGTGTTATGACCAGCGTTTCATCATGAGGAAATTTCACACCTTCCAAGTCAAAATCATCAAAAGCCATTGTCACTTTTGTCCTAGCCCTCTTTGGGGCTTCCCCAACAGTATGCATGACTTCCCTAGCATATGCTTTCCTTGAATTCTTGGATAAACCAGCAACAGTTGGTCCCCCAAAGATTGTATTTATCACAGGCCATCGGGATCGCGGTCCTCCAAAGATCGCATTTATCACCGGTCCCCTAGGTTGGGGCTTTCGCCCTTGATCATCTTGATCTCTCCTACGATCATCAAAGTTCTTTCTTACGTTGTTATTTTTATCTCCTCCATCTCCAGTGTACTTTTTCAATCTTCCTTTTCGAATGAGGAACTCTATTTCGTCTTTCAACTATCTACACTCATCGGTGTCATGACCTACATCCTTGTGAAATCTGCAATATTTGCTCTTATCTAGTTTGGTATGATCAGCCTTCAGAGGTTTAGGCCAACGAATATCTCTATCTTTCTCAATTTCCATTAAGATCTGGCCTCTGGGAGCATTCAGCTTAGCATATTCAGTGAACTTTTTCCCAGGTCCTCCATTCTTTGGGGTTGAATTAGGGTTTTGGTTAGTTCTAGGATACTTGTCCTTAGCGATATATTCCAAATCAGTTTTCCGCTTCTTGCCTCCAGCGGGCTCGTTATTCTTTATTGTCTTCCTCATGCTCTCCTCCACTTTAATGTACTTCCCGGCTCTATCTTGGAGCTGCAACATGCTTTCAGGGGGGCGCTTGGCCAAGGACATCTTGAAGAACTCATCCCTAGTTCCCTGTTGTAGTGCTATCATGGCTACCTTGTCATCAAGGTCCGGGACTTTTAAAGCTTCCTTTGTAAAACGATTCAGGTAGTCTCTCAAGGATTTCTTTGCTCCCTGCACAATGCTCATGAGAGATGCTGAAATTTTCTCATGTACTCTCCCGCTGATGAACTGCTTAATAAAAGCATGACTTAATTCTCTAAAGGACCCAATAGAGTTCGGGGGCAAATGACTATACCATCTTTGAGCCATACCCGACAGGGTTTGAGAAAAGGCCCGACACTTAATAACGTCATTCATGGGCTGCAACAATAGTGCATTAGAGAATTTCCTGACGTGATTAACGGGATCTCCCGCTCCATCATAAGCTTTGATAGTGGGCATCTTGAACTTCCTTAAGATATGGGCATTCATTATCTCTTCAGTGAATGGTGGAGTAGGATCATCAGGATCCCCAATGGGAAGAAGATTGCTTGGATCAGCTCTTGGGACTACAGCTTTTCTTTGTGACGGACCATCCAGGTCTATGATTGGAGGAGGATTTCTCCCCCTAGGTGGTAATGGGAGTCTGGGAGCCTGGTGCGCCTCCAAGTCGCGCTTCAGCCTTTGAATCTCAGCCTCGTGGGCCTTGATTCTCTCATGCACCTCTTGGGGATTCACCCATCGGGTACTCCTAGGACGTTGGTTGCCATCAGCCATCGGTTCTTTGCCAGCACGCCTCATTCTTGGGGCCATTTCATCATCCGAAGATTCGGAATCTCTCTCAGTATAAGGACCATAAAATTCCTGATCCTCCGGGATAGGAGCCAAACCTTGAATGTAGGGGAGTGTTTGCCTCCGTGCTTCACTTCGTCCTGTATGTCCACTTCCTCCGACCTTGGGGTAAAGGGGCATCCCATACGGGGGGGGGGGGGGGGGTTAGTGGTCACAACAGTTGAATATTCATACCCAACGGGTCGAGAATTCACAGGTGTATGTAGCTGTTGAAGTTGGGGATTCGTCCCTTGAGGTTGAGATCTAGTTACCCCTATCTGGGCTCCTCCTGGGGTAGCGGTATAGGTTGAATGCGGAGGTATCTCCACTGTTGATGAAATCACTTGGGTTGTCGCAGCTGGTGTACCTCCATGGGTGTTGTTGCCACTCTGTGTTCTCATCATGGTTATTGTTATGCGTTCTCACAGATGGCGCCAAATGTTATGGATAAAAACTTAGGGTATATTAATTGTTGTATTTAATACTAAGGTTCGGGAGCTCAAGGCCTTTAATGGTTGCTCTCGTGTTTCGTAGCTTAACTCTGCCTTTATGAGATGCCTAAGTATCTCTATAATTTAGAGAATCAAGCCAAAAACGTAGTTCTAATTTGTGGGGTGGGGCCCCTTATATAGATGTTGGAAGTCCTTGAATTGGACTTGGGTTAGGAGACTTGGCGGTCAAGTCTCAGAATTAGAATGGACTTTGGAGTCCTAAGAAGTAGGAAGCTGATTCCTTATCCCACCAGGTTCCTTGGAGGCCAATCTACAAGGATTTATTTCTCCATTAGGACTCATTTTATCAGCTGACTTATCCCTTATTAATTAATTATGAAATTAATTAATATTCAAGGTTTTGGGCCTTGTTAGATGGGCTTCGTTACTGGACCATATCAGGCCTAATTAATTCCACATTAATTATTTATCTAGGTTATATTTAGGCCCATATCATATAACTACTTGTAAAATGGATTAAAAATGAAAATAAGGACTTATTTAGGTTAATTTCTCGTGAATTATCATTATTTCTCTATAACTACTTGTAAAATGGATTAAAAATGAAAATAAGGACTTATATAGGTTAATTTCCCGTGAAATATCATCAATTCCCTACAACTAGTTATAAATGGATTAAAAATGAAAATAAGGACTTATTTAGATTAATTTCCCGTGAATTATCATTAATTCCCAATAAATACTTGTATATGGATTAAGAATGAAAATAAGAACTTATTTAGGTTAATTTCCCGTGAATTATCATTAATTCCCTATAACTACTTGTAAAATGGATTAAAAATGAAAATAAGGACTTATTTAGGTTCAGTCTACTGATGATGTTCCACCCGCCACTGCTCCTACACCTGTATCCATTCCCTCTCAGGTACAAATCTTTGACAAATATTGTCCTCCTATGCACTTACACATTTTCAGCTTCCTGTGTTGAATATGTTTATGTATCGGCTTATAATTGCAGGTTGAGGTTCAGTCTCCTGCTGATGTTCTAGCCACCACTGCTCCGACACCTGTATCCATTCCCTCTCAGGTACAAATCTTTGACAAATATTGTCCTCATATGCACTTGCACATTTTCAGCTTCATGTGTTGAATATGTTTATGTATCGGCTTCTAATTGCAGGTTGAGGTTCAGTCTGTTGATGTTGTTCCAGCCACCCCTGCTCCCACAACTGTATCCATTCCCCCTCAAGTACAAATCTTTAAAAAATATTGCCATTCTATGCACCTACACATTTTCAGCTTCGTGTGTTGAATATGTTTACGTATCGGCTTCTAATTGCAGGTTGATTATACTACTCCAGTACCGTTCCACAGATCTATGACATTTTAACCTATTTCACTAAAGGTATTATTTGTTCCCTACTATGTCAACTACAGTAAAACCTCTGTAAATTAATACTCGATTAATTAATAATCTCTCTAAATTAATAATTTTGTCCGGTCCCGACTTGGGCCAGTTCAAAAAATGATCAATTTCGATAAGATAATAAGATAATAATTTTTTTGAAAACCCTGTATAAAAATATGGTCCCAATAAAACTATAAATTAATAATTCCCTTATATTCATAAAAATATAGCTATTACATCTTTGTAAAATATGATTCAATTATAGTTTGCTTTTTCATATAATTTCAATCAACATGAAGCTCATCCCTAATCTTCCTTATTGCATCCAAAAGCTCGGGTGTGGTGCTTTCATGTTGCATCAAAAAGTTATTAAGCATTTTTGATGCCTTGAGTGCTTCTTTACGTGTAACCGGCTCCAACGGTGTTGTATCGTCTTCAAGATCATCTTCAACACTATTTTCAAGGATGGTGTTTGCAATCTCTTCTATACTCTGGACCTCGGAACATGATTCATTTTCACCCGGATAATCTAAGAAGTTATTAACATCCATTTTATTACGATAACCTAGATCCTTAATCATCACCTCAAGTTCATGAATGTATTCTTCCGGAGTTGTATGTTCATTTAAATTGCTCGAAACTTCATCTATGGAACAAATTTTGCAATGTTGAAAGCACCTTGCTATTGACTCTTGTTTTACATTTATCGTCCACGTCGCGACTACATAATTGATAGCATCCAAAACATTAATCTTTCCTGGATCAGATTGTCCCAACTCATAACCTTCTAATAACCCACGATAAAATCTCCTGCGATAGTGCATCTTGAAAGCTCTTATAATTCCTGCATCACAAGGTTGGATTTTTGATGTCATGTTAGGTGGCAAGAAGTACAACTCAACATTTTGTAGTCCTTCAATATTTTTTGGATGTGCTGGACAGTTATCTACCACAAACAAAATTCTTCTGCCTTGCATTTGGCTATCAAACCAACGAATGTATTCATCAAAAAGTACACTAGTCATCCAAGCTCTTTTGTTTGCACGATAATGACAATTCAAGCTGCCCATATTAACATTCTTGAAGCACCGTGGCTTTGCATACTTTCCAATAATCCATATAGGAATTTTTTCAGAGCCATCTTCATTGTAACATATAACAACCATGAGCCTTTCTTTGTCTTGTTTTCTTCCTTCAAGTTGTTTCGTAGCAAGAGAGTGATCAGCTTGTAACCTGTAAAACAAACCAGTTTCGTCCATGTTAAAAACATCTTTCATAGGGAACTGGTTTATTTTTTCCCTTATGGACTCCAGTTTCTTCTCCATGTCCTGTACATCAACAGAACCACTTTCTCCAAAGCGACGAAATGACTTAATACCATGTCTTAACTTGAATTTCTCAAGCCAACCTTGAGAAAAAGTGTGCTCCTGATCTTGTTGAGGGTATAAAATTTTCATGGTCTCTTTTGCCTTCTCTAAAATTAGCTCTCCTGTCATATTAACACGATCTTGGTACTGGAGAAACCATTCATAGAGAACCTTCTCCATATCTGGATATTTTGCTGGTTTATGTCGCTTAATATCTTTTCTTTTCTCCAAGTAATTAGCTGCAAGATAGTCTGCTGACCTTTTCAGTGTATTTGATATTGTACCTTGACTAACTTTTAGATGAAACTTATTCTCGAGCCACAACTGGAGATCTTTTTGAGTGCATGATGAATTTTCTCTTTTATATTCACATAATGTTTTTCTTGCTTCATCCGTCATTGTTGATTTTGTGACACCTTTTAGATGAGAAGCCATTGTTTTGTTTGTATAATTTTTCCCCCAATCTAGTATATACAGTATATATAATATATTTTATGACTACACATACATTGAATACTTTCTATGTAAAATACAATGAATTAAATTAATTCATGTACTTTGAATTTTCCTAATATACATTGAATATTTTCTATGTAAAATACAATGAATTTAACTTATACACTACATGGACTTTGAATCTAATATATTGTACATTACATTGACTTTCTAAATTCATATACATTGAATTAATTGAATTAAGTATAAAATATAAATTGTACAATTCATTTTATTTAAATTTATGTGAATAAAAATTTAATCAAAAGTTAATTTTGTTTGCTACCGAAAATTCTCTATAAATTAATAATTATTAATTTATCGATTAATTAATACCTCTCTAAATTAATAGAATTCTCCGGTCCCAACTATATTAATTTATAGAGGTTTTACTGTAAATGGGATTAAAATGGATTAATTCCCTACGACTAGTTATAAATGGATTAAAAGTGAAAATAATGACATTCATAGGTTAATTTCCCGTGAAATATCATCAATTTCATACAACTAGTTTTAAAATGGACTAATAATGAAAATAATGACTTTTTAGGTTCATTTCCCGTGAATTATCATATAATTCCCTACAACTAGTTATAAATGGATTAAAAGTGAAAATAATGACATTTTTAGGTTAATTTTCCGTGAAATATCATCAATTCCCTACAACTAGTTATAAATAGATTAAAAGTGAAAATAATGATATTTTTAGGTTAATTTCCCGTGAAATATCATCAATTTCATACAATTAGTTTTAAAATGGACTAATAATGAAAATAATGACTTTTTTAGGTTCATTTCCCGTGAATTATCATATAATTCCTTACAACTAGTTATAAATGGATTAAACTAAGTGTTAAATGTGTACTTAATTTATTATTTAATTACAGATGCCTATTACTCCAGAATCTTTAGAGACCTCTTCCTCCCTTGTCACTCCATTTGTACATTTGGGCATGGGCGAGTCTTCTGTTCCTAGTGAGCTACGGGACATATTTGATGTAATAACAATTAACTCTTTTTTAAAATAAATGGCCTTAGATTAACTAGTTCTAGATGTGCTAATTGTGTTTTTGTTTATTTTGTAGATGGACTCAGTTGAAGATTTGGCGGAGGATGCGGCGAAACGAGGTGGTCCTGAGCGGCGTGGTGATATGACAAGGCCACTAAAAAATCGGAAAGTGAGGTGGTTGTATCGGCATTTCTGGAGTTTAGAGGTTGATTACATTTGGCGTGATCACAGGGAGCGGGGCGTTACTTATCCTCTTACACATAGCCAAGTAAAAACTTTGTGACCAGAGTATTGGGTGGAGGATGATGTTCTCAATGCCTATGGTGAGCTCTTGAGACTTAGAGAGGATAAAATTTGGTAAAAATGGGAAACAATTCCTAGAACTGAAAGTTTTAAGCCCAGGCGGTATTACATTGCTCCTAGCTTTTTCATGGCGATGGCACTTGAGTATTTTCCTAACTTGAAGGTACTCTATAAACAAATACCAATGCTCCTACCTAATATTCTATAAACAGATATCAATTCTGCTGTATAAAGTTAACCTATTTTTTGACTTGAAATTGTAGGCTTCTCCGAGTACCCTAAAAGGTGATGCCAAGAAGTCAATGGAGAAGTTCTTTAGAGATTATGCTGACAAGGGGGTAGCTTGCCTCTTCAATTTTGTGACTTTGCATTTTTCCCCACGTGTGATAACTCTCATTGGTTCTTGTTTGTTGTTAATCTCAACAAAATGAGAGTGCTAAACATTGATCCTATTAGGGACGACAAAGACACACCAGGGAACATCGCTCACCCCAGCCAGTATTACATTATGGTAACTATATCATCCTTTAATTCCCTACCACTAGTTTTAAATAGATTAATAATGAAATAATGACTTTCTAGGTTCATTTCCCGTGAAATATCATTCTTTAATTCCCTATCACTAGTTTTAAATAGATTAATAATGAAATAATGACTTGTTAGGTTCGATTCCCGTGAAATATCATTCTTTAATTCCCTACCACTAGTTTTAAATAGATTAATAATGAAATAATGACTTGTTAGGTTCATTTCCCGTGAAATATCATTCTTTAATTCCCTACCACTAGTTTTAAATAGATTAATAATGAAATAATGACTTGTTAGGTTCATTTCCCGTTATTTTTATCTAAATATGTGTAAAATTTTGCAGGAAAAGTTGATCCCATATATGCTCAATTATTTGCATCCATCTTGATTTCCATTGAAATATATGGGGGTTCATGGTCTTGAGGCTCGACTCAAACAAGATGGTGGCATTGATTGTGGTATATATGTCTCCAAGTACATGGGCGCTATGCTCAACGGGATCTCTTTGCCATCAACTGTGTGGAACGCTAAAGTTGATGTACAGACTTTTCGCCATCGGATGGCGCACGAGTTATCAAAAGGGGTTGCTAGACATATTTCTGAGTGGGGCATTCGACAAAGAGAGGCGGGACACTAGTTTGTTATTTGATTAATGACTTGTAGTTACTTTAGTTAGTTGTACATATTTTGCTCGGTTGTATTTTATTCAGATTGGTTGTATTTATTTTGGTTGGTTAGATGTATTTATTTTAGTTGGTTTGTTTATAGTTGGCATGTCAAGGCCATTTATTTTTAAGTTTAGTTTGGTTTGTTTTGGTTTTAGTTGGCATGTCTAGGCCTTTTATTTTTAAGTTTAGTTTGGTTTGGTTTTAGTTGGCATGTCAAGGCCATTTATTTTTAAGTTTAGTTAGGTTTGGCTTTAGTTGGCATGTAAAGGCCATTTATTTTTAAGTTTAGTTTGGTTTAGTTTGTTTTTAGTTGGCATGTCAAGGCCATTCATTTTTAAGTTTAGTTTGGTTTGGCTTGATATTTTACAGGTTTTTGGTTGGCTTAAAAACAAATAGGTCATGCCGATTATTTTATTTTACAGGTTAAGTTTAACTTAAAAACAAAGAGGTCATGCCCATTTTTTTCAAAAAAATTGTCGAAATCAAGAAAATATGTAATAAAAACTATCATTTATTTGGTTTGTTTTTGTTTAGCATTATTGGAATTTCTTATCATGTACTTTGAAATATTAATGAATTTTAATTAAATATTTTCAATTTTGTTAATGTTAGTACTTGTTGGCATTATTAATAATCCCAAAAAAAGAAGTGACTCCAAAAAAATTTTTGAAAAAAAGTTATTTTTGAACATTTTTTTTTCAAAGTTGGGCAGAAAGTTTTCTATAATACAGAAAAAGTATTATATAAAAAAGAAAATATTTGCAAGTATAGTGACCAATCTGCAAAACTCTGGAAAGGTGCCTTGCCCCCGCAATGCTTCATTGCGGCCCCCGCAATGCTTCATTGCGGCCCCCGTAATGCTTCATTGCGGCCCCCGCAATGCTTCATTGCGGCTGCCATAATGAAACATTGCGGGGGTAATTCCAGTTTTCCAGAATTTTGCAGATTGGTCACTGCACTTGCAAATATTTTATTTTTTATATAATACTTTTTCTGTTTTACAGAAAACTTTATGCCCAACTTTGAAATAAAAAATCTTCAAAAATAACTTTTTTTTCAAATTTTTTTTGTTGGAGTCACTTCTTTTTTTGGGATTATTAATAATGCCAACAAGTACTAACATTAACAACATTGAAAATATTTAATTAAAATTCATTAATATTTCAAAGTACATGATAAGAAATTATAATCATTTTTTCCTTTTTTCCTAATAATCTCAAGGGACAATTTGTTCTATCATGGCCTTCTTCCCTCGCCCCACAAAAACTGCACTTTCAAAATTATTTATTTGAACTTGACATCTCGATACCACTTTTGAATCTACCCGCTTTTGGACGTCCTTTTGTTTGTGACCTTGGGGGATCTAATAACGGATCATCTTCTTCATCATCACTTTCATAGTCCTCATTTATTTATTTATCTCTCTCTTATCCCGGAAAAGACTTAATCACATACTCCTTTTCTCTCTCGATCACGCTCATCAAGTAATTGTACCGCGGAACGGAGCAACTACCAACAATGGACAAACCTTGGAAAACTTTACACAATCCACTATATCTTGCCGTTTGAGATTCTACAACATTACCAAGCATCAGAGGGGTACACGGTAGAGGTCCCGTAACTTTGTTTCTGTTTATTGTCCACCTCATTGTGACAAGATATGGCGGTATCATCGTCTTTTGTTTCTTGTTAAGGTAACGGATCATGTGTCTACAAATCATGCCGGAATATTCAAATTTTTTATATGTACAAGAATAACTCCCATCGATGGAAACCCTCAAGAAAAAATTCCTTCTTTAAATCTCCGTCAAGATGAACTTTTCTACCAAATACATCTTTGAAAGATAATCTTCACAACTTTTCTTACTTTTCACAACAAAAGATTGACTTTTTTGAAACTCTTTTTGAAATCGCTTAAACATCTCTTTTGTGTATATCTTGAAGGCATGTATCTCCATTGACGAGTTAGAGAATAGTCTCTTTTCCTTGTACTCGGTGTCAAAATCGGCTTGAACCTCCCGTAAATATTGTGACTCCAAAGCTTTTTGTGAATTCTAAATGAATTCTTTCAAACCGGTCGACGCTTTCACATACTCATCAAAAAATGAATTCATACACTCGCTCCTTGAGGTGGTAGTCATACCGGCGGCAAAATGTTGTTTTGTGAAAGCAAAAACCCATTGTCGTCTAATTGCATACATATCATTTAGCCAATTGTGATTTTCAAGATCATATTTCTCTTTCAAATCCTCCCACCTACCTTCAAATTCCGTTGGTGACAATGACTTGTAGATACATGCATTAAAATCCGTTTTGAACTCCGAGGATTGAGTATACAAAGTAAATAGTTTCTCGGAAAACTTGCTACTAATATGCAACGTACAATATGTATGGTTGGTGTTAGGCATAACCTCGGCAATGGCATTACTTAAAGCGATGTCTTGATCCGTAATAATGGTAATAGGTGGCTTGTTATCGACTGCTTCCAACCAAGTCTTCAAAACCCATCTATAAGAAGTCTCTTTCTCGTCCCTTACAAGTGCAAATCCAAACAAAATATTTTGGTAGTGGTGATTCACTCCCGTAATTGGAATAAAAGGCATGTCATACCTATTAGTCCGATATGTCGAGTCGAAAGTTACCACATCTCCAAAATTCTTGTACGCGTTAAGCGAACGAGGATCAACCCACATCAAACCCCTAACCCGATTATCCTCATCCACATCCACTCGGTAGAAAAAATTTCCATCACTTTATTTTTGCAAGTCTCGTAACAAAACCAATCCACACTCCGCATCACCGGAATCAAAAACCCGTCTTCGAATGTCACGTATTACATTTCGTACGTCTTGAGCGGAAAAACCAACTTTTTCAATACCACCACACGTCTCACTAAGTAAATTCATAACTTTCGGGGTCTCGATACCCGATTTGTTAAATAACTCAATCAAAGATCGGGTAAACGGATCTATATTACGTGATCTTTGCATGAATTGTACCTTATCCGATGTAACCATAGCATGATTGTGCTCTAGGTTAACCTTGGTTACTTCCCATTTGTTTGAGCGTACTTTGTGAGCAACACACGTACGAGCACGACAACAAGTTCGAGGAATGACATCTTGAGGTCATTTCCCTTTAACCCTATCTTCAACTTCCAAGGATTTTGGGCCAAATCTTCCACCCTTTCGACATATATGCAAACGTGACGATATACACTGTACTACAACATTGTTTCATTACGGGGGCCACAATGTAACATTGCGGCAGTGCATACACTGTACACGCCCCCCAAGCCAACAACTGTAAGTATTTACAGTTTTAAAAAAAATGTACAACACACCCCCATAATGTTTCATTGCGGTGGATACTTCACCCCGCAATGACTCATTGAGGTGGTGTCTGTTTTTTGTTTATTTTTGTTTTTTCATTAAAATTAGAAAATTAATCAAAAAATATATTAAAAAATAGTTTCTAGACTTATTATATTTCATTTTATATGTTAAATTTTAATTTTAAAATATAAATATTTATAAGAGTAACTTAATTATAATATGCAACTATTTTACATAGTCTTGTGAATATTTGGCACAATAGTTGTGTCAGATGATATTTCTTGACATGTAATAACTATTAATAACTATTTAATAATTTAAATTATTTTTTTGACATTTAATATTAATAATTATTTAATAATTTAAATTATTTTTTTCATTTTTAATCTGTAGTTTTCAAATATTAAATATTAATAATAATATTAAATATGAATATCTTAAGGTGTTAATATTAAATAGTAGTTTAATATTAATTCATATCGACCATATTATAATTCAATATAATAATATAAAATATGAATATGTTAAAATATAAATATTAAATTCTAGTTTGGGATAACATCCCAAACTATTATTTAATATTTATAATTTTAAAATATTCATATTTTATATCATTATATGTATTGAATTATTATATGATGAGTATGATTTATTATTAAATTATTATTAATATTAAAAGCTTAATATATTCATATTTAATATTATTAAAAATATTTAATATTTAAAAACTACAGAAAAAATAAAATAAAATAAAAAGAATAATTTAAAGTATTAAACAGTTATTAATATTAATAAAGTAAATGAGCTATATTAGAATATTTTAAAATATTACTTTTACTTATATTTTAATGTTAACATATTTTAAAAAATTAATTACTGTTGAATTTTAATATTATTTTTATACTTTTAATAAATAATATTAATATTTCTTATTAAAAAATATTAATATTATTTTTGAATAAAGTAATTAAGCTATATATTAATATTGAATATTAATAATTATTATATATTATTAAAAAAATTAAGTGAAATATTAATATTAGCTATTTATAATAGTAAGTTATATTTAATTATAAAAAGAGTGGCATTTAAAGCTAAAAGGGGCATTAAAAGCTAAAAAGAGGGGCAGTTGAGGCATTAAAATCTGTGGGCCACCCAACAATGAAATATTGCGGAGGCCGCAATGTTCCCTGTGCATGGGCCACCTGTCGCAATGTTTCATTGCGGTGGTCCAGGCTCGCAGTGGAACATTGTCTCATGCCGTAATGAAATATTGCGGTGGGTTGGTTGGCTCCTGATTAGACCTCTATAAATTATACAAAATGGAGTCTATGTACTCAACAAGTACGATTAATAACTTTTATTAATAAATGGAACTTTTTTTAAGTTTTATTTTAGTTTTACTTATTTTTTTGGTACTACCACTTTTTTTTATTTCACTTTTTTGATAGTGTATTATTTTTATCCTTTTTATTTGACTTATAATTCTATATATATATATGGCCTTTACACCGTGGAGAAGCATTGGAGAATCGTGGAGAAACATTATTTTTATATTAAAATCTCATCACAAATTGTAAAATTTTTATTTTAAAAAATATATAATTCGATGCTAATCTAGAATAATAAATATAATAAAAAATTTAACAGTTAAGATTTGATACTTGATTTTATATTTGATTCTACAGTGGAATAATTTTTAATAAGTGTGATTCTACTATAGAACCAATTTAAATTTTTTTAATAATTTTCAATGATATTTTAAATAAAAAATTGTGTAACTTCGATTTTTAACTTGATAATTAAAATTTATAATTATATATGATGAAAAATAATATAAATTATATTTTTTATATTTTTTAAATAATGATTCTCCACGATTATGGGTACTCCACAGAGTGTTACCCTCGTATACATATAAACACAAACACTATCATAGAACAAAGATTATACCTTATAAGCAGAAGCAATAAAAGCAGTCTCATAAAAAAAAAAGTGAAGATGCTGCAAACAAGATGACTCAATAGCCAAACAATCTCTTTGATTTTCAAAAGAAGACAAAGAGAACTGCTTAAAAACAACACCAACATCAAAGTAAATCAAACCAGAGCTTGGAACATCAACTCTAATTTTCCTTAACAGCAAACCACAAAAACAAATCTTGAGATAAAATCCCATTCAAACCATTGATTTCACCACAAGTTAAATTCCCAGAAATATTTTGATCATAATCTAATTCATTCTCAAACTTAGCATTGCAAGCTTGATCTAAATGGACTTGAAATCTACCACGGGAATCATGAAAGCTAAAATCTTTAACACCCTTTGGTAATAAACCCATCGGCAAGTCATATGATTTAAGTATATATATTGTCCTTGTACGTAGTTGATTGTTGTAACGGTGAAATATAACCGATGATACAATTTGTTACTTATTCAGTTTTTACACTAAAAAGGGCGAAGGCTTTGAACATTATCAACAATGCAGTAGAGCGTGTCAATATATTCATCTATGTATGTGTAATAGTTTCATTGAATGAGATCGAAGATGAGTTTATACGTACACTTATTTTCATTAATAATTTACACTTATTTTCATAAATAATTTACAATTCAAGATTAAAATATATTAGGAAGCCGCCGCGAAACGCGACTTAGTTGACTAGTTAGGTAACTTATTAATCAAATCTTTTAATTTAAACATATTTTACGGACAATTTGTTATTACAAATTTGAGTCGAGTAATACAACCGATGATACAATTTGTTACTGATTCAGTTTTAACACTAAAATTAGCAACACAATTAAGAAAACATACTGAGGTACATAGATAATCACAAACTCAGCGCCTAACCAATCAAAATATTTCCTATAACAATCATTAAGATAATCATAGTAATAATCAACAGCAGAGGACTGGGAGCGCCCGTATATATCATCCAAAATAGTTTCTCTGTTCAGCAATATTGCTCTGGAGTTGAACATGTATTTTCTCGTATCTTGCACATTTAATTTAATTTGTTCGATCAATGTTGATTCGCTCCCCTCCAATCTGTCCAGACAGGCCTGTTGATATGTGTTTATCCTGTTAAATACCTCCACATATTCAAAAACTTCTTGTCCAGTAAAAAAGTAAAGATTCTTCGACGAAGTTACTGATTCGTTAAGTCCACTCACTTCCTTGTTTAGCAAGGTTTGACACTCTTTCAACTCTGGAATGTTGTCGGGGTTGGAAATGTTAGCGAGATGGATGAGGTTGTAGACAGTAAGTTTGAACGAGTGAAAGATGATGTTTGTCGGGAAGAAATGAATGAATTCATCAGCAGACGTATTGGAGGAGATGGAGGTTGAGAGGGTGGAGATGCAGAGGTGTTCGTATGGTGCGAAAGAACAGATGGTTTTGATGGATTTGGAGGGTGTGGGATCAGCATTTTCATAGCTATGGATGGTTATTACAGTGATGACGGTGATTACTCCTGCGATGAATAGAATGAGTATGAATATTAAAGTGAGGATGCAGGGTTTTCGAGTGTTCTTGCTTGGAAAGGCAGAAGAGGATTGGTTTTCCAGGAGGGAGGTTTCTGTCCAAGCATCCATATTTTTTGACTCTCATTGGGTCGGATGTATGAGAAATTTGTGGTGTTTGATGAGTATTAGACCTAGTCCAAGTCAAGCCACATTTACCTAAAGGTTGGGAAAATGATGGTCGTCTATAAGAAATTTCCTTTTATTGACCATTCTCATGCACTAAGAGCATCTTTGGCTATCAATGGGAGGCTTAGGGGTAGAGCCGGCCAAAGGAGCGGTTTGGCTCGACCCGTTCGTAATTCGGCTCGTCAAAATTCGTCTAATTCGGCTCGTAAACGAAGGAATAATTATTCGGCTCAAACCGTCAAGTCTAACAAACCGAACACGAATATCATTTTGTGAAATCGGAACCGGCCCGAAACCGGACCGGCCCGAACCGTATAATTCGTCTAAGAATTTTTCTTATAAGGAGCGAATAAGCCCGCGAATAATTCGTTCGGCCCGCATAATTAACAGTTGAGGTAATGCAGTGTGGCACATGAAGTTTTTGTCATACTTGCTGAAAGAACAAGACAATTAAGAGATAAAAAGTATCTCTAGAGTAAAAACTAATGTGAAATAGTTTTTAAAAGAAAGAAAATAAATTAAAGTAATATTTAATACTATTTAGGGGTTATTTATTTCGTTGTTAACTAATATTCCTTCTGTTTTATAGTACATGTTCACTTTAAAAAAAATACACATATAAGAAGAGTGAAAGTTAAATTGAAAAAAAGTGCATTAAATAAATATAATATGATAAATATGATTAATCTTTAAAATATAAAGTAAAGTTATATGGAGTAAAATTGATTTTAAAAATATAAACAAAAAGATTTCTTAAAAATGAACATGTATTATGAAAGGGAATGAGTATATCTTATTTAAATTTGAATTTTAAACAACAATGATGCACCTAGCAGATTGGTTTAATCCATTCGCAACTTCTCTTCGCAAATAATTCGTTCGCCAAACTACAGTGCACGCGCCTCCAATAATTCGTTATTCGCTTATTCGTTCGCTTATTCGCCAGATCGCCAAATTCGTTCTATTCGCGATCCGTTCACGGTTTCATATTCCTTCTAACCGGTCCGACACGCTCAACTTCATGGGCCGTCCACAAGTTACCTGAGTGATGAACCGGACAGCCGGAAATTCGGCCCGGCCCGCACGGACCGACCGTTTGGCCGGCTCTACTTAGGGGTGCTAAAATAGCCAACTATTGGCGCTCTCCTAAAATGTAAATAATGTTATATGTCATAGTTAAATATGTACCTTCATATTTATTTTAAATTATAGAGTTAAATGCACACTGTGTACCTCGAGTTTCCACTTCATGCACTTTGTGTACCTCGGTATCTAGCATTTAGTGTACCTTTACTAACAAGATTCTAGCAATCTGTGTACTTCCGTTAGATTGTACAGGGGTAATCTTGTAATTTCACCATTTTGTCAACCACTTCAGTAAAAGATGCTATCTTATTCTTCTTCTAGTCAGGAAACAAGCTACCGCAACATTTCAGTGTTTGCAGGCCTTGTTTGATCACTGAGGCTTGAGGCTGGAGCTCCTGCCAGAAAAATTAAAATGGTTAAAGAACCAAGTTCATATAGTCGAAGGTAATCAATTTAGACAAAATGTACACATAACAAGTTCACGTACGTGATTCATTTAACCTTCAGTATGTTTGGTTGATCACCTACATTAGAATTGACATAAACAGTTAACATACTTGAAAATGTTGATTTACAAAGTTTTATATATGGTATATAACAATAATTTGCATGATGTTTATCTGAGTACAAGATGACCACGTCAAGATTGTGGAAGTGGATATTGGTGTTACAAGACGAAATGCAAAGATCATGATAAGCTATTTCAACAATAAACAGACGTCAGACAGAGAAGAGATACTGCACTTATCATCACCAATACTCGAAACAAAATCATCAACACATGCCACCAGCGCCATCAGCCATTACCAACATGAGCTCGAAATTAAACAACTACATTTCAATGATTTTTTCCACAACACTCCATACATTAGTCCTGAATATATTCCATCTATGGATAAACCTCACCAATTAAAAGTTCAACTCTTGTATTAAACAGAGAATGACAAGTGTTATGAGTAGTACCGGTTTTCCCCAAATTACATGGCCAATACAAAGTCTTCAATGACAAAATTTCTATCACATAGTGCCCCAAAACAGCATCCTGGAGATACATTTCAATGCCAACCAAGCAAGTGGAGAATATCAATGGAGTGGGAGAATTTGCCAAGAGCTGTACGGATGGAAAGTTCATCTTCACTCGTTTGCCCAACTCCATCTGAATTACCATCCTTTGAACCAGCAATTTCAATGAAAGATAGTGAGTGTGGATCAAACAGTACACTGTTGACAAATCCCCATTACTATAGATTTTAGCCCAATTCAATGTGAGTAGTTCTACAATGACAACTTTAGATACTAGTAATTAGTAACTGATTTTAAAGCAGGTTTACTCATCCTGTTGTTTCTGTCACTGCTGGTTCAGGAAAATGGATGCTAGTTACCTCTTGTCAGGTTTAGGAGCACGTGTAGTCATCCTGTTGTTCTGTCAATGCGGGTTCAGGAAAATGGAAGCTAATTTCATATGGCCATGTTCAGGAAAAATACAGCATATACCCCTACTTTATCCTCCCTTCCAGCTCTCCAATGACAGTGTTAAACAAAATCTAATGAAAGTACACGATTTGCTAGAATCTTGTAAGTTAGTTAAGATACACCAAATGCTAGATACTAAAATAGAGGTACACAAGTGCTCGAAGTGGAAACTTGAGGTACACAGTGTGCATTTAACTTATACTTGTATATGAATAGTTTGACAAATTTGAGTGTTAACAGTTGTAGTAAATTTTGGTAAGAAAAATGTTAAAAGTATAATTGATGAAAGAGACAATAATATATTAATATTACTAGCTTAAAACTCGTGTGATACACAAATCGTACTGATTTTTTTTTGTGTTATATAATTTTTAAAAAATATTTTGAATTCAATTCTTAATTTCGTTCATTAAAAATTTTAAATGACATGATTTCATGATATTATATTAATATACATATATGTTCATAATTTTTAAGAACTATTAAACCTAGTTAAAGTAATAATCCTGTATAGGAAAAAATATTATTATTACGATATGTGAAAAAGACAATATTACTGGTTGAAAGATAGAGTTTTATTGATAGTTCTACGTGTGTTTTAAAAAATAATATTTAAGTTTTTATGAAAGTTGATTTTTAGTTCAGATCAATAGGGTATAATTAGTCTAATATTAATTTGATTTATACCGGATCAGCGGTTTACATTATTTTATTTTACCCCGGTAGCTAATATCCCGACCAAATCAAACTAATTATTTTGATTTAATTTTAATTTTTTTAAGTCCGGATCAATAAAATAATTATATTTTAACTGGTCAAATAATTTTTTTTATTTTAGTTTTGTGTTAGTTTGGATCAAAATCGTATAATATTTTTTATCTTGGATAATTATTATATATTATTTTGTATATCTTATTTCAACAATATATTTTTTTAGCTAGATTATTGATATTTATTATTTTGTATTAGCTTGTCTTAGACCAATGCACGTTATATCAACCAAATTCAACTAATTATATTTAGTATGCTTAAATTTATTTTAGGCCGTAATAACAATTAGAATAATTTTTAGTATCAATTATAATGATATAAGGTTCGATATAAAATAGAATTTAAATTATTAAAGTCGTAAAGGAAGTTGACTTCCTTATCAATTAAAATTAGAATTTATTGTCCGACCAATCAATCGGCAAATTAGAATTAGAATAATTAAGTAAGAATAATTAAGTAATTTCAGCAAGTAACGATCGACCGACTACCAAATTTTTAATGTTTGACTTATTATAATATAATATTGGTCGACCGATTAAACTAACCAATCGAAATTTTAATATTTTGTCTATTATAATATAATATAGATAAATAGATAGTATACTATAGATGTATAAGATAAATTTGTATGGTAACAATGTTATTTTTCATCCCCTTAAAAAAAATTAATATATACTCGTAACATTTTTTGCAGTAAAATATATTAATATTATATTTAACCGAATGTTTTGCGGGAGCAAGTAGAAGAAACAGGATGGACTCTTGTTTAATTTATGGAAGAAGTATAATAGAAGTCTGACTCCCGTATTGGTTAGTTTAATATTAAATTAACAAAAAGGGTAATTAAGTAATTTCAGTAAGTACCGACAGACCGACTACCAAATTTTTAATGTTTAGTCTATTATAATATAGTATAGATAGATTGATGTGTTTACAATATGGACAACACTGGTTTAGCACCCCCTATTAAAGATGCTCTAACACCCGGTTTACATATTTATTCGTCAAAGATTCGAAAATATTCGAACTATGGCAGTAGACACTATGTCTTTTTCCGTCTATATCCAGAACCACCCCTGTTGAATATATAGTATATATAGTAGAAGAAATAATTAAATGATGAACCATAGTATTAGCAGCAGCTGTTAGTAAAATACAGTTTCATATCAAAGCAACCTGCAAAACTGCATTTGTATGAATGAAAAGGCAAAATCAAGAATACCTACTGAACAAATTTATTATAATTAGATGTAGCTGATCTTTTTTTTACACATTTGAATTAAATATAAAAGAAAATGATGAAACAATTTGACTACACATCGAAAAGAAAAGGAGAAAACTATTTCCATTACAGATTTACAACATATGTACTTCTTCATCAATAGAGTTTTAACATCAAAATAAGCAACACAATCAAGATTACATACTGTGGAACATAAAAAACTATAAACTCATAGCTCAGCCAATCGAAATATTCACTATAAAAATCAAAACCGGAGGACGGGGAGCCGTATATCTTATCCAAAATAGTGCGACTGTTATATAAAATAGCTCTGGTATTGCGCATGTATGTTCTCGTGATTTGCACATTTCGTTTAATTTCATCAATCACTATTAATCCGCTCTGCTCCAATGTATCCAAACAGGCTTCCTGATATGTGTTTATCCTGTTGAATACCTCCAAATATTCGGAGACTTCATGTCCTGTAAAAGAGTAAAGATTCTTGGAGGAAGCCACTGAATCGTTAAGTCCACTAACTTCCTTGTTTAACAAGGTTCCACACTCCCGCAACTCTGGAATATCGTCGGGGTTGGAGATGTTAGCGAGATTGATGAGTTGGTTGACGCTGAGTTGGAACGAGCGGAAGATGATACATTCTGGGAAGGGATAGGTATCAAGGTGATTATTACCTATCCCTTCCCAGAATATCTTCGAGGTATTGGTGGAGTTGAAAGTTGATAAGGAGGTGATACAGATCTGTCTATATGGTGCGAAAGAACAGACTACTTTGATATTTTTGGAGGGTGCGGGGTTGCCAACTATTGTGAAAACACTGCTTGGGCCGGATCGCCTAATGATTACAACAGTGGTTACGGTGATTATTGCGGAGATTATTAGAATGAGTATGAATATTGAAGTGAGGATGTAGGGCTTTTGAGGGTTCTTCTTTGGAAATGCAGATGAGGATTGGTTTTCGAGGAGGTTTGTTTCGGCTGAAGAATTCATATTCTTGAATTTGATAGGAGTTAAGAAAATTGTAGTGCTTTTGATCCAAGTCAATAGATGGTGGATGTAGGTTGTGAGGATGATCAGCTTGGACTATTCTTCTGCACTAAACCCTGTTAATAACATGCCGACATGTCTATGCTGAGTACTTGAGTTTAAGAAATGCCCCATTGTCCCGTGATATAAATAAGAAGCAAAACTGAATATTAACACGCTAAAAAGTTTTTAAAAGATCATTATTTAATCGTAGATTCTGCAAAAAAAAAAAATCTTAAATAAGTTTTATACGTGCATCAAGAACAAGATGACAGAGTTGAGCTTCTTTTATATATCAATATGGTCTCAACTCTCAACATCAAAATGAAAAGCAGAATCAAGAAACACATACATCAGAACAAAGATAATCATGTACTCATAGCTCAATCCATCAAAATAGGAGTTACTATAATCATCAGCAGTGCCAGGTGATGGGTAGCCATATACATAATCCAAAACGGATTCAAGGCTCAGCAACACAGCTACGGTGTTGTTAATGTATCTTCTCGTTTTCTCCACATTCAGCGAATTTCATCGATCATCATTGATCCAGTACTAGTCTCCTCCAAATTATCCAAGCAGGCCTGCTAATATGTCTCCATCCTGTTAAATACCAACACATATTCACCGACTTTAATTTTCGAAAAATAGTAAAGATTCTTGCCTGAAGACACGGATTTGTTTAGTCAACTCAACTCCTTGTTCAACAATACCTCGCACTGAAGCAATGCTGATGACTCTGTGGTGTCGTTTGGTTTTGTGAGATTAGCGAGATTGGTGGATATGGAGGACAATAGGGAGGAGCTGCAGAGGTGTTTTTGTAAGGTTTGTTTTCATGGAATCCATGTTCTCTAATTTGATTATAAATGTATGAAATTATGTTAGTTTATTTTCTTTTTTGTGCAAAGTTTCAAGTCTTCATGACTCAATAAGTTTTTCATTATTTGGAAACGCCTACTTGCAATACTAAAACATGAGCAAGATCTTTGGCGATTTTACAACAGATAACTTTATTTCATCACTAGAGTTTTATCATTAAAATTAGAATACAAAGTAAGAATGCATATTGCAGAAGAAAAACAATCATGTAGTCGAAGCCCACGCCATGAAAAAAGTAAGGATACGAGTGAATGTAGTTATCATCGACTTGTACTGAGCTAGAGGTGGAGTTATAGATTTGATCAACGATGGGATCGATGTTTAATAAAATAGCTCTGTTATTACTCATGTATCTTCTCATTTTTTGCACGTTCGATCTAATTTCATCGATTCTCATTGATCCACTCTCCTGTAACTTATGCAGACAGGCTTGCTGATTTGTCTCGATCCTCTTGAACTGATCCAAATAGTCATCGACTTGCTGTCTGAACGAGTCGAGATTTTGAGATGTAGCCACTGAGTTGTTGAGTTCACTAATCTCCTTGTTCAACAACACATGACATTCTCGCAACTCTGGAATCTCGTTAGGTTCGGAGATATTAGCAAGACGGATGAGTTGAATGAATCCAACTTGGAACGAGAGGAGAATAATGTCTTCTGGCATGAAAATATTATCCAGTGGCAACATCGAGTTGTCACTGGATATATTGGTGGAAATGGAGGAGTAAAGGGTGTTGCGACACAACCGTATGTATGGTGTGAAAGCACAAATGGCTCGAATGGAGCCGAAGGGCGTGGGAGCGAAATTCATCACGTGAACAGTGCTATAACTAGACTCCCGGAGATTTATTACAGTAGTAATGAAGAGTATTCCGGCGATTACTAGAGAGAGTAAGATTATTAAAGACAGGATGTAGAGCTTTAGGGTGTTTGTCTTTGGAAATTCCGAAGAGGGTTCTTTCTCTAGGAGGTTTGTTTTGCTTGAATCCATCTTAATAAATTTGATTTGGATGAAATGAATTTTGCAAATAGTGCTTTTATTGTGTATTTGACGTTCGGGGGTAATTGAAGTGGAATATGACTCCGATGTTTATGAGAAGTTTCAACTCTATGGCACATTCATGACTTTGTCCAGTAACTAATATTCTTAGCGAAAGTGATGGTCGTCTCTTGCTGCTTTCGGTTGTGATAATACGGATGCATTAATTTGGTTGTAGAAAAGGAAATACAGTGTTATCTACGAGTCATTAAACCTTGAATTTTCGTATATACGTAAGGAAATAGACTTTTCGTTTTTCTCGATCCGCTCTGTCTTTAATCTCGATATTATGTAAAGGAAGTATGTGAGACACCGCTGGATCAAATGAAAGGCTTTGAGGAGCAGCATAATTCTCAGGGTTCTTAAGGTAGTATGCATTCTTGGGGCAGACTCTTGCACAATAAAAATAAAACATCAATATATAATAAGTAAACATGGGCGGAAGCCGCGAACCGAGGGAAGTAGCCTTGTAGATATTTTTTCTTTCAAACCGCAATTTGTAGTTTAAAATCAGTAAAAAAAATTATTTAAACCCTGGTAGCATCAAAGACTATATTTCATTTTTGAAATTCTGATTTTGCCACAGCAAGGAGAGAAGTATTCCACACAAAAAAGATAAGAAGAAGATGTTCAACTTAAACATTTCAAATCTATAAAGATGTACTAAAATATTGCTCCGCTAAGAAATGTTATGGTCATGGAGCCATTCGAGCATTCCACACAAAAAAAGATAAGAAGAATTTCAATTTAAACAGTTCAAGATTTTATATTCTTTAATACTCTACCTCAATCGTATGATAGTCGCACTAAAATCTTAACATTCGAACAAGATCATATACTTTTTAACACTCCCCTTCAAGCGTACGATATTTTTCGTTACGATTGACAACGACAAATATAACCAATACCAATATCAATATAAACAAACAATATTTAAATTAAATAAATGAAGGTGGGAGGACTCGAATCTAAGTCACTCCCTGAACCGAGCTCTGATATTATTTTAAGTAACTATTTGCACTAAAACCTTAAGACGGTAGATGAAGACCAAAATAAGATCTTATATTTCCAAATCATGATTGGAAGGGGACCCTTTTCATAAAGTCTATATATACTATACCATAGATTGGATACCGCAAGCAGACAGCAAAAAACCATTGCCTCTCGAACAATAACCTCACAATCATAATCATCTTACATTCTCTTCAAAAATAATATAAATTATTAAATCTTAACTATTTAAGATGCTATAATATTTTTTATCTTCAACAATCCCTGTATCTATTTCTCTTTAAAAAAATATTATTAAATATACTTGCAAGATCTAAACAAAGAAACGTGACATTTGTACAAAATTGGTAAAGTTTGATACTCCTCCCACTCATTTTTAGTAGTTTTCTTTTTAATATTTGACACGTATTTTAAAATTATTATAAAATACTGATATATAATTTTTTTTTATAAAAAATTGGACATTATATCTTTATTTAGAAGGAAAAACAAAAAAAAATAGGCACCTACATTTTATAAGAACGTTAAAATGTGTGCCGAGTCACCGTCCCCGATGTAAAAAATTGGGTGGTACGGAGGTGGTATATATTAATAAAGAAAAAGGTGAGGAGAATAGAGTGTTAGATATATTTGAGATTTAGATATGATTCATGTTTAGTTTTCAGATCTTAACAAACAGGACATATCAGGACTTATTGGAAGTCAGAACTTAATATCAGAACTTAAGGTCATATCAGATTTTAAGTGCGGGAAGACTTTCATATAAGGAAGGAAGTTGATTTATAGTAGAAGATCGAGACTAAAATAAAAGAAGATATGCATGGAAAGAGTTAGAAGGATTGGAAGACTTGTAGAAGATATCTGATTGATATATTTTAGGAGACAGAATTATATTCCATATCAATTAGAAGTTATCTTGTAACTGTGTACTATATAAACACATACTTAGGGTTTATGCTATATGTGTTATCATTATCGAGAAGATTATACATTGTAACCTAGCAGCTCTTAGTGATATTTGTTCATCACTGAGAGAGAACAACAGTTCTTATTGCAACAGAGTTTATTCAATATACTTGATCTTTGTTACATACTTGTGTTAAATCGATTTGATTGTATAAACACTGTATTCAACCCCTTTCTACAGTGTTGTGTGACCTAACAATTGGTATCAGAGCTTATCTGTTAACACACATACAGTAAAGATCCAAACAATCATGTCTGAAGAAACACAAACTCCAACCAAGCCCACCAAAACTTAAGAAACTCAAAACACTCAAACCCACAGTCGATATGAGACTATTAGGGTTCCCATACTAAGACCTTCTGAGTATCCCATATGGAAAGTGAAGATGGCTATATTTCTGGAAGCTACAGATCCAGAATACCTTGACAGAATTAATGAAGGACCACATAAGCCTACCAAGCTCTCTGTTGTAGTTGCTGATCAACCAGCAAAAAGACCATATCAAAGGAGAAAGGTGAGTACACAGCTGAAGACATCTTATCTATTTCCAAGGAAGCAAGGATAAGGCATTTGCTGCATAGTGCCATTGATAATATTATGTCAAACAGGGTAATTTATTGCAAGACTGCAAAGGAGATATGGGATGCTTTGGAGACAAGATGTCAGGGAAATGATGCAATCAAGAAGAATAGGAGGACTATACTCACTCAAGAGTATGAACACTTTGACTCAAAAGTTGACGAGTCTTTAACTGACTTATATGACGGGTTTGCCAAACTCTTGAATGATCTGTCACTGGTGGACAAGGAATATGATCTTGAAGATTCAAATCTAAAATTCTTTTTAGCTCTTCCTGAAAATTGGGATTTGAAGTCTACTACCATAAGAGACAACTATGACCTTACTGAAACTACTCTTGATGAAATTTATGGTATGCTCAAGACTCATGAACTTGAGATGGATTAAAGGAGCAAGAGGCATGGAAGAAAGTCAAGGACAGTTGCTCTTAAAGCTGAGGAGGAATCTCCTAAAGTTGTTGCCTCAAAAGAGAGGCAAATAAAAGGCTCTCATCATAAAGTCTGATTCAGAGTCATCATATTCTGATGATGATGATTCAGAAACTGAAAGTTTACCTGAAATGGATGCTGATGAAGAAATGATGAAATTGTGTGCTCTTATGGTGAAGGGTATCACAAAGATAGCCTAGAGGAAATTCAGAAAAGGCAAGAAGTTTTCCAGGAAAAGTGGAAGTTCTGATAAGAAAGGGTTCAGAAAGTCTGAAGGTAAAGGAAAGTATGACAGAGGAGACAACTCAAATGTCAAATGCTACAATTGTGGTGAAAGAGGCCACATATCTCCTGACTGCAAGAAAGGAAAAAGTGACAAAGGCAAGGCACTTGTCATAAAGAATAAAAGCTGGACAGACACTTCAGATTCTGAACATGAGGTGAACTATGCCTTGATGGCAAATGCTGATGGCAGTCCTGAAACTGCTGAATTAAAGGTACCTCAAACAACTTATGCTTTTTATACTGATGATATTACTGAGTTGAGATTATATCTTAAAATCATGTTCATTATTTATAGAGATCAGACTTTAACATGTGAAAGATTAACATCTGAAAATCTTGCTTTTAAAAAGAGGAATGGCTATTGAAAAAAAGAGTTAGTTATGTTTCATCAAACTCAGAAAGAAAGAGATGATGCTTTTTATGTTAGAGATGAAGTGCTAAAATTGAATGAATCTCTAAAAACTGAGTTAGGAAAGGAAAGAGAAATTATCAGAACTTGGACTAACTCTGGCAGAACAACTCAGAATTTATTAAGTAGTGGGAACTGGAAAGAGGGCTTAGGTTATGGAGATGATAAAAGTGAGAAAGGAACTGAACAAATTGAGCCAATTGTTGTTAAACAGACCGTTAAGGCAAAGGTAAATCATGTTAAGTTTGTAGCAAAAACTGTAAAGTATGATTCTGAAAAGATGAAAGAATCTAGGATAGAAGTAAAAGAAAAGTCAACTTCTGAAAAATTAGAACATGATAAACCAGTTGAAGTAAACATAGGCTTAATGATAAAGAAGCAGCTTAAGCATAAGCTGAAAGAGATTAGGAATGTCAACAAGGTAAAGGAAGCTAGGAAAAATAGGAATGGAAAGGAAGGTGTGAACAAAAGCAATAATTATATGCCTGTTCCTAATGCTCCTAGAAAGAAATGTTATAACTTTGGAACTCTAACCATCTTGCTTCTTTTTGCAGGAAGAATAAAGATATAAACTCTCTACCTCCTATATCAGGAGTTAAGAGTCAGTATGTTAGGTTTAAGCCATAAAATCCTTGTTTTCATTGTGGTAGTGTTAGGAATATGTGTATTAGTTTGATGATAAGTTAAACAAAACACTTAAGTAGGAATCTAGTGTTTGTAGCCTCAACGGATAAGACCATTCTGACTATCCATTGATAGAGTAGCTTTACTTAGAAATAAGTTTAGTATTGTAGAACATTTCAGTTTCTGTATTCAAGTTATAATTCTTAGATGTTATGGGAAATTATAAGTCATGTTGACTACTAGTGGATATGCAAATAGGAGGGCTAACTGTAAATATTTCATGCCTTGTAATTTTGTATAAGTGAAGTAGTATCAACTGATAAGCTAAAAGCCTTCAACGGATGAGAAACAAAGCTTCAACGGATGTCTCTAAAGCTTCAACGGATAACATCCATCAACGGATGAGTGCATCAACGGATAAAGCTTCAACTGCTAATGCATCAACGGATAAAGCCATCAACGGATGAAAGCTTCAACGGATGCTAAGTTCAATAGCAGTTGACAGTGACAATTCATAAGATGACAGAGGCACATGGGTTGACAGAGACAATTGGAATGTGGCAGCCTCTTGGAGGAATCAAGAAGATGCAGCATTTCCATTCTGGTGCAAACAAGGAAGTATTCAAAGATTCACTGATCAACCTAGATTGCATTGGATAGAGAAATGAAGAAGAAACATGTGAAGAATCTTTTTAATTGTACTTTTTTCACTTGTAAACTTGGTGATATATAAACCAAGTTGCAGCTAGTAATTAGAGTGTGAATTTTCCAGAACTCTTTAGAAAAACATTGAGAGAAAATCATCTAGTTTGTACTAGGATGCAGCTGTGATCAATTCTTTGAATCACGGATTTTCTGAAATAACACATCTCTGGTGGAACAACAAATCCGCAGAAAAGTTTTTAAGTCTTTTGTGTTCTTTACATTTGTGTTTGAATATATATCTGTCTGCACCAGCTCAAAGCAATTCACACACACTTGTTCATCAAAACACATAGCCTTTGAAACTGCTCAAAACTTGAAAAAGTTTTGAGATTGACATTCAACCCCCCTTCTGTAGATCTTATTGTTAGTTCCTTTGGATTAACAATTGGTATCAGAGCAAGCTCTTAACTTACAAAGAGTTTAAAGATCTATTCCACCAACATCATGAGTAAGAAGGATATTGGTGTAAAGATTCCAATCCTGGAAAGAGATAATTATCATCACTGGAAAGTGAAGAAGCATCTACATCTTCTCTCTCAAGATGAAAGCTACATCAACTGCATTAAAAATGGTCCTCACATCCCTCATAAGGTGGCCACAGCTGCAACTGCCACAGTTGCTATTGGACAGTCTATTCCCAAGCCAAAAGCAGAATGGACTGATGAAGATATTGAAGAGGTTCACAAGGACAAGAAAGCCATGAACATTCTGTTTAATGGTTTAGATCAAGATATGTTTGATAATGTCATTAACAGCCAAACTGCTAAGGAAATTTGGGATACTGTGCAACTTATCTGTGAAGGTACTGAACAAGTTAGAGAAAACAAAATGCAGCTTCTCATTCAACAGTATGAATACTTTCACTTTGAAGAAGGAGAATCACTGAATGATACCTTCAATAGATTTCAGAAACTGTTGAATGGATTGAAGCTGTATGGCAGAGTGTACCAAGTCAAGGACTCCAACTTAAAATTTCTGAGGTCTCTACCAAAGGAATGGAAGCCTATGAATGTTTCACTAAGGAATTCTCAAGATTATAAGGACTTCACACTTGAAAGATTATATGGAATTTTGAAGACCTATGAACTTGAGATGGAGCAAGATGAGTTGTTGGAAAAGGGAAAGGGAAAAGGTGGATCAGTTGCACTTGTAGCTGACAATGAGAAGACTGAAGCCAGGAATGAAGAAAAGACAATGCCAAGTCTCAAAATTGGCACAAGCAAATCAGAATCAAGCAAGGGAAAGGAGCAAGTAGCTGAGGTTGAAGATAATTCCAGTCAAGATGACTCTGATGATGTTGATGAACATCTGGCTTTTCTGTCCAGGAGGTTTGCAAAGATGAAATTCAAGAAAAATGCTAAATTCACTAAGTCAAACAAGAACATGGTGGACAAATCTAAGTTCAAATGTTATAACTGTGGCATAAGTGGACACTTTGCAAATGAGTGCAGAAAGCCAACCTCTGATAAGAAGAAATTTGAGCAGGTGGATTATAAAAAGAAATATTTCGATTTGCTCAAACAAAAGGAAAGAGCTTTTCTGACTCAGGATGACTGGGCAGCAGATGGAGTCAATGAAGATGATGATATGGAATATGTCAACCTAGCCCTGATGGCTAATTCTGATGAAAATGAAACTAGTTCATCAAGCAACCAGGTAATTACTATTGACCTCTCTCAGTTTTCTAAGATTGAATGCAATGAAGCTATAAATGATATGTCCAATGAATTATATCATTTGCGTGTTTCTCTTAAATCACTAGCTAAAGAAAACACAAGAATTAAAGAGAATAATTTGTTTTTAAGTGATAGGAATGCTGTGTTATAGGGTAAGGTAATTGAGCTTGAAAAGATTAAAATCAAATGCTTAACTGTTGAGAGTGAACTAGAAGAATCTGTTAAGAAAGTAGAAATTCTTTTTAAACAATTAGAACGTGAACAAGATGTAATCAAGGCCTGGAAAACATCTAGGGATGTTAGTGCTCAGATTGTCAAGGTTCAGGGAATTGAATCACTCTGTGAGAATGCCTGGAAGAAAAACAAAAAGGAAGTAGAATTAATTGATGGATTATCAACGGATGTGGAATCAACGGATGATGAAAGTTATCCGTTGAAGGAAGAAAAGGAGCATACGTTGAAGGCTCGTCAATTAAAATAGGCAAGTGATTCTAAAAAGAATAATTTGAAAAATCTCAATAAGAAGTTTGGTTCAACTTCCAAGAACTTTGTCAAAGAAGAAGCTAGCACATCCAAAGATGCCAGTAAGGTGAATATCGGACACATGACTTTAGATCAGTTAAAAAATAGGCTTAAGATGGTTGAGGATAAAAAGGAAACTAAAAGAAAATCAAACAGAAATGGGAAGGTAGGGATTAACAAACACAACAATTACACACCTGATAAATATGCTCCTAGAAAAAGTTGTGTGCATTGCAAAAGTGTTAATCATCTATCTGCTAACTGCAAGTCAGTTAAGAATGCTCCCATGCCTTTAACCCCTTCCATGCCTAACATGTCTATGTCACCTCTGTGTGCTATGCCTGTTATGTCTCAACAGAATCCTCATGCACATTTTGCAAACATGCCATATATTAATAATCTTTATTTTGCTGCATTCAGTATGCCTTAAATGCCATACAACATGCCTATGTGGAATAATATGTTTGCACAATCTATGCCTTATCAAATTCAACCAAATGTGCTAAATGATTCTGTGACTAACCCTACATTTCAACCAACTACATCTGAGACCAAGGTTGACCCAAAGTTACCTAAGTCAAAAGATGTAGGAGGTATGAAGTCTAGGAAAAAGACTAACAAGGCTGGACCCAAGGAAACTTGGGTACCAAAATCAACTTGATTGATTTTGTTGTGTGCGGGGAAAAAGAAGGAATCTATGGTACTTGGACAGTGGTTGTTCAAGGCACATGACAGGAGATTTCACCCTGCTCACAGAGTTCAAGGAGAGATCTGGCCCTAGCATAACCTTTGGAGATGACAGAAAAGGGTTCACTATGGGATATGGCTTGATTTCAAAAGAAAATGTCATCATTGATGAAGTTGCATTAGTTGATGGTCTCAAACACAATCTATTGAGCATCAGTCAACTATGTGACAAAGGGAATACTGTTTCCTTCAATTCCGAAGCCTGTGTTGTCACAAGTAAGAAGGACAACAAAGTGGTTCTAACTGGAGTTAGAAAAGGGAATGTGTACTTGGCTGACTTCAACTCTACAGATGCAGAATCAATTACTTGTCTTCTCAGCAAAGCAAGTCCAGATGAAAGTTGGCTATGGCACAAGAAGCTGTCTCATTTGAATTTCAAGACAATGAATGATCTAGTCAAAAAGGACTTAGTTAGAGGAATGCCTCTAGTGGAATTCTCAAGGGATGGACTATGTGATGCCTATCTGAAAGGAAAGCAAAAGAGAGCATCATTCAGCAAGAAGCTTGAATCAGCAATTGATGAACCATTACAACTGCTACACATGGATCTTTTTGGACCAGTCAATGTTTTGTCAATTTCAAGAAAAAGATATTGCCTAGTGATTGTAGATGATTTCTCAAAGTTTTCATGGACCTACTTTCTTGGATCAAAGGATGAAGCTAGTGAAATCATCATCAATCATATCAAGCAAGTCAACAATCATCCAGATTTCAAGGTAAGGAATATCAGGAGTGACAATGGAACTGAGTTTAGGAATTCTACCATGAGGTTGTTCTGTGAAGAAAATAGGATCATGCATGAGTTCTCAGCTCCAAGGACTCCAAAATAGAATGGTGTGGTGGAAAGGAAGAACAGATCACTAATTGAAGCTGCAAGAACAATGCTTGAAGAGTCAAAACTCCCAACATACTTTTGGGCTGAGGCTGTTAACTGTGTATGTTACACTCAGAATATTTCTCTAATCAATCAGGAAAAAGACATGACTCCCTATCAATTGTTCAAGAGAAGAAAACCAACTTTAAACTTTCATCATGTCTTTGGTTGCAAATGCTACATTCTAAGGAATCAATCTGATCACAAAGGGAAGTTTGATGCAAAGGCTGATGAAGGAATATTTGTTGGTTATTCTGCTGGAAAATCATATAGGGTCTACAATCTAAGAACCAACATTGTCATGGAATCTGTGCATGTTGTGTTTGATGATAAAAAAATTGATGGACTAATAGATGAGGGACATCATGAAGGACTCAAATTTGATAACATTGAGATATATTGTGATGATAGTGAAGATGAGAATGATGGAGAAGGCATCTCGAAAAGAATTCAAAATTTGCCTTTGGATAATGCACAAAATGCTGCATCAGTTGAAAGTCATAATTCAGCATCCGTTGAAAGACAAAGTGCATCATCCGTTGAAGTACATAATGAAGCATCCGTTGATCATAGTCTATCAATGGATAATCAATTCACTTCATCAGTTGATAGAACTCCCAGTTCCTTTCAAAGGATCAGTAACTCAGGGGGAGTTTCAACCAATCAACACTCTATCTCACATCATGACAATACTGAGGCAACCTCATCTAGAGCTAATCTATCACCTCAAAGGAAATGGACCAAGAATCACCCTTTTGAATTGATCATTGGTGATGCTACATCTAAAGTGCAAACTAGAAGGGCTACTCAAGATGAATGTCTATATAGTAGTTTTCTATCACAGGAGGAACCTAAGAGAGTGGAAGAAGCTCTATTAGATCTAGATTGGATTTTAGCAATGCAAGAGGAGCTAAACCAATTTGAGAGGAACAGGGTATGGAAGCTGGTACCCAAGCCAAAGAACAAGAGCTCTATTGATACAAAATGGGTATTCAGAAATAAGATGGATGAAAATGGCATTGTCATAAGGAATAAAGCCAGATTGGTCGCCAAGGGCTACTCTCAACAAGAAGGAATAGATTTTGATGAGACATTTGCTCCAGTTGCAAGACTTGAAGCCATCAGAATCTTTCTAGCCTATGCAGCCCATGCCAATTTCAAAGTCTATCAAATGGATGTCAAGAGTGCATTTCTGAATGGAGAATTGGAGGAAGAAGTTTATGTAAGCCAACCTCCAGGATTTGAATATCCAAATTTTCCAGACTATGTGTATTATCTGTTGAAAGCACTCTATGGACTAAAGCAAGCACCTAGAGCCTGGTATGAGACTTTGTCAAAATTTCTTCTAGATAATCACTTCAAAAGAGGTACTGTTGACAAAACTCTTTTCTTTAGAAATGTTAATGGCTCTACAATACTTGTTCAAATCTATGTAGATGATATTATATTTGTTTCTACAGATGATAAGCTTTGTAAAAAGTTTGCTAAGTTAATGCAAAGTAAATATGAAATGAGCATGATGGGAGAGCTAACTTATTTTCTTGATTTACAAGTTAAACAAGTTAGTGGTGGAATTTTCATTAGTCAAACTAAATATATTTATGATCTTTTAAAGAAGTTTGACTTAATGGATTGTTCATCTGCAAAAACTCCCATGGCCACTGCCACCAAGCTTGAATTAAACAAGGCTGAAAAGTCTATGGATATTACAAGTTATAGAGGCATGGTTGGCTCACTTCTATATTTAACTGCTAGTAGACCTGATATAATGTTTTCTACATGTCTCTATGCTAGATTTCAAGATGACCCTAAAGAATCTCACTTAGTGGCTATTAAAAGAATTTTCAGATATCTCAAAGGGACTCCAAATCTAGGAATTTGGTATCCTAGAGAGTCTGGTTTTGATCTAATTGGCTACTCAGATGCAGATTATGCAGGTTGCAAAATAGACAGGAAAAGTACAACTGGAACCTATCAATTTCTAGGGAATAAGCTTGTGTCATGGTTCAGCATGAAGCAAAATTCTGTTTCTACATCAACAGCTGAAGCTGAGTACATTGCTGCTGGTAGTTGCTGTGCACAGATACTGTGGATGAGGAATCAACTATTTGACTATGGGATAACTATTGACAAAATTCCAATATGTTGTGACAACACAAGCGTCATTGCCATTACTGAAAATACAGTGCAGCACTCAAGAACCAAGCACATTGACATCAAGTACCACTTCATAAGGGAACATGTGATGAATGGTACAGTGGAACTTCATTTTGTTCCAAGTGAAAAACAGATTGCAAACATATTTACCAAGCCACTTGATGAATCAACATTCACAAGATTAGTAAGTGAGCTAGGTATGCTTAATTATTCATAAATTCATGTCCTTATTATAATCTGTTTTGAAGCCTGAAATGAATTTGCTGCAAGAACAAAGTTGGATTTTAGTAAAGATTATTCTATCAATGGATATTCCCTATCCATTGAAAGCCAAAACTGTTCTATCAACGGATGTTCATTATCCGTTGAAAGACAAATACATTTCTGGTAATTTATCCTTCAACGGATAAAACTGTGTTAATCTTCAACGGATAACTATTTACCTCATCCGTTGAAGTGTCACATCAGTTGTTTTAAGTAAGTCACAACTGTTGATTCTTTTACTTAACCGTTGATACATATATATATACACAGTTGTATGTATTTGTATTAAAGGCAGTTTTTAGAATTCATTCAGTTTTCTTTATTCTCAAACGGTTGTAATTTACTTACAAATATTATTTAATCATTCTCCTTACGTTTTAATTCGAGAAAGTATAAAAGCCTTTTGAATTCTTATTTTCACTTTACGCTTTCTTGCAATTTTTCAAAAGCTTTTACTCTCTTTCTCTCCCAAAACTCCTAACTTTTCTCTGCAACCTCTACTCACTACAATGGCACCAGTAGTAAAGATAATGTCCCAGTCTGGATTTGTCTATGAGAAGAACAATTTTGTAGCCTTGATGGAAAAGAATGAAGCCCACTCAGATTATCACAAGATGACGGACTTCATCAAAAATTGCAAACTAAGCTATGCAATGCTGGAAGCCCCAACTATTTACTGTGAGGTAATTGAGGAGATTTGGACAACTGCAGAGTTCAATCCCACATATATGACCATCACTTTCTCTCTCAAAGGTAAAGATTATTGTATTAACTGTGATGATATACAGTCTTGTTTCAAACTACCTGAGAACAATGCCATGACACCACACACTGATAATGATGTATCTAGCATGTTCGATTCCATAGGCTATTCTTTTGATTCTGCTAGTTTAGGGAGTATTAGAAGAAAAGACCTTAGGAAAGAATGGAGTTTTCTTGGTGATGCCTTTAGCAAGGTTTTCTCTGGGAAAATTAGTAATTTTGATGCAATAACTTCATCTCTAGTTAATATGCTCTATATGTTAGTTTCTGATAGGTATTTTAATTTTAGCAACTATGTCATGCTAGAATTAGGTACCAGGTTAGGTAACAAAGCTAATAGACCCCATAACATCTATTATGCTAGATTCTTTTTGTTATTGGCTAACCATGTTGCTGAAGGATTGGTCATAACCAATGAGAGTAATAAACTCAAGTGCTGGGCACAAGAGAAAAAGGTTCTTGCAGACCTTTTGAGAATTAACCTCAACAATCAGGTGCCATTGGTATATTTGCCAATAATGAATGCACCTCAGGTAAGTGAGGTAAATACTTCTTCAACTCCTACTACTTCCAACCCCATTATTTTCTTTGCCTTCAAGTGTGGCCATGGAATCTGTGTCTTTGTCTCAACAGATTCCTATCAAAGCCACCAAACCTAAAGTTTCAAGAACAAAGTCAAAGAAAGCCACCTATGTTGTTTCTCAAAAGACAACAGTTGTAACAACTACCATAAACCCTGAGGGGAGTGAACAGGGTGTGAGTGGTGAGGGGAGGGGTGAATATCAAGAAACCCCCCAGGATAAGGTAGGAGAGGTGAGTGGTACCCCAGCTAGCCAAACCACAGTCTCTCAAAAGACTGTGGTGGTTGAAAAGGATTCAAACTCATCCCTGGTTGCATCCTCCCAAAAGGGTGCAGCTATTAAAAATAATCCCCAACCAGGGACACATAACAAAAGAGGGAGGGACACTGAAGCCACACACTCACCTGTAAAAGCCTTTACAAGAAGAAAGAGGGTTAAAACCTTAATTTCCACACAGGGTGCACACACTGCACAGATACACCCACCTGTATCTATGCCTTCTCAAATTCAGCTTGATGTGACTTCAACAAATGTGGAGTCACAGCCCCATTCTTTTAAAATTGACACACGTCAATCACCAAATTCTTCATCACCATCTCTGGATGTGGACATGATATTCACATCAATTCCTGATTCTCCCTCTTTACAACTCAGGGAGGAGCCCCACTCAAATACTGGTGATCATCATCTCTTAGATGATTTGTTGGATCATCAGCCAATTCTTTCAGATTTGGTTGAAGAATCTGTGTCCCCTAAATTAAAATCAATCCACGCAGATTCAACAATCATGTCACTTTCAATTTCTAATTTTTTTCCTTCTTCAACGGATATTTCTCATCCGTTGACAAGTGGTTGTTCTTCGACGGATAAGCTTAACAGCAGTTATCCGTTGATATCATCAGTTCCTACTTCAACGGATACTCCCTATCCGTTGATAGTCTCTACACAAATAACTGAATCAATTCCAAGTGTAGAAGACATGGTTACTGTACAATCACTTCTAGGATTGAGGGAAGGGAGTGAAAATTTGAGTGAGAGGTTGGGTTACTCCCAGGCAAAAGGAGAGCTTGAGAGTCTAAATATGCATGCTATTTCTTCCAGCATGGCAAAAGAAAGTGAGAGGAGTGCCACCTTAGTAGGTGAGGGTGAGGGTGTGAGGTGTGTGAGCCAGGGGGAGCCCCTGATGCAAGAATATAGAGAAATTGAGAGAAAAGCAGGTGCAGAAGGTATAAGGGTGGATCCAGCCATTGCTAATGAGTCAATGATTGTGGATGATGCTAACAAGGAAAGACAATTTCAGCAACATTACAAAGCTGTAATTGATAACATTTCCTTGGATGCTGACACTTTTACTCATCCTGTGTCAGCCTATCAACTGTTGGCTGCTCAGGGCAATATGGAGGCAGAACAGACTTTGAACCTAGTACACACTTCAGAATCTCTACAAAGGGATAAAGCTGCTGTCAATAGGATGCCTTCTCAAGCTGGTGAGCCATCTGAAGAATTTGGAGTAAATTCTAATGATGATGACTCTGTCTCATTTGATGGAAGCATGAACTTAGGGGGAGATGAAGGCCCTACTTCAATTCCAGATTTACCTGAATGGGCCTTGACTAAGGAATCTACACCAGGGCATTTCAATGTCTCCTTGGTCAAATAAGTTATGGCTATTTAAAAGGCCCTTCAGGAAACTTCAGATGCTGGTACCAAGGCTATTCTTCAAGCCCACCTAGATTCTCTACATCTCATGAAACTACAGAATCTGAGTGTGGATGAACTCAAGAAGGATATAGAATCTGAGTGTGGATGAACTCAAGAAGGATATAGCTGACTTGAAGTCCTACAATTCGGAGAAGCTGGATTCAGTCATGCCCTATGGTACCATGCAGGACTTGTTACTGAGATTGAGAAGAGAATCAGATGCTGAAAAGAGGCTGGCCAAGTTGGAAGACAGAGTTCAAGTCATTGAAAATTTTGTGGTCACCATTCTTCAAAATCAACAGTCTCAAACAAGTCTACTTATGCAGCTGGCAAAAGCACAAGGCTTGACCCCTCTCCTTGATGATAACAAAAAGGGGGAGAATAAAAGGGAAGGGGAAGGAGAGCCATCTACAAACATTCAAATATCCAAAGTGTTATTTCCTGCCATCACTACTTCTCCAACACTTCAAATCAAAGGAAAGCTTAATGGAATTGATCTAATCCAGCTAGCAGCAGCTGAGATGCAGGTGAAAGAGCAAAGGAGGAGAATTGATGAAAGGATGCAACAAGTGTTTGGCTCTACAACAACAAAATCCTTATCTGTGAAACATAGCACAAAGGTTGAGCCAATCACTATGGAATACAAGCCAATAAGGAGGAATAAGTTTGGAGAAACTTCCTTCAAGAACTTCAAGCATGTGGTACTCAAGCCCAACACTAGACTTGACAAGGACTCTACAAAGAATCCCCTTAACTTTGCTCATTTGAAAGAAGTGGACTTTCCTCTTCCAAAGCCTGATGAAGACAAAGTTTTGAGTGGCAGCATCATAAAGCACAAAGAGACCAATAATGTAGTGGAAATAATGAATATGGCTATCATTTATAGAGAGGGAAAGAATATCTGTGTGGTGCAAGGACATCCCAAATTCTCAAAATCCAAGAGGGAAGAGACCAAAAGGCTGAAGGAAGAAGCTGAAAAGCTAAGGGCTGACAAAAGAGCACAAGCAAAAATTGAAAAACAGCTAAAGTCAAGTCAAATTGAAGAGAAGAAAGAAATTGAAGACAAGGGTGAAGATGAAGGGATGGGGAACATGTTTAGTGAGGATGTGGAAGAAAGAAGTGAGGAAAGAAAGGAATGGCAGAAAGGGAACAGAAGGAAGGCCAATGCAAAAAGGAAAATTGTAGATAACACTGAGGAAATCCAATCAAAATCCAAACCACTACCTTCTATTCCTGAACCCATTGTGCCTGATCCCTATATAAATATCCATGGTGAAACAATCATTTCTAAGGAGGAACCCATTGATTGGGACACCATCAAATTGCCTACCTTCTTAACTACTTCTCCACCACCAAAGAAACAGAAAAGAAAAACCAAATCAACACCTCCCCTAACCTCAAGAAAATTCACTCAGAAACCTAAGCCTAAGCCACAAGCCTCAAAGGATGATTATGTTCACATTTGTGACATAAAGGAACAGACAGACATTGAACTCTACCTGGATGAGCTGGAGGAAGTAAGGGGAATAGATGCCTACAGACAGCTACCAGAAAGATTAGTGTTCAAATACAAAGGAAATGTGGAAAGGACTTGGCCCCTTTACAGAATTCTGAATGAAGGCTATTCTACCTTGGTTAGAGTCTACTCAGCTATTAAAAGAGATTCTGGCTTTACCAGGACTGCCAAAACTGAGATTCTCAACAAGATTGCCAGCATAAGGAAAACTTGGTGGGAGCCCAATTCCTTGCCTAGAACATTACTCATCCCTGAGCATGGAATTACAATTCATAAATCACCTCATTGGCTGATGGAGTTCAGAGACAATAAAGGAGTCAGAAGATTTTTCAGACTTGAAGACCATCTTAAAATTGCCACTAATTAAACTCTCAAGGACATGCAATCTAAGTTGGACATCAGTGAAGAAGATGAAGCTGAATTCTACAGACAACTCCAACTCCAAGTAGAGGAAAATGAGAGGAGGCTAGTAGGGGTGTGCATTCGGTTCGGTTAACCGATAACCGAACCGAATAACCGAATTTTTTTCGGTTCGATTAACCAAGATGTATATTTCGGTTCGGTTTTCGGTAGTGATATTTCTGAATTTCGGTTTTTCGGTATTTCAGTTTTTAACTGCGGTTAACCGAAAAACTGAAAAAATAACCGAATTACTAAAACAGTTGGTAAAATATTATTATTATTATTATTATTATTATTATTATTATTATTATTATTATTATTATAAGTTATACATAGTTGTTAGTAGTAACAGACTACAGATAAGGCCTGCCTCTCATCTCTCACACATGTATCTCATACATCTAGTGTCTCTGCCTTTCATTTCACCAAACTTCCAATCTTTATCAATTTCCACTTTCACGGTTAATTTACTCCACAGTCGGTTTGATTAATAGAAGCAAGAAGAAGCCCCAATTTTAGGTAAATCAACTCTACTTGATTGGATTTTATTCAATCGATTTGTGAACTTCTTGTTGTGAACTTGTGGATTACATATTATAATAATGGTCTGCAGCCGAGCATGGGAGATCAACCAAGCTTTGTAGTTTGAAGGTCCTGGAATTTTATGAATGTTTTTTGTAATATTGTTATTTTTTCTCAGGATTCGGTTTTATTCTTCGGTTTTCGGTAATAACCGATTTTTTTACTTCGGTTTCGGTTTAAACCGAATATATTTCGGTTCGGTTTTCGGTAGAGATTTTTGCACTATTTCGGTATCGGTTAACCCAAAAAAATTTTGGTTCGATTCGGTTATAACCGAATGCACAGCCCTAGAGGCTAGGGGAAAAAATAAGGGATCAAAGGAAAAGAAAATAATATGCTCAGCCTAAAGGAGCATCTTTGGAATCAATGTAATTCTTCAATTCTGTCTCAATAGATACACTTTTGCAGCACTTCTGAATTTCAACTTGATTTCACTTCATATATTTGTTAAGTGTTTTGTTATCATCAAGTTAAACCCAAATTTATGACTACAATTCTAGTAGACATAAATAGGGGGAGATTGTTAGGAATATGTGTATTAGTTTGATGATAAGTTAAACAAAACACTTAAGTAGGAATCTAGTGTTTGTAGCCTCAACGGATAAGACCATTCTGGCTATCCATTGATGGAGTAGCTTTACTTAGAAATAAGTTTAGTATTATAGCATATTTCAATTTCTGTATTCAAGTTATAATTCTTAGATGTTGTGGGAAATTATAAGTCATGTTGACTACTAGTGGATATGCAAATAGGAGGGCTAACTGTAAATATTTCATGCCTTGTAATTTTGTATAAGTGAAGTAGTATCAACTGATAAGCTAAAAGCCTTCAACGGATGAGAAACAAAGCTTCAACGGATGTCTCTAAAGCTTCAACGGATAACATCCATCAACGGATGAGTGCATCAACGGATAAAGCTTCAACTGCTAATGCATCAACGGATAAAGCCATCAACGGATGAAAGCTTCAATGGATGCTAAGTTCAATAGCAGTTGACAGTGACAATTCATAAGCTGACAGAGACACATGGGTTGACAGAGACAATTGGAATGTGGCAGCCCCTTGGAGGAATCAAGAAATGTAGCATTTCCATTCTGATGCAAACAAGGAAGTATTCAAAGATTCACAGATCAACCTAGATTGCATTGGATAGAGAAATGAAGAAGAAACATGTGAAAAATCTTTTTAATTGTACTTTTGTCTTCACTTGTAAACTTGGTGATATATAAACAAAGTTGTAGCTAGTAATTAGATTGTGAATTTTCCAGAACTCTTTAGAAAAACATTGAGAGAAAATCATCTAGTTTGTACTAGGATGCAGCTGTGATCAATTCTTTGAATCACAAATTTTCTGAAATAACACATCTCTGGTGGAACAACAAATCCACCAGAAAAGTTTTTAAGTCTTTTGTGTTCTTTACATTTATGTTTGAATATATATCTGTCTGCACCAGCTCAAAACAATTCACACACACTTGTTCATCAAAACACATAAACTTTAAAACTGCTCAAAACTTGAAAAAGTTTTGAGATTTACATGCAACCCCCTTCTGTAAATCTCATTGTTAGTTCCTTTGGATTAACAGGTAGTTTATGGCATTCCATTTATACTTGTAAGGAATATCATAGTTTGTACTATGATTATTATGAAATAAAACCTTCTTTAAAGAAAGTTAGCATTATTCCTTCTAGTGTAAAGTCTGATGCAAAGTCTGATATAAACTCTGATAAACAGCATGTTAGCATAAACTCTGAAATTAAATCCGCTGCAAATGCTAACAAACTTAAAAAGGCCAAAGGATCCAAGCAAGTCTGGGTCCTTAAAAGTAACCAATAGTGGTCTTTGTGATTGCAGGGCAACAGAAAAAATATCCTAGTGTTGGACAGTGGATGTTCAGGACATATGACTGGAAATAAAACCCTGCTATCAGACTTTGTAGTGAAAGTTGGCCCATGAGTTTCTTATGGAAATGGCAACATGGGAAAAACTCTGGGATATGGCAATATCAATCTTGGGAATGTTATCATTGAAATAGTAGCTCTTGTCTCAGGACTTAAACACAATCTGCTAAGTGTGAGTCAAATCTGTGACAGAGGTTATCATGTGAATTTCTTTGAAGAACACTGTGAAGTTGTAAGTAATTCTACAGGAAAAGTGGTTCTGAAAGGTTACAGGCATGGTAACATTTATGAAGCCAGACTTTCAACAAGTTCTGATGGTTCTGCAATCTGTCTGTTGAGTAGAGCATCAATTTAAGAAAGCTGGAATTGGCACAAAAGACTCTCTCACTTAAATTTTAACAACATAAATGAGCTTGTAAGGAATGATCTTGTGAGTGGACTTCCATAATCAGTATTTGCTCCTAATGGCCTTTGTGATTCATGTCAAAAGGCAAAACAAAGAAAATCTTCATTCAAGAGCAAAACTGAATCTTCAATTCTTGAGCCTTATCACCTACTGCATGTTGATCTATTTGGTCCAGTCAATGTCATGTCTATTGCAAAGAAGAAATATGCAATGGTTATAGTGGATGAGTTCACAAGATACACTTGGGTGTATTTCTTGCACTAGAAGAATGAAACTGCATCTACTCTAACTGATCATGTCAAACGGCTGGATAAATTGGTCAAAGATTCTGTTAAAATAATAAGAAGTGATAATGGCACTGAGTTCAAGAATTCAATCATGGAAGAGTTCTGCAAAGAGCATGGAATCAAACTGGAATTTTCTGCACCTGGAACTCCACAGCAAAATGGAGTTGTAGAAAGAAAGAACAAGACTCTCATTGAAGCTACACGAAGTATGTTTGATGAAGCAAAGCTACCAACCTACTTTTGGGCTGAAGTTGTGCAGATTGCTTGTTTTACACAGAATGCAACACTCATAAACAAGCATGGAAAAACACCATATGAGTTGGTGATGAAAAAGAAACCAAATCTGAAATACTTTTATGTATTTGGATGTAAGTGTTTTGTTCTTAAGACGCATCCTGAACAACTGTCAAAATTTAATCTAAAAGCTGATGAAGGAATTTTTGTTGGATATCCACTTTCCACAAAATCCTTCAGAGTCTACAATTTAAGAACAAGGGTTGTCATGAAATCTATCAATGTATCTTTTGATGATAAGAAGATTACTGGACTTGAAGATTTCAATGATCATGATCAGCTGAGATTTGAAAATGAAGATTTAAGTTCTGATTCTGCAAATTCTGATGGCTTAAATCATGATCCTGTAAGTTCTGACGGGTTAAATTCTGATGTCATTGAAACGGTGGTAACTACTCCAAGGGAAAATGCACCTGTCCAGGGGGAGCAAGCTGAAGATCCTACCATAACTCAAGACTCTCAAGAAGCATCAGAACCTGTCACTGGCTCTTCAAGTTCTGATTCATCAAGTTCTGATGAGCCAAGTTCTGATAATTCTGGAAACTCTGATACTTCAAATCCTGAAGGATCCAACTCAAATTCTGAAGTTTCAGAGAGCATAACTGAAAGTGTTTGTCCTAAATCCAATCATGTATGATGAGTTAGGAAGAACTTTCTTGTATTCCTATTTGATTTCATTTAAATTAATAAAAGACTTGTTATATTTTTATGGGTTTTATCTATTTAAAGTGTATTAAATAAGATGTTCCATAGTTTAGAGTAAAGCTTCTAGAATTATAATGAGATTATAATAGTGAGATCTAGAAGATGACAACTCTGGACTTAAACAGTTCCTGATCATAGGATAACTAATCGGATGTTAGTGGATCCGCAAAAATTGGTACATACTATGCTTGCTCCCTTCAGGAGGATGTCTGTTCTCATAGGCATTTGTGTGGTGACACTATAGCTAGTATATAGGTGCTTATTAGGGAATAAGTTCACTGAACATGACTCGATAAAGTTGAACAACTAATGGAGATTACTCACGTGTCAATAGTTATTCACTGAGTGATAGTTGTACAAGTGTCCTTAGACTTGAGATCGTTAAAGGTATCTTATATATAATGCACTGTGCTTTGGTTTAGTCCTTAGTCTCAAGGTCATCCATTAGGTCTATTCTGGGCATAGGGATTTGTGTATAGAGATAGTTAACGTCAATAGAGGATCTACCCCTTCCAGTATAGGAAGAGAATATCCTATGTTATTCTTAATATGCGAGTTCTGGAATCTCTGGCCAGAGTGTATGAAATTAGAAAGGAGTTTCTAATTTGCATTAATATGAACTTTACATTATGAATAAAAAAATCATATGATTAAATTTGATAGGCCTGACACGAGATCCATTCCCTGTATTTATTCGGGATATTATAAGGGTAGAAGGAATTCATTGTACGGTAACTAGTCACTGACAGGTTCTTGATATTCTAAGCAGTGAATTCATATTATCCGGATAGTCGCGATATGTTGAGAAGCATCACTCACGATGTAGAATAAATATAATTAATCAGTTAATTATATTTAGTGAATTTTAGTATTCATGTAAATAATTAGTAAAAGTTTATTATTATTTATTTCTACTACCGGCATAATATTGAACCGACAGGGTCACACCATAAAAGAATATTTTCTTTGATGAAATAATGAGAGAGAGAATTATTTTCTAAATAGTTAAGAAAAAAAATAATGATTAAAATAGTTTTAATTATTATTAAAGCATTTTATGAAGATAAAATGTGGGGGTTAATATATATAAAGATATATTATAAAACCCTAGGAGAGCCCTATAAATAGAATGAGATGGCTTATTCTATTCATACAATTTTTGGTTTTGTGAAAACCCTAGCCTCCATCTTCTTCCTCTCTCTCTCTCTCCCAAAAACTCTATTTTATAAAAGCTCGGTTTTATAAAAGGTTTATCGAAGAGGATCGTTCTTGGTGGATACCGGTAGAGTGCTTCACACACTGAGGAGCAACTGCTAGCACTCCAATTTTATAAAGCTTCGATTCACGAGGTATGATTTCGATTCCTCAGTTTTTCCCTTTTATACGTTTTTCTATATGTGCGGTATATGGTTTTTACGGAATAAATGTTATTTCACGCTTCCGCTCATCCGTAAATTCCATCAATAACTACAGGGGGAGCATCAGAAAATGATAATGGAGACATCATGGATCATGGGGGAGGATCCAGTTCTAGAGAGCAACTTCCATCTGCAAGGAAGTGGACTAAAGCATATACACCTGACTTAATAATTGGAGATCCTGAAGCAGGTGTCAGAACTAGAACAACAACATCAAATGAATGTCTCTATCACTCTTTTTTATCTCAGACTGGACCAAAGAAAGTGGAAGAAACTCTTCAAGATGCTGATTGGGTACAAGCAATGCAGGAAGAGTTAAATGAATTTGAAAGAAATAAAGTCTGGACCCAAGTGCCAAGACCAAAGAACAGATCAATTGTTGGCACAAAATGGGTGTTCAGAAACCAAACTGACAGTGATTGCATAATTACAAGGAACAAAGCAAGGCTGGTTGCTAAAGGCTACTCTTAACAGGAGGGTATTGATTATGATGAAACATTTGCACCAGTTACTAGATTGGAAGCCACAAGAATCTTTTTGGCTTATGCTGCTCACAAAAAGTTTAAAGTCTTTAAAATGGATGTGAAAAGTGATTTTCTCAATGGATGATTGGAAGAAGAGGTATATGTTGAACAACCTCCAGGCTTTGTAGATTCAAAATTTCCAAATCATGTCTACAGGCTTGATAAAGCACTTTATGGCCTTAAACAAGCTCCAAGAGCATGGTATGAGACTTTATCTCAATTCCTTCTGGAAAGTTGATTTCACAGAGGTACAATTGATAAAACATTGTTCTACCTCAACCAAGGAAAGGACTTACTTTTGGTACAGATATATGTTGATGATATCATATTTGGTTCTACAAATGCCAAACTATGTGAAAGGTTTGCAAAGCTAATGCAGTCAAGATATCAAATGAGTATGATGGGAGAACTTAGCTATTTTCTGGGATTTCAAGTCAAGTAAAATGAAGAAGGTACTTTTATCAATCAATCCAAGTACACCAGAAATTTACTGAAGAAATTTGGAATGCAAGAATGTTCAACTGCATCCACTCCCATGGCCACTGCAACCAAGTTAGATAAAGATACTGGTTTATCAGTAAATATTACTAACTATAGAGGTATGATTGGCTCTTTACTCTATTTAACTGCTAGTAGACCTGATATCATGTATGCTACCTGTCTTTGTGCAAGATTTCAGGCTGATCCAAGAGAACCTCATTTAATAGCTGTGAAAAGAATTTTCAAGTACCTCACGGGTATAGCTGATCTAGGATTGTGGTATCCTAGAGAATCAGTGTAATAACCCCAATTTTTGGAAATTTTTGAAACCCTTATGAATAGTGTTTTTGCTGAATGAGAAAACTTTTCATGCCACACTATGTAGGGGTTCTGATATGGATATTCTGAGATTTTATTAGTACTTTATATGGGATATAAGTGTATGTAAAGATCGTCAGAATCCAAATCCGAACACTTTGATTTTTCCCGGAAATACCCTAGATGCGGAAAGAATTAAGTATAAGGTAACAGGATAAAAAGGATTTAAATTAAAGGATTATGATAGAGGATCATAAAAAGGAATATAATGTATTGAGAAAGGTTAAGGGAACCTAAGTAATAAAATCCCGGGTATGATCCTTCAAACGATAAACGAAAACGAAAGTTAAGCGAACCATATAACAGATCAGCGGTCATTAGGCAAACAATTAGGAAGTTAAGCAAAGGGATTAGAGGAAGTGATGTCACCCAACCAATGAGAAGAGGACAAGGAAGGGAGGATGACATAGCAATGTGATGTAAGCATGACATAGGGAAGGAGGAGGTGTGGTTGGTTTATAACCACACAAATATAAGGTTATTAAGGTAATTAACCAAAAACAAAACAAAAAAACAACCAAGCTAAGCCAAACAAATCAAAAAACACAAAATCATTTCATTCTCATCATCTTGCTCTCGGCTTTTCATCTTTTTCAAGGGCAAGAATTTCAAAAATCAAGTTCCAAGCATTGTTAAATCACAAGGTAATTATCTAAGCTTCCTTGTACATAGATATGGATATGCTATAAGTTTAAGCTCCTAATTCCTTCACAATCTCTTCCAATAAATCAAGGAAGAAGATGGTGAATAGTAACCTTCAAGAAATAACTTTAGTTTTCTTGAATTTTTATGAAAGATTAAGGTTATACAAGCAAGGATCAAGGTTCTTTTAGGCATTCAAAGCTCTTGGGTTGTGTTAGGAAGCTTCAAGGAGGTATAAACAACTTTCACCTTTAACTTATAGTTTGAACTTTGAGTTTTGATGAGTTTATGGATGGATTAATGTATATATAGAAATATCCATGTATGTATAGCAAGATCCATGTATGTTAGATAGTTTGGTTGGATTTGTGGTGATTTTGGATATGAATCTTGGTTAATGGTTAATGAATCTTAAGTTATGGTTAGTAGATCATGTTTGCGGTTGAATAAGTTGGAAAACCTTGAGATTATGGACTGACTTTGCCTTGATATAAGTTGTGTTTGATGTATTGATGATGGTTGGGTGGTTTGTAGTGAATTGGTAAAGAATTGGAGTGGTATAAATATTGGTAATCGCGTAAACATAGCCGTCGTAACGTCCGATTTTCTTTAGACTGTTTTGTACATAACATTAGGACCCGAGGACCCCCTGCTAGATTATGACCACTGCCATGTTTAGATAGCTCATGTTACGAGTTTCGTTTTGATATGTAGTTCGTTCGATTCCGATGCACGGTTTAGGAGAAACGACCGTTTTAAGTAACGGCGTTTCGCGAACGAAACTTTTCCCCTCGCCTTACTTTGAAACATAGGTTAAAGACCAAAAAGGTTTAATTAATGTATGAAACATTTATGGTAAGTGTGTTAGGCAGTTGGTAAGACACTCGCGAAGGAATCGCATTAAAACTCGTAAAGGTTAAATTATTAAAAATGGTGGAGCCGCGGGTACCCGAGTGACTTAAGCAAATCAGTGAGCGCAAAACAAGCGTTAGAGTCTAAGTTAGTTAAAGTATAGATTTACAAGTGATTTTGGTTTAATTCCAACTTACTTGTTGTTTATAGGTTATCAGACTCGTCCCGAGCCTTTCTCACCCCCAAGTCGCTCAGGCAAGTTTTCTACCCGTTATACTGTTGTTGTGATGTAAATATATGTATATGCATTATCTTGTGATATTGCATGATTGTTATTAGCAAATTTTGCGATATATTGGAGCATGCTAATATGGTATATATGCATGTCTGTTTCGTAATCTGGTTATCTATCTGTTGATTTCAATGCTTATAGTTGCATAATACCTATGCTAGAAATAAGCAAGTAGTTGCGTATACCCTTAGTATAGGGGATAAAAGGTGAACATATTTCTAAACCGGGAGTCGATGTTCCCGAGTATATTATATATATATATATATTTATTTATATATATATATATATGGATATAGTTTTTAAAACTATGGATCGAATAAGGTTTATTCGATACCTTTATTTTATTATTTGAATATTATTTGAATATTCATTCGAGGGCTTATGACTCAGTTTATTTTATTATTTGAATATTATTTGAATATTCATTTGAGGGCTTATGACTCTTTTATATTATTTATTGAATATTATTTGAAATTCATTCGAAGGCTTATGACTCAGTTTATATTATTTAATGAATATTATTTGAATATTCATTTGAGGATCTATGACTCCGATTATTTGCTGAAATATATTCTTTATTTTATTAAAGAATAAGGTGTTAATAATCAAACTTATTTTCGATTATTCAAATAAAGATAATACTTTCATATAAGTATATCTTTGGTTATTTAATACTCGTTTCGAGTATAAGTTTTAATACTTCTACTTCAATTATTTTTATAAAGATTATTCTTTATGGGAATATTATTTAAATAATAATATTCAGTCATTTTCTAAATATTCTGGGGACTGATTTACTTCATTAAATCAGCTTTACTCCAAACACTCTATAAAGTGTTTTCGAGTCTTCAAAATGATTTTTAAAGTCAGAGCGGATCCCAAAACTCATTTTTATATTTAAGATCTTCCTTTTATAAGGGGATTTAAATACTCGCTCAAAACCTGGAGAATCCGGCTCTGTGGTGTATTTTATATTCGCAACGAGGTTGCTGTTTTGAGAAAACAATTTGATTACTTGCCCAATGTTCGGGAAGTAAGTCCATTTGATTGAGTCGGCATAAGCGACAGGCCGGGGTACGGTCTATTATTGTGTAAGTGGCTGGGTGGCAGTCCATCAACGCGTGAGGGGCCGGGTAACGGTCTAGCGCGAGGTCCTAATGTGGCCAGGGTGATGACCGGTGAGGAATTCATCCATCTACAGTAGAAAAGGTTACTTATTGGTATCTTTGCCTGATCAGCAAGATATCTGGTTTATGCCAAAATTCTTTTCCTTTCCAAAATTCATTGGATGTTTCAAACTCTGTTCATACTTTACATAACAGAGGTTCCAGGAAATGTTTTAGAGATATATATATGTGGATATATATATATCGGGACTAAATAAAGTATCTCATAACTTTTTCATTCAATAATATTTCAAAGATTGAATCTATTCAAGTCTTAACTTGTGGTCTCATCTATGGGATGTTTTTCTTAAAACTTATAATACTTTGAACGGTGGTAGTTCAAGTAGTATTGGGGAAAGATATAAGTATATTGGGGTATTTGGTAACCTCATCTTTTAAACTTATATCTAATTAATAATTGTCTTATGTATGGCAAAGATTTTCAGAAAAACGTTGAAACAAGGTTAGATATATGAGATCACCTTGCAACGATATTTTTTATACAGTTATACACTGGGACTTTGTGTATATTATGCATGGAAGAGGACTTCCAATATTTTGAAAAGTATATATGTATATATACTGAATATTTTGCGACTTCATCGCATTAAGATATCAAACTTGGTTCATTTCTTTTGACCAAGACTTTCATGAGTATTATGAGTAGGCTCATATATTGTAAATCATTATACATATTATTTTGGTGGGCTTGCTGCTCACCCTTGCTTTATTTCTTCATCACACAACAACAGTTAGGAAAGATGGCCAGACTCCAGCAGACCCAGCGCAAGCGCGTGGGAAGCGTCCCGCGTCTTCCCGTTGATGTTGTAGCTGCTATAGCTGCAGAGGTAGATCTATTGTAGATCAGACCATCTACTTTTGAGAATCAATTATGTATAATTATAACTTGTGGCAGATAATGGCAATTAACTGTAAATTTATCAAGTAATCATTTTGGGTTGTAATAACTTTTAAATTGTGGATTCAAAGACTTGTACTTATTTAAATTTCATCTCTGAGACTATAACGGGTTGTGGTGTGTGTTAGTGTGGGGTCACAACATAAGGTTATTTATTATTAATTAAGTGAAGTGATATTGTGAAAAGAAAGACCGTGACGACCCGGATCCCCGACCCCGGATCTGGGGGTGTTACAGAAATGGTATCAGAGCTAAGCGTTATAAACCTCAGAGATGATGGGACGTTAAGATAATAAGTTAACTAAGATAATAAGAACTCTTGCCAAGTTCATAGTCGGGCTACCTAACGTAGTACTGACAGTTAAAACCCTTATGGGAACCCTTAAAAATATCGTGATAGGAGCGTAGTTCGTTATCGTATATGGTAGCGGGACTCCGAACCCTGAGGTTGAGGAGCAACATCGCGATGATATTTTATTACTAATTGGAGATCGGATTGTGGATCCGATAGAGTGTCCTAATGCAGGACCGGATGATGTTGATATTGAGGATTTAGCGGTTGAGGATGTTGTCCTAGAAGGGATAGTTGTTGAGGAGGACCCCATGGAGGATCCTGACAGGATTGGATAAAGGACCACTGATGAATTGATGACCATGGTTTGGTCGACTACCAGAGGTAGGATTGGCCGGTCACTACCGGAGGTTCGTTCAAGTTTGTAAAGATAGTAACCCCTTTAACGCGGCTTACTCGTAAGACTGAGAAGTTCGAATGGACAGAGTAATGCGAGAACAGCTTTCAAGAACTGAAGCAGAGGTTGGTGATGGCCCCTATGCTGGCATTGCCGGATGGAAAAGGAGATTTTGTGAAGTGTAGTGACGCTTCGCACAAGGGCTTAGGGTGCGTGCTTATGCAGCACAGTAAGGTAATCGCGTACATGTCAAGACAATTAAGGTAATATGAAATTCGATATCCCCGCTCATGAGCTTAGGCTCGTGGCAATAGTTTTACCCTAAGGATTGGAGGCACTACTTGTATGGAGAGAAGTACAAGAATTACCTAAGCCATAAGTGCTCTAGTACATTTTCACGTAGAAAGAGCTCAATATATGCCAGAGGAGGCAGTTAGAGCTAATCAAGAATAATGATTGGGAGATTCTTTATCATTCGGGGAAAGCCAATATGGTGGCTGATGCCCTTAGTAAAAAGGAGAGACTCAAGATGATAATGTCTTTTGGAGAGTTTATAAGAGATTTTGAGAAAATGGAAATAGAAGTGAAGGTAACCGGAGCCGGTACCGAAAAGCTGTTTGAGATTGCAATACAGCCCGAATTATTGGAAAAGATCATATTGTGCCAGAAAAAGTTATGAATGAAGGCAGGGAGCCAACAATTAGATAAAAGATTAATATCGAGAAAGATGATAAGGGAATAATGAGGTATTCCTATAGAATTTGGGTTCCGAAAGTTCAAGACCGTAAGGATGAGAACTTAGATGAGAGCCATAGTTTGAGGAATAAGATTTAGAGTAAACCCTGAACGTGATAGTCAGGGAGGTCGCCATCAAGATAGAAGGAACCCATGACATAATGGAGTGGAAAATGAGGATTTTAAATTAAAAGATGACCCCAATTATGGGGAGTAGGATGAAACATTTCATACTAAGGAAACAGAAAGTCGAGTAAGGAAAGGAGACCCGAGACGGTACTCCTATACGGCAATTCATGGACCTGTCTAAAAAGAACTTAGACTATTATCCCCAACCACCACCCTGAGGAGACAGTGCGGTGAGAAATTCTTTCAGGACCTTTAAGTCGCTAAGCTCTCAGAGTTCCATGGAACAAGCTGACCCAGCCGAGGCAAGAGCCTGGCTAAAGGAAATATAGGAATTATTTGAGATTCTAAATGATTGACGAATCACAAAAGACTGTTTTTGTCACTTACCCTCCTAAGAGAGAGACCACCCGCTGGTGAAAGACCAAGAAAGGCACGGAGCCAGAGGTTATGATAAACTGATTAAAGTTCAGCCAATTGTTTTCGGGAAAGTAATTCCCAAGGTTATGGAGAGAGTGTAAAAGCTTTAGAGCCAGAACAAAGGCAGACGAGTATGATGAATTGTGAATTTAAGTTGTAAAAGTTGTCAAGATTCGTTCTAAGGGCACGAATCCAGAATGACGGGATGTTGAAATCAATGCTTATGTTGTGTTAGTTCATGAAATAATGATAAGAGAAAGGAAAAAAAAAGAAATTGAAGTGGAAAGGAATATAACGGCAATAGAGTTTGAGGTATGATAAGGGAGTTGGGTATGAGGAAACCCTAACGACTCGTAGCAATAGAAATAGAAAAGTATGCATTCGTTAGGATGAGGGTGATTCACCATAAGTTAAAATTGATGGTTGAGGGCATAAGAGATACATATAGTTATCCCCTGTAAGTTGGGAGGATTCGAGGAAACCTTGAGATAATTCGAAGTATAAATAATGAGACGCGGATAGACTAAGGGGATAAGGAAGTAAGAAATTAGGAAAAATTGGATGAAGGAAGTGACCTTCAAGAAGGTGAAATATAAGACCGGTGGCTTGATACCCAGAAAGGGAGACGCCAGGTATGAAAGATATCCCAACATTGAGGTGACTGTTGAGATAAACAACAAAAGTAAATAAGGAATTATTAAGAAGAAGTTCACGTTGAACACGACCAATATCTTCCAGAACATCCTTGTTATCGTTACCAAATTAGGCAAGACAAGCGGATAACCGTTGTTATCTTTTGGAGGCCATATGGATTGACCTCAATTTGAAGAAGGATGCTATTATGAAGTTAGGTATAGACTATCGAGGTGGGAATGATGAATATGATAATCTATCAAGGATATATGACTTGATTTATTCGTGGAAGGATGCAGGTACCTTTTTAAGGTGGAATAAAGGATAGAACATTGGTAACTTAAAATGAATCCTAGGGGACTGCATAAAGGTTGGCATGTCACCCTTAATAGGGATAGTATGAGTTTTGACCGTATGAATTGGAAAGGATTAAGGTAATAACAACCTTTAAGTATCAGTGGAGAAAATTTTTCAGAAACATATAGATAATGGTTCTAGTATTAGTAAATGGTATTTTGATATGCCCTGTATATAGGGAATACAGGAGGAACGATTGAACGATAACCTTAGAGGTTTTACAAGGAGAAAGGAAATAATCGAAGTTCTCAAGAATAAAAATGTTGATAAAGGAAATATGACATAATTATAATGTTGCCAAGTGAGGCACGTGCTAAACCACGAGAAAGTATGGATCGAACCAGTAATGGTCGAAATTGTTCAGGGCAATTAGGACTTAAGATAAAAGATGTTCTAATTATGATTGAGCGTCAGCCATGACAGTGATTAACCTCTAAAGACTGAGGCAATAACTTATGGAAAAATGGTGATTTTTTTTTTACTCATCAGATTTTAAGGAAAACATCTTCACAAAAGCTGTGATTGAAATGAGGTAGAAAATTATTTGGAGGTGGTTAAAATGACATTGACTGTAAGGAAATTGTACTATCAGGAAAGGCCAAAGAGGTGGTCGACACTTTAAAGGTAAGAGGATAATTATAGGCACTTGTGCCAAAGGAATACAGTGATGATGGTTAAAACTGTGAAGGTTGTATTATGGTTTGGAAGATTGACATTCCTTCTGATGGCTGTGCAATACCCGACCGTAATAGTAGTTGGTAAAGGTTTAATTCGCGTAATCGCCATGAGCGGGCTATCTATCTCAGAAGATCCTATCTTGAGATAAGCCAGGACCATGTTTCAAAAAGGACTAGACGAACCTTTGAGTAAGTCTTCTATTTAAGGCATATGATTTAGAATGGTATTAACCTGCTATCGGTGCTTTGATTGAAACTCTTCTGCAATTTTATATGCTTCATGTCATGTATGTATGTCAGGATCAGGAGTGTACTCCATGAATCATGAATGGTGATTATGTTACCTCCTTAGAAGGATTTGATACGACATGTATGGACTCCGTATGGTTAGCTATTAAGACTTCATGGAAAATGAATGATGACAGTAGGTCAGTGGTGGACCATAGTAAGGCAGCAATGATTCTGCGAGTATTGAGCTAATTATAACCGTGAGAGTTGTATTGGAATGGGTGTTGAGATTGAGTACCACTAATCGGGTCGTGGTAGTGTATAAGTTATCATTGATAGACTAATTAAGTAGAGTATCTACCTAGTGAATTATTATTCTTTCTTATCAATAGAGAGTCGTATTATTATACGAGGAAGGTTGCGGTGCAAGCATAGAATTCTAGTAACAATGATGTATAGAATGAGATCCCAGATTCGATTTTCGATGTCGAGGGAGTTTCAAAGGTGATTGTGTATAAGCTCGAGGAAGAGCATGGGTCCATAGAATGATGGACGGGATAGCGAAAATATTTAGGCACGTGAAATGCGATGCTATAATACTTGATGTTGATATAAATACATATATGTTTTGTTCTTCCATGACAAACCTCTATAGTTCAGAGGTAGATTCCAAGCCAGATATTTTATGGCAATATTTTTACATATATATACAATTCTCTTCAGTTCGTTCTTTTCTCTTCTTTTCATTTCATGTAAGCTGAGAAGAACAACCCTTCCAGAAGGGGAGGTATTGCCGAATGACTATCTATCTTTGTGATAGAAGCCTAGTAGGATACCACATGTTGTTTAATTGCTTGTCAAGTACTAAAGGCTGGCCACCTTCTGTACTAACTATGCGATATAACAAGTGTTCATGATCATAGTGATCTCTCAACAAATTCCTTTACTTCTATTTGATTGATCAAATTTTGGAAAATAGAAACAACTGAAAAAGGAGTAATAAAGTGGTGGTAGTATGCGGAATGGGAACACATTCGTGATACTAAGGTTGACGTGGTTATTAAAAGGTTATATAACGCTAACGAGCAAAAGTATAACCAGTATAATATTAGGAACAGAAGGTAGTAGCGATTACGAACTGGAAAAGAATGGGTATTAAGAAGCAAAAGCTATAATGCTAGAAGCTATAATGAGAGTCTGTGCAATAGACTTGAAAGGAATTGGAATGATCACATAACGCGGATTGAGTTTTCTTACGACAATAGATCATATGTCATTATCGAGATGTCGCCTTATGAGATCCTTGAGGGAAGACAATGTCGATCTCCCTTATGTTAGGATGAAGTTGTAGAGCGCAAGATGCTCGGACCCGCAGTAGTCCAAAGGACCAAGGATATGATAGATCGAATCAGAGGACGGCTGGTATTAGCCCAAGATGGACATGATAAGTATGTTGATTTGACACGAAAGGATAAAGAGTATGAAATAGGGGACCTAGTAATGTTATAGGTATCCCTTGGAAAGGATTGATGAGGTTCGGAAAGAAAGGAAAGCTAAGTCTACAATTTGTTGGACCCTTGGATATATTAAGACGTTTGGGAAGTTAGCATATGAGCTAGCCCTAACCCCGAACATGTAGCAGGTCGTAACGTGTTTCACGTATCAATGTTAAGGAAGTGTAATTCAGATGCCAGATAAATAGAGGCATATGAGCGCATAGATATGCAACCCGACGTAACCTATATGGAGCAACCAGGAAGGGTTATAGAGTGAAAAGGAACAAGTGCTTAGGAGAAGGATTATCAAACTAGGCAGAGTTTGGTGGTAGAACCACAATGTGGAAAATTAACTCGAGAGTTAGAAAGTGTAATGCTAAGAAAGTATCCCCATTTGTTTTCTATCTGATTCCGGGACGGAATCCTTTTAAGGAGGGGAGACTGTAATAACCCCAATTTTTGGAAATTTTTGAAACCCTTATGAATAGTGTTTTTGCTGAATGAGAAAACTTTTCATGTCACACTATGTAGGGGTTCTGATATGGATATTCTGAGATTTTATTAGTACTTTATATGGGATATAAGTGTATGTAAAGATCGTCAGAATCCAAATCCGAACACTTTGATTTTTCCCGGAAATACCCTAGATGCGGAAAGAATTGAGTATAAGGTAACAGGATAAAAAGGATTTAAATTAAAGGATTATGATAGAGGATCATAAAAAGGAATATAATGTATTGAGAAAGGTTAAGGGAACCTAAGTAATAAAATCCCGGGTATGATCCTTCAAACGATAAACGAAAACGAAAGTTAAGCGAACCGTATAACAGATCAGCGGTCATTAGGCAAACAATTAGGAAGTTAAGCAAAGGGATTAGAGGAAGTGATGTCACCCAACCAATGAGAAGAGGACAAGGAAGGGAGGATGACATAGCAATGTGATGTAAGCATGACATAGGGAAGGAGGAGGTGTGGTTGGTTTATAACCACACAAATATAAGGTTATTAAGGTAATTAACCAAAAACAAAACAAAAAAACAACCAAGCTAAGCCAAACAAATCAAAAAACACAAAATCATTTCATTCTCATCATCTTGCTCTAGGCTTTTCATCTTTTTCAAGGGCAAGAATTTCAAAAATCAAGTTCCAAGCATTGTTAAATCACAAAGTAATTATCTAAGCTTCCTTGTACATAGATATGGATATGCTATAAGTTTAAGCTCCTAATTCCTTCACAATCTCTTCCAATAAATCAAGGAAGAAGATGGTGAATAGTAACCTTCAAGAAATAACTTTAGTTTTCTTGAATTTTTATGAAATATTAAGGTTATACAAGCAAGGATCAAGGTTCTTTTAGGCATTCAAAGCTCTTGGGTTGTGTTAGGAAGCTTCAAGGAGGTATAAACAACTTTCACCTTTAACTTATAGTTTGAACTTTGAGTTTTGATGAGTTTATGGATGGATTAATGTATATATAGAAATATCCATGTATGTATAGCAAGATCCATGTATGTTAGATAGTTTGGTTGGATTTGTGGTGATTTTGGATATGAATCTTGGTTAATGGTTAATGAATCTTAAGTTATGGTTAGTAGATCATGTTTGCGGTTGAATAAGTTGGAAAACCTTGAGATTATGGACTGAATTTGCCTTGATATAAGTTGTGTTTGATGTATTGATGATGGTTGGGTGGTTTGTAGTGAATTGGTAAAGAATTGGAGTGGTATAAATATTGGTAATCGCGTAAACATAGCCGTCGTAACGTCCGATTTTCTTTAGACTGTTTTGTGCATAACATTAGGACCCGAGGACCCCCTGCTAGATTATGACCACTGCCATTTTTAGATAGCTCATGTTACGAGCTTCGTTTTGATATGTAGTTCGTTCGATTCCGATGCACGGTTTAGGAGAAACGACCGTTTTAAGTAACGGCGTTTCGCGAACGAAACTTTTCCCCTCGCCTTACTTTGAAACATAGGTTAAAGACCAAAAAGGGTTAATTAATGTATGAAACATTTATGGTAAGTGTGTTAGGCAGTTGGTAAGACACTCGCGAAGGAATCGCATTAAAACTCGTAAAGGTTAAATTATTAAAAATGGTGGAGCCGCGGGTACCCGAGTGACTTAAGCAAATCAGTGAGCGCAAAACAAGCGTTAGAGTCTAAGTTAGTTAAAGTATAGATTTACAAGTGATTTTGATTTAATTCCAACTTACTTGTTGTTTATAGGTTATCAGACTCGTCCCGAGCCTTTCTCACCCCCAAGTCGCTCAGGCAAGTTTTCTACCCGTTATACTGTTGTTGTGATGTAAATATATGTATATGCATTATCTTGTGATATTGCATGATTGTTATTAGCAAATTTTGCGATATATTGGAGCATGCTAATATGGTATATATGCATGTCTGTTTCGTAATCTGGTTATCTATCTGTTGATTTCAATGCTTATAGTTGCATAATACCTATGCTAGAAATAAGCAAGTAGTTGCGTATACCCTTAGTATAGGGGATAAAAGGTGAACATATTTCTAAACCGGGAGTCGATGTTCCCGAGTATATTATATATATATATATTTATTTATATATATATATATGGATATAGTTTTTAAAACTATGGATCGAATAAGGTTTATTCGATACCTTTATTTTATTATTTGAATATTATTTGAATATTCATTTGAGGGCTTTTGACTCAGTTTATTTTATTATTTGAATATTCATTTGAGGGCTTATGACTCTTTTATATTATTTATTGAATATTATTTGAAATTCATTCGAAGGCTTATGACTCAGTTTATATTATTTAATGAATATTATTTGAATATTCATTTGAGGATCTATGACTCCGATTATTTGCTGAAATATATTCTTTATTTTATTAAAGAATAAGGTGTTAATAATCAAACTTATTTTCGATTATTCAAATAAAGATAATACTTTCATATAAGTATATCTTTGGTTATTTAATACTCGTTTCGAGTATAAGTTTTAATACTTCTACTTCAATTATTTTTATAAAGATTATTCTTTATGGGAATATTATTTAAATAATAATATTCAGTCATTTTCTAAATATTCTGGGGACTGATTTACTTCATTAAATCAGCTTTACTCCAAACACTCTATAAAGTGTTTTCGAGTCTTCAAAATGATTTTTAAAGTCAGAGCGGATCCCAAAACTCATTTTTATATTTAAGATCTTCCTTTTATAAGGGGATTTAAATACTCGCTCAAAACCTGGGGAATCCGGCTCTGTGGTGTATTTTATATTCGCAACGAGGTTGCTGTTTTGAGAAAACAATTTGATTACTTGCCCAATGTTCGGGAAGTAAGTCCATTTGATTGAGTCGGCATAAGCGACAGGCCGGGGTACGGTCTATTATTGTGTAAGTGGCTGGGTGGCAGTCCATCAACGCGTGAGGGGCCGGGTAACGGTCTAGCGCGAGGTCCTAATGCGGCCAGGGTGATGACCGGTGAGGAATTCATCCATCTACAGTAGAAAAGGTTACTTATTGGTATCTTTGCCTGATCAGCAAGATATCTGGTTTATGCCAAAATTCTTTTCCTTTCCAAAATTCATTGGATGTTTCAAACTCTGTTCATACTTTACATAACAGAGGTTCCAGGAAATGTTTTAGAGATATATATATGTGGATATATATATATCGGGACTAAATAAAGTATCTCATAACTTTTTTATTCAATAATATTTCAAAGATTGAATCTATTCAAGTCTTAACTTGTGGTCTCATCTATGGGATGTTTTTCTTAAAACTTATAATACTTTGAACGGTGGTAGTTCAAGTAGTATTGGGGAAAGATATAAGTATATTGGGGTATTTGGTAACCTCATCTTTTAAACTTATATCTAATTAATAATTGTCTTATGTATGGCAAAGATTTTCAGAAAAACGTTGAAACAAGGTTAGATATATGAGATCACCTTGCAACGATATTTTTTATACAGTTATACACTGGGACTTTGTGTATATTATGCATGGAAGAGGACTTCCAATATTTTGAAAAGTATATATGTATATATACTGAATATTTTGCGACTTCATCGTATTAAGATATCAAACTTGGTTCATTTCTTTTGACCAAGACTTTCATGAGTATTATGAGTAGGCTCATATATTGTAAATCATTATACATATTATTTTGGTGGGCTTGCTGCTCACCCTTGCTTTATTTCTTCATCACACAACAACAGTTAGGAAAGATGGCCAGACTCCAGCAGACCCAGCGCAAGCGCGTGGGAAGCGTCCCGCGTCTTCCCGTTGATGTTGTAGCTGCTATAGCTGCAGAGGTAGATCTATTGTAGATCAGACCATCTACTTTTGAGAATCAATTATGTATAATTATAACTTGTGGCAGATAATGGCAATTAACTGTAAATTTATCAAGTAATCATTTTGGGTTGTAATAACTTTTAAATTGTGGATTCAAAGACTTGTACTTATTTAAATTTCATCTCTGAGACTATAACGGGTTATGGTGTGTGTTAGTGTGGGGTCACAGCATAAGGTTATTTATTATTAATTAAGTGAAGTGATATTGTGGAAAGAAAGACCGTGACGACCCGGATCCCCGACCCCGGATCTGGGGGTGTTACAATCAGACTTTCAGCTAATAGGTTACTCAGATGCAGATTTTGCAGGATGCAAAAAAGGCAGGAAAAGCACTAGTGGAAGCTGCCAATTTCTTGGAGGCAGATTGGTTTCTTGGTTTAGCAAGAAACAGAAATCAATTTCCACATCAACTGCAGAAGCAGAGTATATTGCTGCAGGAAGCTGTTGTGCACAGATTCTTTGGATGAAGAATCAATTACTGGACTATGGGTTAGAATTTTCTAAAATACATATTTGATGTGATAATCAAAGTGTTATTGCTATGACAGGTAATCCAGTTCAACACTCAATGATAAAGCACATCAGCATTAGGTACCATTTCATAAGGGAACATGTGATGGAAGGTACAATGGAATTGCATTTTGTTCCAACAGATCAACAACTAGCAGATATCTTCACAAAACCACTATGTGAAGCTACTTTTACAAGACTGGTAAATAAACTTGGAATGGTTTCAGGTTCTTTCTCTAAATCTGCTTAGTTTTTATTCTCATGCATCAGACTTTATGATCATTGTTTACAGATTGTCTTATCTTCATGTAATCTGTGCTTAAATTATAATACATTAAATGTTGATTGTTATCTGATGTGGATATATATACTCTGATAGTAATTTCAATGTTCTGTGACTATTCAACCCAATGAGGATAACTGTGTTAGATGCTGACCTAGTAGTCTTTAACATACTTGAAATCCCATGTTTGAATTAGTTGTTTATGTGGAAACTCATTAACACAAGCAAATTCTGATTTTGAGCTTAGTCAAATTTACTTTGTGTATCTTATTACTAAGTCACAAACTAGATTCTTGCTTCTTATCTGTCAAATTCTGATGTCAGTAAATCTTAAGGATGAACTACATGCTTGATAAGCCTCACTTATCAAAAGAAAAGAAAAGAAAATTGAAGTCAGGTACTCCTTTGAGATCTAGAGTAAATATGTGGAAGGGAAGACCAAAGTGCATTCCTGGTATTAAGTAATATGCATTAGAAAAGCAAATAAATTTCTTGGTAACTTTTCACATTCTCTGATTACTGGATAAATACTCTGATAATAGCATAAATTCTGATAACTGTGACTCACTTACACTGAGAAGCCACTGTGAAAAAGAATGTTAAAAGATGAATAAAATGAGCACAAACAGTTGAGGTGGATTCTTGCATAAATTTATTCTATAGTAGACTCCATTATTAATGACAGATTTTAAGCACTTTTCTTAGTTATGCCTTATTTCTAAGATGTACTGAAGTTTATCAGACTTTAATCTTTATCTGATATTTTGCTAAATGCACACACTCTCACTCCATATGAATGATGAAAATTACTGTGGTGATTAAGTTATTTTAGATAAAAAGTTAAGTGTCATTTGCTAAAATTCTGAGGACAAGTATTGATGGAAGTTCTGATGACTAAACTCTAAAGAAACAAGTCAGTATTTGTATGAAAAATCACAGATACAAACATTCACTTTTTGGGTACAGAAGCCATGTTCTGATGACTGTTAAAATCTGATAAAAGTCAAGTTCTGATATAAATCCTAATGGAAACTCTGATTCTTACGTGGCATTATTTATTTACTTGACTTATTTGTGGTAAATACTGAAACGGTCATATTTAATCAGAATATAATTAGGTGAGATAAAAACAATCATAATCATTGAGTAAGTGGGAAGCGTGTTTTCCTTGAAAAACTGCATGTGCACATTAATTACTGCTTAGTTCTCGTGCCCACTAACTCCTGCTTTAACTTTTTACTGACTATTCACATGTTGCCAGGTGTAAATTGTCTGTCATGCTTCAAAAATGTAACTGTTATCACATGGGCTGTATAAATAAGAGAGTTAAAAGATTTTCTAATCTTTTACCTACTTTTCTTATTCTCTCATCTCTCTTATTTTCTCTCACCCACTAATATTCTCTGAAGCTATTTTTCATATAGGCATTTTATCAAACACCTTGCAAACACTCTTTTTCTTATTTGATTTTTCACAGAAATGGCACCAAAAGATATTGTTTTCAATGGAGCTAAGTTTGTTCCCAACAATTACTTGGCTATTCTTAGCAAGGGTGAAGCTCCATCAGAACTTCACTTTATTCAGGATTTTCTTGCTAACTCTGAGATTGGGTATGCTTTGACCCAACCAGAAGCCAACTCTGGAACTCAAGTGCTGGAGTTTTGGAGAAGTGGCATGTATGATGATGGTGGTGCTCATGGGTCCCCAAGTATTATCTTTTCAACAGGGGAGGATGAGCATGTAGTGACTCTGGCTACAGTTCGACATGCTTTATATTTGCCAGACAACTGTGTCTTCAGTTCAACAGTTGAGGAGCCAGTCCTTCAGCAGATGATGGCTAGTTTGGGCTATGAAAAGACATTGGCAAATCTGGGTCAATTGAAGAGACCTCACATAAGGAGGGAATGGAGTTTCTTCTTTGACTGCATCATAAAGGCCTTTGCCAACAAATGTTCTAATTTTGATGCAATCCCAATTCTCAGTCAACAAATCGGGTATGCTCTTATTAATCAAACTCAGTTTGATTATGCAAGTGCTATTTTAGGCTTTATTGGGGATAGGATGACAGAAGATAGAAATATAGTTTATTTTGCTAGATTCTGTCAGCTTATTTATAGTTTTTGTTGCTCTGATGCACCCCAACTAGCAAGTCAGTTAATTGAACCATTTAAGCTTGCAAAGAGAGCCTTCACTAACTTATTATCTACTTATAATAATAAGACTGTTTTAAGACCCCTCCAAATTCCTACATCTGTCAAACAGTTTTTGGTAAATTCTGATCCAGCCATATATTTTACCATATATCCTAATGTCCAACCATCCCAACCTCCATCAGTACCTACACAACCAACCACCTCTCAACCTCAACCAACTCAACCAACAATCATAACTTACTTCCAACCATCAACTCAATCTTCACAATAACAACCATCAGCACATACCATCAGACCTTCATCTTCCAAGCCTAAGAGGGCAAAGTTTGTTCCTCAGCCTCCACAGAAGAGAAGAAAGATGATTCTCAGGGATGAATCTGACAGTAAAGAGGAACAAGTACAGGTTCATGCATCAGAACCTGTGACTGTTGAAGCTAAAACTCTGGTTTTTCAGAAAGATACAGAAGCTGAAGGGTCAACCCATCAGATAAATGCTGATGCTCAAAGTTCTGATACTTTGAAGAGGAAAAGAATTGTAAGTTCTGATGATAATGCAACTCCTTCACTAGCAAGAAGATTGAAGAAAATGAAAGCTAAGAGGCACATGGCTAAGCCTCCATCTGAGGATACTACTGAAGCTGAGGAAGGGGATCAGGAATCTCTGATCTCATCAGAATCCGTTGTAATTGAAGCTCTGCCATCCCCTACTCAAGCTCAAGACACTGTGTTAACACCTCCTGTCTCTCCTATTAAAGCTACAGATGATGTTGAAGAACAAGGCACAAATTCTGAAATAGATATTCACAATCTGAATATACCAACTGTTCTTTATCTGGAAGCTCCAACAACAGCAGCTCAGCCATCTCAAGTCAACTCTCCAATCTTAAATGCTGAGATACCATCTACACCAACAACACCAGTTCTGGAGATAAATTCTGATGCTCAGAATTTAGATGAGATTGTTCTAAAATCTCCAGTTGCTTCACACACTCTAGTTCTGTCAGAAGATAATGAATCTTCCTCAAGTTCAGCAAACAGTGTTTCTGTTGATACTCCTGCTCTTATTCTGGGAAAGGAAGCACTAATTGAGAAATTTGTTGAGCAAGCAGCACCTATTCCTTGGGAAGATACTCACAGAGGTGTGGAGTGGACCAAGAAGTGGAATGAAACTGATTTCATCCCAAACTTCAAAGTACTGACAGACCATATTGGTAAAACTGATGAGTTGCTCACAAATGTTGATTTCAAGACACAACTCAAAGTCACGGCTATTTCTACCAAGAATCTTCAAGGTCTACACCATGCTACTCAAGAAAAGGTTGATAAGCTTTTTGAAAAAAGCTGAAAAGCTAGATATGGAGACCAAGCTTGATAAAAAGAGGTTTATCAGACCTATTTCTGAAAAGGTAGAAGTAATTGAGAAAGCTCAAGAGAAGCAACAGGCCCAAATCTCTGAGGTCCTGGATAATCAAGCTTCTCAACAGGCTCAATTGAATAATATTCAATCTTCAGTAGAACTTCTTCTCTCACTCCTACTATCAGATGATGCCAAAAAGGGGGAGAAGATTGTTAAGTCCAAATGCTCTAATGATCAAATACTGAAGAAGAAAGATGATGAAGCTGATGACCAGGGAAACCCTAGCAAGGGTAGAGGTCAAGTTCAAGGTAAAGAGCACATCAACAAGGTTTCTTCTAGGAAACTAATTACTGATGCAAGCAGGTCTTCTCATCAAAAGAAGACAAGTTCTGAAGCTGCTCAAACTCAAAATCTAATAGCAAGTACTGATACTCAAAATCTGGTATCAAGTTCTGATGAACAAAGTCTGATGACAAAGCCTAATGTTCTGATACGAGGCTAAAGTCAAGACTCTCAAAAGTTTATGCAAACTCTGAAGCTAAAGGGGAAGCAGACTACAGTCTACTACAAAGATCCCAAGATTCACACTTGATGAGGAAATTGCTAGAAGATTATTTCTGAAACATAATCCTGGAATGGATTTAGAAAATCTCAAGGAGGAAGATGCTAGGTTTAAAGATGAAAAGACAAATCTAAAGCCAAAAGCTTCTGTTGCAAAGAAACCTCCAAGGCCTAAGGTAAAAGGCATTGTGATCAAGGAGAAGTCAAATACTGAGGCATCAAAGCCCAAGACTAGATCACAGATTGAGATTGATCCCAAAGACAAAGGGAAGGGAAAAGTTGATGAACCAATCAAGCCACTGGAGATGAAAATTCTTCAAATTCTGATGAAACCAGTGTACAAAATGGTTCAAGTTACTGATGATACTCTTGCTGAAGATGAAGATGTTCAAACTCTGAAAAAAAAAGATTACTAAAGAATTCAAGACAACCTCTGACAAGGCTCAAGTTGTTCAGAGTGAAGAACTGCAAGCTACAACAGAAACAGCAAATTTTGATAAAATCATCAAGACATCAACCTTTGACAGTGCTCAAGTTGATTTGGACAAGATGAAAGTAGCTGATAAAAAGAAACTTATGTGGAAAAATGTCAAACCATCAGATCCAAAGAAAAGCTAATTGTTGTCTACTTTCATGACTATTGGGTTAAATGCTAGATAACCAAGAGACAGAGTTGGACTAGGTTCTGATGAAGCAAAGATCAAGACAGGAGTTGAAGTTGCTACTAGAGATCCATTTTTATTGACTGACAGACCTCTTGAAGATGTTACACAGAAACACCTTGATAAGGTTATCTCTGTTCAAGTGGTAATGGATGCTCATGACAAGCACAATGTCAAGGAAAAATCTGATTCTATTTCTTGAAGATGGAAGGACATATCAGATGTCAGAATCAGATGTGCTAAACAAATCACTGAAAGAACTTCAATTCTTTCATTACCTTTTAGAGGTAAAGTCTGATATGACCAGGAGATGGTCAAATTTCATATTGAAGACCATCAGAGATAAAGCAAGAATTTATGGTTCAAGAGTTACAAATTTTATTCCTAATATTGTTGAAGATGATGGAAGTGAGATTCCAATGAAGAAGAATTATGCTAAGCATGAAGTGATTCTGAAAGGGAAATGTCTATGCTACAATGAAGATTCTTTTCATCCAAGGGTAATAAGACTGAATGATGGTTTCAAAAAAGAAACCATATCTCTTATTTAGGGACTGCAATCTACCATATTGGGAGTCAAGATGAAGAGATAAAGCAAGTTAAAGCTACAATGTCTCAAGTCCTGAGAATTAAAGAAGAAAAACTGATATCAAGCTTTGTCAATAATCATTATGGATTCAGATTGACTCAGTGATATTGGTAAAAGCTACAAGGACTGTAAGTTGTAGTTAGTTATCTAGTTAAACTCTTATTTGCATTTGTACTTAAATATTTTTGACATCATCAAATCTATTAACTTGTATATTTTGCATAATTTACAAGTTGGGGGAGATTGTTAGATATATTTGAGATGTCATTTCTAATATGATTCATATTTAGTTTTCAGATCTTACCAAACAGGACATATCAGGACTTACTGAAATCAGGATTTACTGAAAGTCAGAACTTAATATCAGAACTTAAGGTCATATCAAAACTTAAGTGCGGGAAGACTTTCATATAAGGAAGGAAGTTGATTTACAGTAGAAGATCGAAACTAAAACAAAAGAAGATATGCATGAAAAGAGTTAGAAGACTGGAAGACTTGTAGAAGATCTCTGATTGATATATTTTAGAAGACAGAATTGTATTCTATATCAATTAGAAGTTATCTTGTAACTATGTACTATATAAACACAGACTTTGGGTTTACACTATATGTGTTATCAGTATCGAGAAGATTATACATTGTAACCTAGCAGCTCTTAGTGATATTTTTTTATCACTGAGAGAGAGCAACAATATATTGTAACAGGGTTTATTCAATATACTTGATCTTTGTTACATACTTGTGTTAAATCGATTTGATTGTATAAACACTGTATTTAACCCCCTTCTACAGTGTTGTGTGACCTAACATAGAGAGTTTTAAGCATGAGTAGATTATGAGACTCCTGAATATTTAAGGAAGATATAGGGTCCATTTGTGATTTTTTAAAAAATATAACTCACGACTTAAATTTGGAAAGTGTCGTATAAGTGATATGAACATCGTATTATGAGTATATGTACGTTGGGATGGCCCAAGTAATTCTGATGAGATTATAACATTTACACGTATAAATATATAAGGGTAAATTTATAAGTCTAGGACAAGTTATTAGTTTTTTTACAAAAATACCATTAAATTTGCATGCGAGGAGTTTATAAGCTCGGGGGAGTTGTCATCCTCAGGCTCATTTTTCAAAAAAGTTATTCAGGTGTTTGGCTAATTTTATGATAAATTACTTATAAATTGATAATGTGTTTGCTAAATCACAACTTATAAATTATATCTTTTTTGAAACAAAGCTAATTTGTAAATTATAAATTAAATGAATTAAAAAATTTAAAGTTTTTTTCAAAAAATATGATTCTTAAAGTTTTTTTGCAAAAATACGACTTTTTAAAGTTTTAATTTGCAAAAAATGATTTTTCATTTTTTTGCAAAAATAACGATTTTGTACCCCGATGTAACCAGATTTAACCTGATACAACCCCAAATGTAACAAAAAATCAATACTTTTCCCGAAAACGTAAAAGAAGTTGCATATGTGGTTGATTTTTATTAGAACCCGCTTTTTTGTAAAAAAAATTAAAAATATAGTAAAACTGCAAACACGTTTAGAAAAAATAGTATTATTTTGTAATTTCTCAAAATTTTAATACATCAACATAAACTAAAATAAAGGAAATTTAGAACAGCCGCTACTATTTGGGTGCGCATTGGGTAAACTCTACGGGCTAAAGTAATAGCTTGCAAACCACGTGAATATAACCAATAGATATACACAATAAAATTATAATAATTTATACGGGGATAAAAAATTAAAATTACATATAATTAGTAGGATTTAGTTTGGTCAGTATAATATTTTTGGGTTAAAAATAAAATAATATAAACTATTCATCCGAGCTAAAAAATATTACAATTAGAACGGGGTAAAACAAAATTAAAATAAAAAATAATTGACCATTATTTAAAATTTTTATATAAAAAAATTAATATTTTAAAATTTCATCAAATAAAATTAAAAATTATACAATATTAAAAATATTTTCTACATGTTTAAGCTAGTACAAGGAAAATGTACCAACTCACATTATAATAAAAACGTAATAAATAAATTTGTACATCTATTACTATATATTAAATGGCAACACAAGGGTAAAAAGATCATTTTAATGGCTGTGAAATCAGATCTTGACTTTTTAAATTGAAAAGTTATAAAAATGTAATTATTACACAATTTTTGTAAAAGTTAAGTACTATAAGGATGATAGGAATCAAACCTCACACCTGCTACTTACAAATTTCACATCACTTTGAAATTCTGATTTCACTTTGAAATTCTTATTAGATAAACCACAATATCTCTTTTTATCAATTTCTTTGAGTATATAAAATGTTGGTTTATATTATTTATGTGACTCTATTGTTTTAGTTTAGTTTTTGTAGTTCACTAAAAAAAATTAAAATGCCACCACTTATTATTTAAGCAAAAATACACACACATATATATATTATTTTCTAAATTGTTATAATTTATATTTTTTATAATATTAAAGTTTTCTTTGTATTTTATTTGGATTTATTTTTTTAAAATCATAATTCAGTTCAATTAAGTTTGACTTAGTGAGTTTTCCGGGTCAAGAGTATTCAGTTTAATTCTGGAGTACTTGAAATGAGTAGCCGGATCAATAATCAAATATATTAAAAAGTTAACTTTTAAAACTAATTTATTAATATAAATATGTATAATATAAAAATTAGATATTATTTTAAAGATAAAACCAACCACAATAATATATGTTACTCGTATCCTTTCATTGTTGTACATATCTCCTATATAACAGAAAAACATTAATTTTAATTCATTACGAAGGTTAATGTTAGATAATGAATTACACACAAGGGGTGAATGTGTTTTTGTATTTTTGTGTTTTTATACTTTTCTCGAAGTTTTTATGATTGTGAACAAAGTAAATTAAATCTTGCAGTGAGATGTGTTAATACTGAAATTAAACAAGCAATAACAGTGAACACAAATCTTTCAAAACTCACTTAATTTTGTATTAAAATTAAGAATATTTTGCTACAAAATTTCTAGGCTCTTTATTGCTAAAGAGCTTAGCTTCTTTCTTGAAAGAATACAAGATTTTTTTATCTAAATTTTTGTTATTACTAACAAAGGACCAGTGTTAACTTTATATGATAGTTAACCACTGGTTTACATAGTGTATAATAAGATATGCTATTCACTTTAGTAAACCGTCACTAATCATTCTATTTTAGGAAAAGCATATCTTCTATTTCTAGCTTAGCATATCTTTGCAGACTGTGTTAACTTTGATCTTCCTTTGTCAGTTAATCTTCACCACTGATCTTGCACGCCTCAAACTGCCTTTTGTAGACTTGTCAATCCAACTAATTGGATTGTTTGTTGATTGTTAATCTTGGATATTGAAATGGTCTGCACTTTGTACTTTGAATTTTACCTCGAGATCTCCAATTTTATATATAGAGAACTTGACATCTCGATAAGTATATTGGCTTATCGAGATCTCTCATTACTGTATAGTTGCTTTGACTTTTAGAGGTCTCTGAGTTCTCTATAAGAGAATTTAGCTTGTCGAGATCTCTCCACTTCATGTCTTCACTTTTGCTTATAGATATCTCTGAGTTATCTAGTGACTAATTGACTTGTCGATAACTCAGAGTTCTCTAGTGATATTTGACTTGTCGATATCTCAGAGTTCTCTAGTAATTTTTGACTTGTCAATATCTCAGAGTTCTCTAGTGATATTTGACTTGTCGATAACTCTGAGTTCTCTAGTGAAGAAATGACTTATCGATATCTCCAATCTTCATGTCTTCAGTTTGACTTGTCGGTATCTCTGAGTTCTCTAGTAGCTTTCCTGACTTCTATATAAGTTATTCTGGAGTTCTCGAATGACTTCTCTATAACATTAAATCTGTAACGTGTAGAGATCTTAACTTAGAACATTTTTCTCTAAACAGATTTATTCAACTTCAAGCTTCTTCATAATTCTTCTGAGGCATGATCTTCCTGATCTTCTTCCAGATAGAATTCTTAGGCTTGATACTGTTTTACAGAAAAAGACTCTAGTCTGCTCTTTGACATTTTTACAGACTTTAAATATTACAATACAAAATGCAAACTAAGATTACAATATGTAGGATTTTATCTATCACGGAAGCATGGTAAAACAATTTTACACATATAAAATCCAAATAAAAGCATATAAATCGTTATTAAAATCGAGGGATCGATTTCTAACCTTTAAAAGCGATCCAAGAACCACGAGCGGAGATCCTTAGCAGCTTCTCCTCAAGTGTGAAGCACTCCACCGGTATCCACCAAGAAAATGATGTAATGAAGTGGGAGGAGGTGGAGAGAATTAGGGTTTTGTAAATCTTTTGGGTTGAGGCAAAAATAGGGTTTATAATGGTATATTTATAGGCAAAATTTCCAGCTGAAAATTTCCAATAAAATATTATTATTATTAACCCTTTATTATTCTCACTAATAATTAAAACACCTTTTAATTATTAATTCTTTTTCTAAACACTTAAGAAATAATTCTCTCTCTTGATTTAATTTCCAAAAATTAAATTCTTAATTAATAATATTAAGAACTTTTCTTAATTAATTTATAATCAATTAAATCTCATTTAATCAATTATTAAATTTGCTAATTAATTATTTATTTCATAAATAAATAATTATCAGCCATTATTAATTAATTCCTCCACCATTAAATCATTCTCTTTTATGGTGTGACCCTATAGGTTCAATATTAAGTCGGTAGTAGAAATAAATAATAATAAAACTATTTTATCATTATTTATATAAATTCTCTAATTTATTAAATATGATTAATTAATTAATAATATATATTCTACATCGTGAGGGATACTTCTCAGCATATCGCGACTATCCGGATAATACGAATTCACTGCTTAGAATACCAAGAACCTATTCAGTTAATAGTTACCGTATAATTAATTCCTTCTACCCTGCAATGTCACGATTAAATACAAGGCATGGAACTTGTGTCAAGCCTATCTTATTTAATCACTTGATTTCCCATTCACTATGTTCAGTTATATTTAATGTAAATTAGAAACTCCTTTCTAATTTCATTTACTCTGGCCAGAGATTCCTGAACTAGCATAAGTGGATCAGCATTGAACATTCTCTTCCTTCACTAGAAGGGGTAGATCCTTTATTGATCATACACTATATTCGTGTACAAATTTCTATACCCAGTAGAGCCCTTATAATTGTCCCTGGAGACTAAGAACTAAACCAAAGCATAGTTCAGTATACACAAGATGACTATGATGACCTCAAGTCTAAGGATACTTGTACAACTATCACTATGTGAACAACTGCTGACACGTGAGTGAACTCCATCAGTTGTTCAGCTGTGTGAGTCATGTTCAGTGAACTTATTCTATAATAAGCACCTACAACTAGCTATAGTAACACCATACAAATGTCTATGAGAACAGACATTCTTCATAATGAAGCAAGCATAGTATGTACCGATCTTTGTGGATTACTAATTACCAGTTAGTAATCCTACGACCAGGAACTATTTAAGTTTAGAGTTATCATCTTTTAGGTCTCATTATTATGATCTCATCGTAATCCATAAAAAGCTTTACTCTAAACTGTGGTACATCTTATTTAAACACTTAAAATAGATAGAGCCCGCAATAAAAACAAAACAAGTCTTTTATTAATATCAATGAAATCAAAACAGATTACATAAAAGTTGTTCCTAAATCCTCATACATGATTGGACTTAGAACATATCTCTTTCAATCTCCCACTTGTACTAAAGGCAATCACTCTGATATCTAATACCCATCTTGTCTTTATGACGATCAAAGTGACTTTGAGAAAGTGGCTTTGTGAGTGGGTCTGCTACGTTGTTATGTGTGTCAACTCTCTCGACGTTGACATCTCCTCTTTCAACAATCTCCCTAATCAGATAAAAGCGTCGCAGGACATGTTTGGAATTTTTATGAGACCTAGTTTCCTTGGCTTGTGCTATTGCTGCGTTGTTATCACAATACAACACAATAGGCTCTTCAACGCTAGGAACAACTCCCAACTCAGAAACAAATTTCCTCATCCAAACGGCTTCTTTTGCAGCCTCACTTGCAGCTATATATTCTGCTTCCGTTGTGGAGTCAGCCATTGTAGACTTTTTGGAACTCTTCCAAATAATCGCACCACCATTCAGAGTAAACACGTACCCTGACATGGATTTGCTATCACTCTCTGATTGAAAACTAGAGTCAGTATAACCCTCTATTTTCAACTCAGATTCACCACCAAAAATAAGAAAAATGTCCTGAGTCCTTCGCAAGTACTTAAGGATATTTTTCACTGCTTTCCAGTGGTCTTCACCTGGATTGGACTGATATCTGCTCGTTACACTAATTGAATAAGCAACATCAGGCCTAGTACACAACATCACGTACATGATAGATCCTATTGCTGAAGCATAAGGAATCTTACTCATACGCTCTCTTTCCTCAGGTGTCTTAGGAGACATTTTTTCGGAAAGGGACACTCCATGACTCATCGGTATGAGACCTCTTTTGGAGTTTTCCATGCTAAACCTTTTAAGCACTTTCTGGATGTATGTACCCTGGGTAAGACCTATCATTCTTCTAGATCTATCTCTATAGATCTTCATACCAAGAATGTAGGATGCTTCTCCCAAGTCCTTCATGGTGAAGTTCTTTGATAGCCATACTTTGACTGATTGTAGCATCGACATATCATTTCCTATAAGAAGTATGTCATCCACATATAATACAAGAAATGTTACCGCGCTCCCACTAACCTTCTTGTAGACACATGGTTCATCTATGTTTTTGATAAAACCAAACTCTTTGATTGTCTCATCAAAACGGATGTTCCATCTACGAGAGGCTTGCCTTAAACCATATATGGTTCACAGCAGCTTACACACTAGGTGTTCATTTCCCTTGGAAAGAAAACCCTCTGGCTGTGTCATATACACTTCCTCCTCAAGTTCCCCATTGAGGAAGGCCGTTTTTACGTCCATTTGCCAGATCTCATAATCGTAGTAAGCAGCAATCGCAAGCAAAATCCGAATTGATTTTAACAGGGCTACAGGCGAAAAAGTTTCATCAAAGTCAATCCCTTGCCTTTGTTTGAATCCTTTTGCCACGAGCCTGGCCTTATAGGTCTCCACCTGGCCATATGCTCCAATCTTTCTTTTGTATACCCACTTGCACCCAATAGGCTTAACACCTTCAGGCGCCTCAACCAGAGTCCATACTTGGTTGGTATACATAGATTCCATTTCGGATTTCATGGCACTATGCCATTTCTCTGAGTCAACACTACTCATAGCCTCATTATAGGTCACAGGGTCGTCAGTATCAATGATTGATAACTCATTTCCATTCTCAATGACAAGGCCATAATACCTCTCAGGTTGGCGAGACACTCTCCCTGTCCTACGAATGGGCTGTTCCACAGAAGGTTGTTCAGTCTGAATAGGTGTTTCCACTTGATCCGTAGTAGTTTGTGCTTCTTAAACTTCATCAAGTTCAATTTTGCTCCCACTGTTTCCTTCAAGGATAAACTCCTTTTCCAAGAAGGTAGCATGTCTGGAGACAAATACCTGATGATCGGTGTAAAAGAAATACCCCAAAGTCTCTTTAGGATATCCCACAAAATTACATTTCGGATCGAGATTCCAGCTTATCTGGGTCAACTTTCTTGACATAAGCTGGACATCCCCAAATCTTAACGTGTTTAAGGCTCGGTTTCCTTTCTTTCCATATCTCATATGTACTTGAGGAACAGATTTGGAAGGCACCTTATTCAGTAAATATGCTGAGGTTTCCAATGCATAACCCCGTAGGAATACTGGAAGATTCACATAGCTCATCATGGACCGAACCATGTCTAACAAAGTTCGATTTCTCCTTTCAGATACCCCATTTAACTGTGGAGTATATGGAGGAGTCCACTGGGAGACTATACCATTTTCTTTGAGATAATCTAGAAATTCTCCATTCAAGTATTCACCACCTCGATCTGATCGAAGAGTTATAATACTGTGTTTGGTTTGTTTCTCCACTTCATGTTTATATTCTTTGAACTTTTCAAAGGCTTCAGACGTGTGTTTCATCAAATACACATATCCGAATCTAGATCTATCATCTATGAAGTACGAAAATCCACCCATGGCTTGCGTAGACATTGGTCCACATACATCTGTGTGTACCAATCCTAGCAAATTTGCAGCCCTCTCTCCATGTCCACTAAATGGAGATTTGGTCATTTTACCCAATAGATAAGACTCGCATGTAGGATATGATTCAAAATCAAAGGAGTCAAGTAACCCTTCCTTATGCAATGTCTGCAGTCTATTTTCACTAATAAGACCTAGCCTACAATGCCATAAATAGGTCAGATTTTCATCATCTCATTTTCTTTTGTGAGTTTGTTTAATCTGAAGTAAATCATGCTCTATGTCACATACATACAGACCATTATTTAAAATACCACATCCATAAAGAACATTATCTCTAAGGATAGAACATTCATTATTCTTAATAATAAATGAAAACCATCCAAATCCAACATAGGAATAGAAACAATATTCCTCACAATAGAGGGAACGTAATAACAATTATTCAAAATAATAGTCTTGCCCGTAGGCATATGTAAACTAAATGATCCTACAGATATGGTTGCAACCCTTGCTCCATTGCCCATACGTAGAATCACCTCATCTTTTTCAAGAGTCCTACTTCCCTTTAGTCCTTGCAACGAATTGCAAATATGAGAACCACAGGCGGTATCTAATACCCAAGTAGAAATTTGACCTAGTGACATATTAACTTCGACCATGAACATGCCTGAATCAGAAGCGATAGTCTTACTATCCTTCTTCTTCTTTAATTCTGCAAGGTAAACCTTGCAGTTCCTCTTTCAGTGCCCCAACTTGTTACAGTGAAAACAAACAGCTAAATTAGGACCAGTCAACTTGTGAGCATCTAGTATGCTCCGGAGTGATAGTGCAGAAGACATGACAAATATAGTAAATCTATAAATGATAAACACATAACAACACTTAGCAAATATTCAATTTCATTTCAAAACACTATATGAATCGGGTCTTTATTCATAAGTGTCTCCCACTAGTTTATCTAATTTATTCAACCCCCTAAGTGAAAATTAAGCATTCATAATGCTAGTGGGAATAGGGATCCTACATTCCATCACACAACCTCGGCTGTAGCACGAAACGTCATGTGATGTTCAATAGGCAGACAACTCTTGTCAATTATATCTTATGGTATTCCCTAATATAACTTTAGCCTCTTGAATAATTGAGTCACGGTTGTGGCATGGCAAACTCAATATTCTAAGTCAAGTCTAACCCAACATTTCGTACAATTGAATCAGTCTCCAACGGCCCACGGTTGTGGCACGTAACGACCTTTAGATTCTAATTCAATGTACGCATCTCTATGTAATAGACAAGTATTTCTTATTTTGAAATCAAAGCCCTCGGCTGTGGCACGAAACGACAATGTTTTAAAAATAAGAACCATTTTCTATCATGTTGGAAGGCTATGACCGACACAAGCCCGTTGTGTCATTGGCCAATTACTACTTGATATTATTTAATTTTAGAGGGATTATATTACGTTACAATCATAATCATATTATAAAGAGATTCTTCCTTTTAAATTAAATATTTCAAATCAATAATCGATAATCAGATGATTCGCAGATCGGGTGGAGCATTGTCAAGAGGCGTCACTTAATAACCCTTTCTTACAGATAGAAATCTGTTATTGACAGAATCAACGTTTCTCTCAATATTGAAAATTCATATTCATGTACGTGTTTCATAAACACAAGAATCTCATGATCGTATTCATAATATTTATATTAAGGCAAGAAACGATTCTTATTCTAGATTTTCTAGAGCACGCCTTATATTGATTTAAGTTCACCTAAATCTATCATCGCATGGTAAACATAGGCATATATCTCATATATAAAAATAATAAACAAGTAAGCATGCAAGCAATTATCATGTCACACATTGATATAATGATGTACTAATTTATTATAGCATTTAAAAGCAATTAAACAATTAAAACATGCTTTAAAATACTATCGGGAATATAAATAGTTCAAAACTATTATATTAAATATATTCGACAATTCCATTAGATTCGTCTCGGAAAAACGAATCCAACGATATATTGTACGCCCAAAACGGAGTTACGAAACTTCCAGAAATCAAATTAAATAAAACAGATGGGCTGTAACGCATTACAGGAACGCGTTACAAGCCCTGTAACGCATTCCGGTAATGCGTTACAACCCTTTTAAGCCATTAAAAGGTGTAACGCATTCCGTAAATGCGCCACAGGGTGTAACGCATTCCTAGAATGCGCGACACCCCTTTTTTTTAATTGAAACAGCAGCCGCCGCAGTCTCTTGCACGGAAAACCGTGTCGCCCTCAACTTCAGTACAACAGACCTTTACTGATTACAGCAGTGCCACAGCAGAGTATAATATATATATATATATATATATATATATATATATATATATATATATACAACAGCTTATATATATACATATATTTAATTACGAATTTAATTGAAACAACTTCAAAAATTCATAACAATTAATCCATACATCATAAAATTATGAAAAAAATACCCAGACGGTCTACAACACTTGTAGAACCCAGATCTACAGTCAAAATTATTCTGAGAAACGATTTCTAATTAGTCATAATTAATCCATGATATGACTTTTAAAAATCATAATTAATTCATACAAGCACATAAAATTCTGAAATTTTTACCACAGATCTATATGCATACAACCTATGCTCTGATACCATTGTAGGATTATATCTATCACGGAAGCATGGTAAAATAATTTTACACATATAAAATCCAAATAAAAGCATATAAATCGTGATTAAAATCGAGGGATCGATTTCTAACCTTTAAAAGCGATCCAAGAACCACGAGCGGAGATCCTTAGCAGCTGCTCCTCAAGTGTGAAGCACTCCACCGGTATCCACCAAGAAAACGACGTAATGAAGTAGGAGGAGGTGGAGAGAATTAGGGTTTTGTAAATCTTTTGGGTTGAGGCAAAAATAGGGTTTATAATGGTATATTTATAGGCAAAATTTTCAGCTGAAAATTTCCCATAAAATATTATTATTATTAACCCTTTATTATTCTCACTAATAATTAAAACACCTTTTAATTATTAATTCTTTTTCTAAACACTTTAGAAATAATTCTCTCTCTTGATTTAATTTCCAAAAATTAAATTCTTAATTAATTATATTAAGAACTTTTCTTAATTAATTTATAATCAATTAAATCTCATTTAATCAATTATTAAATTTGCCAATTAATTATTTATTTCATAAATAAATAATTATCAGTCATTATTAATTAATTCCTCCACCATTAAATCATTCTCTTTTATGGTGTGACCCTGTAGGTTCAATATTTATCCGGTAGTAGAAATAAATAATAATAAAACTATTTTATCATTATTTATATAAATTCTCTAATTCATTAAATATGATTAATTAATTAATCATATTTATTTTACATCGTGAGGGATACTTCTCAGCATATCGTGACTATCCGGATAATACGAATTCACTGCTTAGAATACCAAGAACCTATTCAGTGAATAGTTACCGTACAATTAATTCCTTCTAACCTACAATATCACGATTAAATACAAGGCATGGAACTTGTGTCAAGCCTATCTTATTTAATCACTTGCTTTCCCATTCACTATGCTTAGTTTTATTTAATGTAAATTAGAAACTCCTTTCTAATTTCATTCACTCTGGCCAGAGATTCCTGAACTAGCATAAGTGGATCAGCATTGAACATTCTCTTCCTTCACTAGAAGGGGTAGATCCTTTATTGATCATACACTATCTTCGTGTACAAATTTTTATACCCAGTAGAGCCCTTATAATTGTTCCTGGAGACTAAGAACTAAACCAAAGCATAGTTCAGTGTACACAAGATGACTATGATGACCTCAAGTCTAAGGATACTTGTACAACTATCACTATGTGAACAACTGCTGACACGTGAGTGAACTCCATCAGTTGTTCAGCTGTGTGAGTCATGTTCAGTGAACTTATTCTATAATAAGCACCTACATACTAGCTATAGTGTAATAACCCCAATTTTTGGGAAATTTTTGAAACCCTTATGAATAGTGTTTTTGCTGAATGAGAAAACTTTTCATGCCACACTATGTAGGGGTTCTGATATGGATATTCTGATATTTTATTAGTACTTTATATGGGATATAAGTGTATGTAAAGATCGTCAGAATCCAAATCCGAACACTTTGATTTTTCCCGGAAATACACTAGATACGGAAAGATTTGAGAAAAAGGTAACAGGATAAAAATGATTTAAATTAAAGGATTATAGGAGAAGATCATAAAAGGAATATAATATATTGAGAAAGGTTAAGGGAACCTAAGTAATAAGATCCCGGGTATGATCCTTCAAACGATAAATGAAAGCGAAAGTTAAGCGAACCGTATAACAGATCAGCTGTCATTAGGCAACGATTAGGAAATTAATCAAAGGGATTAATGGGAATGATGTCATCCAACCAATAGAAAGAAGACAAGGAAGGAAGGATGACATCATGAGGATGAGGTAAGCATGACATAGGAAGGAAGGAGGTGTGGTTGAATAAGAACCACACAAATTCAAGGGCAAGGTAGTAATTTGCTAAATCAAATACAAATCAAGTCAACCAAGCCAAGTAAAAATCATTTCCATCAAAAAATCAAAACAACCAAGGCATGAGTTCATCTTGCTCACGGCTTTTTAGCATTTTCAAGGCATAGATTTTTCAAAATCAAAGATCAAAGCTTCCTAAATTGGTAAGAAAATTCCCTAATCATCTTCATGCTTAGTTATGGCTATATCATGAGTTTAAGCCATTAATTCTTTCTCTAACTTCTTCATTTAATCAATGAAGAAGACAATGAATAGTGTTTTCAAGATTTTTAACTTGAAGTTTGTCTTGTTTTCTTGAAGATCCAAGCTTTCTTAAAACTTCTCCAAGCTTCTTAAGGCTTCCTAGCTCCACCCACCACTTCAAGGAAGGTATACCATTTCCAAACCCTAGGTTCATATATATTATAAGGTGATTTTGATGAGTAGGATGTTATTGTAGCTTGTTGTTATGATTTAGAGTTTGAGATTTGGTATGGTAGTGAAATGGAATGGTAATTATTGTGGTTTTGATTTAAAAGAACTTAAGAATGATTAAAGTAAAGTTTAAGCATAAGTATGAATGGTTAAATTGAATTGGTTGGGGTTGCTATGATGTGATAAGGATGGTTGTATGTTGGATTTGAGGTTGATTTGGGTTGTTTGTGAATGGGTTAAAATTTGGAAATCACGTAAACATAGCCGTCGTAACGTCCGATTTTCTTTGGACTGTTTTTGTGCATAGCATTAGGACCCGAGAACCCCCTGCTAGATTGTGACCACTGCCATGTTTAGATAGCTCATGTTACGAGCTTCGTTTTGATATGTAGTTCGTCCGATTCCGATTTACGGTTTAGGAGAAACGACCGTTTCAAGTAACGGCGTTTCGCGGACGAAACTTTTTCCCTCGCCTTACTTTGGAATGTAGGTTAAAGACCAAAAAGGGTGAATTAATGTATGAAACATTTATGGTAAGTGTGTTAGGCAGTTGGTAAGTCATTCGCGAAGGAATCGCTTTAAAACTCGTAAAGGTTAAATTATTAAAAATGGTGGAGCCGAGGGTACCCGAGTGACTTAAGCGAATCAGTGAGCGCAAAACAAGCGTTAGAGTCTAAGTTAGTTAAAGTATAGATTTACAAGTGACTTTGGTTTAATTCCAACTTACTTGTTGTTTATAGGTTACCAGACTCGTCCCGAGCCATTCGTAACCCAAGTCGCTCAGGCAAGTATTCTATCCGTTATACTGTTGTTGTGATGAATACACTTGTATATGCATTATCTTGCGATAGATGCATGTTGGTTATTTAGCAAATTCTTGCGATATATTGTAGCATGTGATATGGTATATATGCATGCCTGTTTCATATTCTTGAAATATATATCTGTTGGTTCAGTTGATAATACCTATGCTAGAGGATAGCGGTATCTTGCATATACCCTTAGTATAGGGACCCAAAGGTGAAAATATTTTCTAAAACCGGGAGTCGAGGATCCCGAGTAATCTTGTATATATGGATATGGATATATATATATATATATATATATTTATATATATATATATGGTTATAGTTTTCCAAACTATTAATCGAATAAGGTTTATTCGATAACTTTAAACTTTATTTTATTATTGAATATTATTTCGAATATTATTCGAGGGCTTATGACTCTTTTATATTATTTATTGAATATTATTTGAATATTCATTTGAGGATGTATGACTCCTTTATTTTATTTAATGAATACTATTTATAATATTCATTCGAGGTATTATGACTCAGCTTATTTTATTTATTGAATATTATTTGAATATTCATTTGAGGATCTATGACTCCGATTATTTGCTGAGATATATTCTTTATTTTATTAAAGAATAAGATGTCAATAATCAAACTTATTTTCGATTATTCAAATGAAGATAATACTTTCATATAAGTATATCTTTGGTTATTTAATACTCGTTTCAAGTATAAATTTTAATACTTCTACTTCAATTATTTTTATAAAGATTATTCTTTATGGGAATATTATTTAATTAATAATATTCAGATATTTTCTAATATTCTGGGGACTGATTTACTTCATTAAATCAGCCTTACTCCAAACACTCTTTAAAGTGTTTTCGAGTCTTCAAAATGATTTTTAAAAGTCAGAGCGGATCCCAAAACTCATTTTTATATTTAAGATCTTCCTTTTAAAGGGTATTTAAATACTCGCTCAAAACCTGGGGAATCCGGCTCTGTGGTGTATTTTATATTCGCAACGAGGTTGCAGATTTGGTAAATGAATTGATTACTTGCCCAACGTTCGGGAAGTAAGCCCATCTCATTGAGTCGGCATAAGCGACAGGCCGGGGTACGGTCTATTATTGTGTAAGTGGCTGGGTGGCAGTCCATCAACGCGTGAGGGACCGGGGTACGGTCGAGCGCGAGGTCCTAATGCGGCCAGGGGGATGACCGGTGAGGAATTCATCCATCTACAGTAGAAAAGGTTACTTATTGGTATCTTTGCCTGATCAGCGAGATATCGGGTTTATGCCAAAATTCTTTTCCTTTCCAAAATTCATTGGATGTTTCAAACTCTGTTCATACTTTGCATAACAGAGATTCCAGGAAATGTTTAAAGGGATATATATATGTGGATATATATATATCGGGACTAAATAAAGTATCTCATAACTTTTTCATTCAATAATATTTCAAAGATTGAATCTATTCAAGTCTTATCTTGTGGTCTCATCAGTGGGATGAACTTTTGAAACTGATTATAACTTGAATGGCGGTAGTTCAAGTAGTATTGGGAAAGATATAAGTATATTGGGGTATTTGGTAACCTCATCTTTTAAACTTATATCTAATTAATAATTGTCTTATGAATGACAAAGATTTTCAGAAAAACGTTGAGACAAGGTTAGATATATGAGATCACCTTGCAACGATATTTTTATACAGTTATACACTGGGATTTTGTGTATATTATGCATGGAAGAGGACTTCCAATATTTTGAAAAGTATATATGTATATATACTGAATATTTTGCGACTTCATCGCATTAAGATATCAAACTTGGTTCATTTCTTTTGACCAAGACTTTCATGAGTACTATGAGAAGGCTCATATACTAGTAAGTATATACTAGTAATTATCTTACACACGATAAATGATTCTAGTAAGTATCCATTTAGATACTTATATTATTGTTATCACTATATATTATCTTGCGAGCTGTAAGGCTCACTCTTGCTTTATTTCTTCATCACACAACAACAGTTAGGAAAGATGGCCAGACTCCAGCAGACCCAGCGCAAGCGCGTGGGAAGCGTCCCGCGTCTTCCCGATGATGTTGTGGCTGCTATAGCTGCAGAGGTAGATCTATTGGTAGATCAGGCATTCTATTTTTGAGAATCAATTATGTATAATTATAACTTGTGGCAGATAATGGCAATTAACTGTAAATTTATCAAGTAATCATTTTGGGTTGTAATAATTTTAAATTGTGGATTCAAAGACTTGTACTTATTTCAATTTCATCTCTGAGACTATAACGGGTTGTGGTGTGTGTTAGTGTGGGGTCACACCATAAGGTTATTATTATTAATTAAGTGAAGTGATATTGTGGAAAGAAAGACCGTGACGACCCGGATCCCCGACCCCGGATCTGGGGGTGTTACAGAAATGGTATCAGAGCTAAGCGTTATAAACCTCAGAGATGATGGGACGTTAAGATAATAAGTTCACTAAGATAATAAGAACTCTTGCCAAGTTCATAGTCGGACTACCTAACGTAGTACTGACAGTTAAAACCCTTATGGGAACCCTTATAAATATCGTGATAGGAGCGTAGTTCGTTATCGTATATGGTAGCGGGACTCCGAACCCTGAGGTTGAGGAGCAACATCGCGATGATATTTTATTACTAATTGGAGATTGGATTGTGGATCCGATAGAGTGTCCTAATGCAGGACCGGATGATGTTGATATTGAGGATTTAGCGGTTGAGGATGTTGTCCTAGAAGGGATAGTTGTTGAGGAGGATCCCATGGAGGATCCTGACAGGATTGGATAAAGGACCACTGATGAATTGATGACCATGGTTTGGTCGACTACCAGAGGTAGGATTGGCCGGTCACTACCGTAGGTTCGTTCAAGTTGTAAAGATAGTAGCCCCTTTAACGCGGCTTACTCGTAAGACTGAGAAGTTTGAATGGACAGAGAAATGCGAGAACAGCTTTCAAGAACTGAAGCAGAGGTTGGTGATGGCCCCTATGCTGGCGTTGCCGGATGGAAAAAGGAGATTTTGTGATTTGTAAGTGACGCTTCGCATAAGGAATTAGGGTGCTTCTTAGCACAGCAAGATAATCGCGTCTGCGTCAAGACAATTAAGGTAATATGAAATTCGATATCCCCGCCCATGAGCTTAGGCTCGTGGCAATAGTTTTACCCTAAAGATTGGAGGCACTACTTGTATGGAGAGAAGTGCGAGAATTACCTAAGCCATAAGTGCTCTAGTACATTCTTACGTAGAAAGAGCTCAACATACGCCAGAGGAGGCGGTTAGAGCTAATCAAGAATTATGATTGGGAGATTCTTTATCATTCGAGGAAAGCCAATATGGTGGCTGATGCCCTTAGTAAAAAGGAGAGACTCAAGATGATAATGTCTTTTGGAGAGTTTATAAGAGATTTTGAGAAAATGGAAATAGTAGTGAAGGTAACCGGAGCCGGTACCGAAAAGCTGTTTGAGATAGCAATACAGCCCGAATTATTGGAAAAGATCATATTGTGCCAGAAAAAGTGATGAATGAAGGCAGAGAGCCAACAAATAGGTATGAGATTAATACCGAGAGTGATGATAAGGGAATAATGAGGTATTCCTATAGAATTTGGGTTCCAAAGGTTTAAGAGCTTAAAGATGAAATCTTAGATGAAAGCTAGTTTGAGGAATAAGAGTTAGAGCAAACCCTGAACGTGATAGTCAGGGAGGTCGCCATCAAGATAGAAGGAACCCATAACATAATGAAGTGGAAAATGAGGATTTTAACGTATAAGATAACCCCAAGTATGGGAGAAGGATGAAACATTTCATACTAAGGAAACAGAAAGTCGAGTAAGGAAAGGAGACCTGAGACGGTACTCCTATACGATAATTTATAGACCAGTCTAGACAGAACTTAGACTATTATCCCCAACCACCACCCTGAGGAAACAATGTGGTGTGAAATTCTTTCATAACCTTTAAATCGCTAAGCTCTCAGAGTTCCAAGGAACAGGCTGACCCAGCCGAGGCAAGAGCCTGGCTAAAGGAAATATAGGAATCATTTGAGATTCTAAATGATTGATGAACCACAAAAGACCGTTTTTGTCACTTACCCTCCTAAGAGAGAGACCACCCGCTGGTGAAAGGCCAAGGAAGGCACGGAGCAAGAGATTATAATAAACTGATTTAAGTTCAGTCAATTGTTTTCAGGAAAGTACTTCCCAAGGTTATGGAGATAGTGTAAAAGCTTTAGAGCCAGAACAAAGGCAGACAAGTATGATAAATTATGAATCTAAGTTGTAAAAGTTGTCAAGATTCGTTCTGAGGACACGAATCCAGAATGACGGGATGTTTGAAATCAATGCTTATATTGTGATTGATTTGTGAAATAATGATAAGAGAAAAGGAAAATAAAAAGAAACTGAAGTGGAAAGGAATATAAAGGCAATAGAGTTTGAGGAATGATAAGGGAGTTGGGTATGAGGAAACCCTAAAGACTCATAGCAATAGAAATAGAAAAGCATGTAATCGTCAGGATGATGATCCACCATGAGTTAAAATTGATGGTTGAAGGCATAAGAGATACATATATTGTACCCCCTTTAAGTTGGGAGGATTCGAGGAAACCTTGAGATAGTTCGAAGGATAAATATTGAGACACGGATAGACTGAGGAGACAAGAAAGTAAGAAATCAGGAAAAATTGGATGAAGGAAGTGACCTTCAAGAAGGTGAAGTGTAAGACCGGTGGCATGATACCCAGAAAGGGAGACGCCAGGTATGAGAGATATCCCAACATTGAGGTGACTGTTGAGATAAACAACAGAAGTAAATAAGGAATTATTAAGAAGAAGTTCACGTTGAACACGACCAATATCTTCCAGAACATCCTTGTTATCGTTACCAAATTAGGCAAGACAAGCGGATAACCGTTGTTATCTTTTGGAGGCCATATGGATTGACCTCAATTTGAATAAGGATGCTATTATGAAGTTAGGTATAGACTATCGAGGTGGGAATAATGAATAAGATAATCTATCAAGGATATATGACTTGATTTATCCATGGAAGGATGCATGTACCTTTTTAAAGGTGGAATTAAGAATAGAACATCGGTAACTTAAAATGAATCCTAGGGGAATGCATAAAGGTTGGCATTTCACCCTTAATAGGGACAGTATGAGTTTTGACAGGATGAATCGGAAAGGATTAAGGTAATAACAACCTTTAAGGATCAGTGGAGAAATTTTTCAGAAGTATATAGACAATGGTTCTAGTAATAGTGAATGGTATTTTGATATGCCCTGTATCTAGGGAATACAGGAGGAACGATTGAAGGATAACCTTAGAGGTTTTACAAGGAGAAAGGTAATATTCAAAATTCTCAAGAATAAAAATGTTGATAAAAGAAATATGACGTAATTATAATGGTGCCAAGTGGGGCACGTGTTAAACCACGAGAAAGTATGGATCGAACCAGTAAAGGTCGAAATTGTTCAGGGCAATTAGGACCTAAGACAAAAGATGTTCTAAGTACGATCGAGAGTCAGTCGCGACAGTGATTAACCTCTAAAGACTGAGGCAATAACTTATGGAAAAATGGTGATTTTTTTTTTCTCATCAGATTTTAAGGAAAGCATTTTCACATAAGCTGTGATTGAAATAAGGTAGAAAATTTATTTGGAGGTGGTTAATGTGACATTGACTGTAAGGAAATTTTACTATCAGGAAAGGCCAAAGAGGTGGCCGACACTTTAAAGGTAAGAGGATAATTATAGGCGCTCGTGCGAGAGGAATACAGTGATGATGGTTAAAACTGTGAAGGTTGTATTATGGTTTGGAAGATTGACATTCCTTCTGATGACTGTGCAATACCCAGCCGTAATAGTAGTTGGTAAAGGTTTAATTCGTGTAATCGCCATGAGCGGGCTATCTATCTTAGAAGGTACTATCTTGAGAATGAGCCTAGACCATGTTTCAAAAGGACTAAACGAACCTTTGAGATCAGGAGTGTTCTTCATAAATCAGAAATGGTGATTATGTTACCTCCTTAGAAGGATTTGATACGACATGTATGGACTCCGTATGGTTAGCTATTAAGATTTCATGGAAAGTGAATGATGACAGTGGGTCAGTGGTGGACCATAGTAAGGCAGCAATGATTCTGCGAGTAACGAGCTGATTACAACCGTGAGAGTTGTATTGGAATGGATGTTGAGATTGAGTACCACTAAACGGGTCGTGGTAGTGTATAAGTTATCATTGATAGACTAATTAAGTAGAGTATCTACCTATTGAATATTTATTCCCTCTTATGAAAAGAGAGTCATATTACTATATGAGGAAGGTTGCGGTGCAAGCATAGAACTCTAGTAACGGTGATGTCTAAAATGAGATCCCAGGTTCGATTTTCAAAATCGAGGGAGTTTCAAAGGTGATTGTGTATAAGCTCGAGGAAGAGCATGGGTCCATAGAATAATGGACGGAATAGAAATATTTAGGCATAGGAAATACGATGCTATAATACTTGATGCTGATATAAATACGTATATGTTTTATTCTCCTATGACAAACCTCTATAGTTCAGAGGTAGGTTCCAAGCCAGATATTTTATGGCAGTATATTTTTTTTATATATACAATTCTCTTCAGTTCGTTCTTTTCTCTTCTTTTCATTTCATGTAAGTTGAGAAGAACAACCCTTCCAGAAGGGGAGGTATTGCCGAATGACTGTCTATCTGTGTGATAGAAGCCTAGTAGGATACCACCTATTGTTTAATTGCTTGTCAAGTACTAAAGGCTGGCCACCTTCTGTACTAACTATGCGAGATAACAAGTGTTCATGATCATAGTGATCTCTCAATAAATTCTTTTACTTCTATATGAAGGATTAAGCTTTCGAAAATAAAAACAGCTGAAAAAGGAGTAGTAAAGTTATGGTGGTATTCAGAATGGGAACACATTCGTAATACTAAGGTTGACCTGGTTATTAAAAGGTTATAGAACGCTAACGAGCAAAAGTATAACCAGTATAATATTAGGAACGGAAGGTAGTAGCGATTACGAACTCGAAAAGAATGGGTATTGAGAAGCAAAAGCTCTAATGCTAAACGCTATAATGAGAGTCTGTGCAATAGACTTGAAAAAATTTGGAATGATCACTTAACGCGGATTTAGTTATATCACGACAATAGATCATATGTCATTATCGAGGTGTCACCTTATGAGATCCTTGAGGGAAGATAATGTCGATCTCCCTTATGTTAGGATGAAGTTGTAGAGCGCAAGATGCTCGGACCCGCAGTAGTCCAAAGGACCAGGGATATAATAGATCTAATCAGAGGACGGCTGGTAGTAACCCAAGATGGACATAAGATGTATGCTGATTTGACTCAAAAAGGACAAAGAGTATGAAATAGGGGGCCTAGTAATGTTATAGGTATCCCCTTGGAAACCCTTGAAAAAGGATTGATGAGGTTCGGAAAGAAAGGAAAGCAAAGTCTACAATTTGTTGGACCCTTGGATATATTAAGACGTTTGGGAAGTTAGCATATGAGCTAGCCCTACCCCCGAACCTGTAGCAAGTTCATAACGTGTTCCACGTATCAATGTTAAGGAAGTGTAATTCGGATGCCAGACAAATAGGGGCATATGAGCGTATAGACATGTAACCAGACGTAACCTATATGGAACAACCAGGAAGGGTATAGAGTAAAAAGGAACGAGTGCTTAGGAGAAGGGTTATCAAACTAGTAAGAGTTTGATGGTAGAACCACAATGTGGGAAAATTTACTCGAGAGTTAGAAAGTGCAATGCTAAGAGAGTATCCCTATTCATTTTCTATCTGATTCCGGGACGGAATCCTTTTAAGGAGGGGAGACTGTAATAACCCCAATTTTTGGGAAATTTTTGAAACCCTTATGAATAGTGTTTTTGCTGAATGAGAAAACTTTTCATGCCACACTATGTAGGGGTTCTGATATGGATATTCTGATATTTTATTAGTACTTTATATGGGATATAAGTGTATGTAAAGATCGTCAGAATCCAAATCCGAACACTTTGATTTTTCCCGGAAATACACTAGATACGGAAAGATTTGAGAAAAAGGTAACAGGATAAAAATGATTTAAATTAAAGGATTATAGGAGAAGATCATAAAAGGAATATAATATATTGAGAAAGGTTAAGGGAACCTAAGTAATAAGATCCCGGGTATGATCCTTCAAACGATAAATGAAAGCGAAAGTTAAGCGAACCGTATAACAGATCAGCGGTCATTAGGCAACGATTAGGAAATTAATCAAAGGGATTAATGGGAATGATGTCATCCAACCAATAGAAAGAAGACAAGGAAGGAAGGATGACATCATGAGGATGAGGTAAGCATGACATGGGAAGGAAGGAGGTGTGGTTGAATAAGAACCACACAAATTCAAGGGCAAGGTAGTAATTTGCTAAATCAAATACAAATCAAGTCAACCAAGCCAAGTAAAAATCATTTCCATCAAAAAATCAAAACAACCAAGGCATGAGTTCATCTTGCTCACGGCTTTTTAGCATTTTCAAGGCATAGATTTTTCAAAATCAAAGATCAAAGCTTCCTAAATTGGTAAGAAAATTCCCTAATCATCTTCATGCTTAGTTATGGCTATATCATGAGTTTAAGCCATTAATTCTTTCTCTAACTTCTTCATTTAATCAATGAAGAAGACAATGAATAGTGTTTTCAAGATTTTTAACTTGAAGTTTGTCTTGTTTTCTTGAAGATCCAAGCTTTCTTAAAACTTCTCCAAGCTTCTTAAGGCTTCCTAGCTCCACCCACCACTTCAAGGAAGGTATACCATTTCCAAACCCTAGGTTCATATATATTATAAGGTGATTTTGATGAGTAGGATGTTATTGTAGCTTGTTGTTATGATTTAGAGTTTGAGATTTGGTATGGTAGTGAAATGGAATGGTAATTATTGTGGTTTTGATTTAAAAGAACTTAAGAATGATTAAAGTAAAGTTTAAGCATAAGTATGAATGGTTAAATTGAATTGGTTGGGGTTGTTATGATGTGATAAGGATGGTTGTATGTTGGATTTGAGGTTGATTTGGGTTGTTTGTGAATGGGTTAAAATTTGGAAATCACGTAAACATAGCCGTCGTAACGTCCGATTTTCTTTGGACTGTTTTTGTGCATAGCATTAGGACCCGAGAACCCCCTGCTAGATTGTGACCACTGCCATGTTTAGATAGCTCATGTTACGAGCTTCGTTTTGATATGTAGTTCGTCCGATTCCGATTTACGGTTTAGGAGAAACGACCGTTTCAAGTAACGGCGTTTCGCGGATGAAACTTTTTCCCTTGCCTTACTTTGGAATGTAGGTTAAAGACCAAAAAGGGTGAATTAATGTATGAAACATTTATGGTAAGTGTGTTAGGCAGTTGGTAAGTCATTCGCGAAGGAATCGCTTTAAAACTCGTAAAGGTTAAATTATTAAAAATGGTGGAGCCGAGGGTACCCGAGTGACTTAAGCGAATCAGTGAGCGCAAAACAAGCGTTAGAGTCTAAGTTAGTTAAAGTATAGATTTACAAGTGACTTTGGTTTAATTCCAACTTACTTGTTGTTTATAGGTTACCAGACTCGTCCCGAGCCATTCGTAACCCAAGTCGCTCAGGCAAGTATTCTATCCGTTATACTGTTGTTGTGATGAATACACTTGTATATGCATTATCTTGCGATAGATGCATGTTGGTTATTTAGCAAATTCTTGCGATATATTGTAGCATGTGATATGGTATATATGCATGCCTGTTTCATATTCTTGAAATATATATCTGTTGGTTCAGTTGATAATACCTATGCTAGAGGATAGCGGTATCTTGCATATACCCTTAGTATAGGGACCCAAAGGTGAAAATATTTTCTAAAACCGGGAGTCGAGGATCCCGAGTAATCTTGTATATATGGATATGGATATATATATATATATATATTTATATATATATATATATGGTTATAGTTTTCCAAACTATTAATCGAATAAGGTTTATTCGATAACTTTAAACTTTATTTTATTATTGAATATTATTTCGAATATTATTCGAGGGCTTATGACTCTTTTATATTATTTATTGAATATTATTTGAATATTCATTTGAGGATGTATGACTCCTTTATTTTATTTAATGAATACTATTTATAATATTCATTCGAGGTATTATGACTCAGCTTATTTTATTTATTGAATATTATTTGAATATTCATTTGAGGATCTATGACTCCGATTATTTGCTGAGATATATTCTTTATTTTATTAAAGAATAAGATGTCAATAATCAAACTTATTTTCGATTATTCAAATGAAGATAATACTTTCATATAAGTATATCTTTGGTTATTTAATACTCGTTTCAAGTATAAATTTTAATACTTCTACTTCAATTATTTTTATAAAGATTATTCTTTATGGAAATATTATTTAATTAATAATATTCAGATATTTTCTAATATTCTGGGGACTGATTTACTTCATTAAATCAGCCTTACTCCAAACACTCTTTAAAGTGTTTTCGAGTCTTCAAAATGATTTTTAAAAGTCAGAGCGGATCCCAAAACTCATTTTTATATTTAAGATCTTCCTTTTAAAGGGGATTTAAATACTCGCTCAAAACCTGGGGAATCCGGCTCTGTGGTGTATTTTATATTCGCAACGAGGTTGCAGATTTGGTAAATGAATTGATTACTTGCCCAACGTTCGGGAAGTAAGCCCATCTCATTGAGTCGGCATAAGCGACAGGCCGGGGTACGGTCTATTATTGTGTAAGTGGCTGGGTGGCAGTCCATCAACGCGTGAGGGACCGGGGTACGGTCGAGCGCGAGGTCCTAATGCGGCCAGGGGGATGACCGGTGAGGAATTCATCCATCTACAGTAGAAAAGGTTACTTATTGGTATCTTTGCCTGATCAGCGAGATATCGGGTTTATGCCAAAATTCTTTTCCTTTCCAAAATTCATTGGATGTTTCAAACTCTGTTCATACTTTGCATAACAGAGATTCCAGGAAATGTTTAAAGGGATATATATATATGGATATATATATATCGGGACTAAATAAAGTATCTCATAACTTTTTCATTCAATAATATTTCAAAGATTGAATCTATTCAAGTCTTATCTTGTGGTCTCATCAGTGGGATGAACTTTTGAAACTGATTATAACTTGAATGGCGGTAGTTCAAGTAGTATTGGGAAAGATATAAGTATATTGGGGTATTTGGTAACCTCATCTTTTAAACTTATATCTAATTAATAATTGTCTTATGAATGACAAAGATTTTCAGAAAAACGTTGAGACAAGGTTAGATATATGAGATCACCTTGCAACGATATTTTTATACAGTTATACACTGGGATTTTGTGTATATTATGCATGGAAGAGGACTTCCAATATTTTGAAAAGTATATATGTATATATACTGAATATTTTGCGACTTCATCGCATTAAGATATCAAACTTGGTTCATTTCTTTTGACCAAGACTTTCATGAGTACTATGAGAAGGCTCATATACTAGTAAGTATATACTAGTAATTATCTTACACACGATAAATGATTCTAGTAAGTATCCATTTAGATACTTATATTATTGTTATCACTATATATTATCTTGCGAGCTGTAAGGCTCACTCTTGCTTTATTTCTTCATCACACAACAACAGTTAGGAAAGATGGCCAGACTCCAGCAGACCCAGCGCAAGCGCGTGGGAAGCGTCCCGCGTCTTCCCGATGATGTTGTGGCTGCTATAGCTGCAGAGGTAGATCTATTGGTAGATCAGGCATTCTATTTTTGAGAATCAATTATGTATAATTATAACTTGTGGCAGATAATGGCAATTAACTGTAAATTTATCAAGTAATCATTTTGGGTTGTAATAATTTTAAATTGTGGATTCAAAGACTTGTACTTATTTCAATTTCATCTCTGAGACTATAACGGGTTGTGGTGTGTGTTAGTGTGGGGTCACAGCATAAGGTTATTATTATTAATTAAGTGAAGTGATATTGTGGAAAGAAAGACCGTGACGACCCGGATCCCCGACCCCGGATCTGGGGGTGTTACATATAGTGTCACCACACAAATGTCTATGAGAACAGACATCCTTCATAATGAAGAAAGCATAGTATGTACCGATCTTTGCGGATTACTAATTACCAGTTAGTATTCCTACGACCAGGAACTATTTAAGTTTAGAGTTATCATCTTTTAGGTCTCATTATTATGATCTCATCATAATCCATAAAAAGCTTTACTCTAAACTGTGGTATATTTTATTTAAACACTTAAAATAGATAGAGCCCGCAATAAAAATAAAACAAGTCTATTATTAATATCAATGAAATCAAAACAGATTACATAAAAGTTATTCTTAAATCGTCATACATGATTGGACTTAGGACATATCTCTTTCACAATACAACTTACTTAGGGTTGTCAATTTGACTTAGTCTTGTTATTGTACAGGCATGTCTTGCACAACAATCTCCCCCAATTTGTGAGAAGATTGCTTAACACAAATTCATGCCTTTTAACAAGACTAACCCCAATTTATAATGGAAAATAAGATTAATACATAAAAATTGACACAATTACAAATTTTATACATTAGGAGATTTACAGAGTTTAAATAGTTACAAGCATCAGGTAAAGACTGTTTTTGCTTCTGCTTCTTCTCTAATGAGATCCTTTAAGTAAACAAGAATTTCAAGTTCTTCTCTGATAGGTATTCCACTCAGAGCTTCTATAAGTATGAGTATATTTGTCTTTGGATAATTATCTAGTAAATCAATCTTAAATCTTGTGAATTGGCCAGCTTTATTGTTTAGAAACTTTCCATCCTTAGAGATTCTGCTCATTCCTTTTGCCTTGAGTTCTTCTGATCTTTTCATGTACATTTCAGTCTCCTCATCATACTTCCTTATTCTCTCCTCATATTCAGCTTCATTCCTTGCTCTTTTTTCCTCCCTTACAATCAACCATTCAGCCAAAACAGATCTCCATGCTCTTGTAGCAGTATCCTTATTGTTCAATAAACTTATCACTCTATTGATTTCTGTGGGAGAGAGAGAGTCCATTAAGCTGCATCCTAGAAATGTGAAGGACCCATCTTCATAGTAAATTCTCACTTCCCTTAGAGTTACAATTTAGACTCTAACTATTTCTTCAGCTAGTTGTTGAAAATAATCTTCATCTGAGATGCACAAAATCATTTTTCTTGAAACAATTCCAGATGGCCCTTTCAGTGACTTCCACTTTTTCTGTAGGCTTGGCTTTCTTAGGTTTCCTCCAAACAGACTTGTAGTTTATTTTGAGTGATGGTTTGACAGAAAGTAGGTCTGTGATTTTCTTGAGAAATGTTTAGCTTGTGGTGATTGATATTTTCAGAAAAAAGTTAGCAGTTTGTCTATATAGGAATTTGGGCTTAGAGGTTTGAGGTGGTTTGATGTTTGAGATTGTTGTCTTTGACGGTTGAGCTTGAGTTGTTTGGATTTTTAGGGTTTATTGTGGTTCTGAGCCATCATGCCTTTGTTTGCTTTTCCTTTCTCCTCTCATTTTCTTGTCACCATCTTTCTTCTCATCCATCTTTTTCTCTTCTTGACTCTTGTCCTTGCTGTCAGTTGCTTTAGAAGAATGACTTGGATTTGAGGCAGAAGGCTTTTATTTGTCATCATTCTGCTCATCATCATCCTTGTCTTTTCTAAAATTGTATTGAGTATTTGGCAACATGGTGTTTGCATTTACAAGGTATCTGTCCAAGATTTGTATCATCTCCGTATCTTCATGCTTCTTGTTCTTTTTGTACTTTAGATCAGACTGCAAAGTCATGATCAGCCTCATATTTGATCTGACACAGTGTTTAGGAACAAGGAGATGTATGTATTGATTGGTTGTTGGACAGACATAAACTACTCCTTTGTTTGGATATAGATAGGCTTCAGGAAAAGCTGTTATATGTGCCTTTTTGAGTTCATGAAGAAGTTGAGTGTCTTCTGAAATAACTGGATTCACTCTGTGAATCATTACATCCAGTTCAGATGCTCTTAAAGTTTGAAGATTTTTAAGAGTCATCTGAAGACATCTGTCCTCACCACCATCATTAATGTTCACAAAAATCCTTTTCTCCAAGAAGTTATCAATTTTCACAACCAGTGCCCTGATGAAGTTGATGTTTTGAAGAGACATTCTTAGTACTGCAAGTTCACTGACTTCCTGGTCTTGATTGGGTCCTTCTGCAGCCTTTTGAAGTCTTTCTTTTCCAACATCAATTTGGCCACTTGAGCTTTGACCAACCTGAATAGGCTCTTTAGATTTAGCTTTAGCATCCCTGGATTATTAAATCCAAGCCTCAATCTCCCCCTTAGTCTTGGTGACAGGCATGAGTAGGGGAGTTTGTAATTCTGGCCTTATTTGTTCAGGTAGAGAGGGCAATGGTATGTTGAGCTTCCCCATGAAGGCCCACAAAGCAACAGAATATCGCATTTGGAGATGCTTGTAAGAGTCCACCAGGGTCTGGATATCTAATTGTTGATTCTTGACTAGAGAAGTCAAGGCTTGAACTTGAGTATTGAGGGAGGCATTGGAGGTCTGCAAGTCTGAAACTTGATGTTGAAGAGATTGGATTTGAAGATTTGTAGAGGTTGAGATAGGCTGATATGAACTTGTGGAAGTTGAGGAGCCAAAAGTTGCTTCTGAAAGAGATATGTTCTAAGTCCAATCATGTATGAGGATTTAGGAATAACTTTTATGTAATCTGTTTTGATTTCATTGATATTAATAAAAGACTTATTTTCTTTTTTTATTGCGGGCTCCATATATTTAAATGTTTAAATAAGATATACCACAGTTTAGAGTAAAGCTTTTTATGGATTGTGATGAGATTATAATAATGAGACCTAAAAGATGATAACTCTAAACTTAAATAGTTCCTGGTCGTAGGATTACTAACTGGTAATTAATAATCCGCAAAGATCGGTACATACTATGCTTGCTTCATTATGAAGGATGTCTGTTCTCATAGACATTTGTGTGGTAACACTATAGCTCGTATGTAGGTGCTTATTATAGAATAAGTTCACTGAACATGACTCACACAGTTGAACAACTGATGGAGTTCACTCACGTGTCAGCAGTTGTTCACATAGTGATAGTTGGACAAGTATCCTTAGACTTGAGGTCATCATAGTCATCTTGTGTACACTGAACTATGCTTTGGTTTAGTTCTTAGTCTCAAGGGACAATTATAAGGGCTCTACTGGTTATAAGAATTTGTACACGAAGATAGTGTATGATCAATAAAGGATCTACCCCTTCCAGTGTAGGAAGAGAATGTTCAATGCTGATCCACTTATGTTAGTTCAGGAATCTCTGGCCAGAGTGAATGAAATTAGAAAGGATTTTCTAATTTACATTAAATAGAACTAAGCATAGTGAATGGGAAAGCAAGTGATTAAATAAGATAGGCTTGACACAAGTTCCATGCCTTGTATTTAATCGTGACATTGCAGGGTAGATAGAATTAATTGTACGGTAACTACTCACTAAATAGGTTCTTGGATTTCTAAGCAGTGAATTCGTATTATCCGGATAGTCGCGATATGCTGAGAAGTATCCCTCACGATGTAGAATAAATATGATTAATTAATTAATCATATTTAATGAATTAGAGAATTTATATAAATAATGATAAAATAATTTTTATTATTATTTATTTCTACTACCGGCTTAATATTGAACCTACAGGGTCACACCATAAAAGAGAATGATTTATTGGTGGAGGAATTAATTAATAATGGCTGATAATTATTTATTTATGAAATAAATAATTAATTGGCAAATTTAATAATTGATTAAATGAGATTTAATTGATTATAAATTAATTAAGAAAAGGTTCTTAATATTATTAATTAAGAATTTAATTTTTGGAAATTAAATCAAGAGAGAGAATTATTTCTAAAGTGTTTAGAAAAAGGATTAATAATTAAAAGGTGTTTTAATTATTAATGAGAATAATAAAGGGTTAATAATAATAATATTTTATGGGAAATTTTCAGCTGAAAATTTTGCCTATAAATATACTATTATAAACCCTATTTTTTGCCTCAACCTAAAATTTTTACAAAACCCTAATTCTCTCCACCTCCTCCTTCTCCATTACATCGTTTTCTTGGTGGATACCGGTGGAGTGCTTCACACTTGAGGATCAGCTGCTAAGGATCTCCGCTCGTGGTTCTTGGATCGCTATTAAAGACCTCCATCTTTTCATTAATGTAAAGCTTCTTAAGGTAAACATACTGAACTACGAATTAAATATTATTTTTCGCATGGATCCTGCGGAGGGTTTCGTTTTTTTTTAAGATTTAAGTTTACGTTTTCTCTGCGTTTATGTGCTAAAAATCCTTCAATGGCATCAGAGCTACTTGCGAAAAGTTTTTAATTCGTTTATGTGTTTAACTGTTTTCGATATATGAGCATGTACGTGATTCGCCATGATTTGATGTTGATATAATATGCTTATATATGTATGGTTTTGAATATATGATATTCATGTGAGTTGTATAATCATAAGATGATTATGTAATCTGTATATATACTGATATATACATGATTTATATTTGTTCTAATTATGAGAATCATATTAGATACGGATTCTGAATTGGCTGCTACAGTTTTGCTGAAATCTGGGTTTGGTGTCCGATTTAGGCAAACGACTACCCTATTCCATAGGTAAACGAGTGTCTGAACAAAACTGATAGCTAAAGCTATCAACGACTGGTCTGTAAGGCGTTTGACGTCGTTTACTGCCCGTAAACAGTGATTCTTCTTTTTCTAATTTGATTCTAATTTTTCCTGATTTTTGTCATATTTTCTTTTTATGATTAGATCATGGATAATATGATATGTTAAGATCAGATTATGTGTTTTAACATGATTTTATGTGTTGTATGAGCATGGTGGATGGTTATGGCCTTTCGACCTTAGTGTAATGGTTTTGGTTTTGGTTTTAAATACGACTTGCATGTCGTCAATCTTTGTAATCATAAATCTCGAATGTAACTCGAGTTATTCTTGTAAGTTCATTAAATTAGTTTTACTTTCAATCATGTAATGTAATTGAAGACTCAAGAAGGCTATCCAATCGAGGTGATACAAAGAAGAAGACTTATGTAATAAGTAGTTGTATTTATTTCCATCACTATATTAGATTGACCTTGATCTTTATCATGAGCTTGATAAAGATCACATAGGATGGAGCCATAACCAAACACATTTACTTTATTGCACTTTACATTTACTTGTTTATTTAATTTTATATATGAGATATATGCCTATGTTTACCATGCGAAAATATATATAGGTGAACTTAATTGACATAAGGCGTTTGTTAGACAATCTAGTATAGTGAAATTGTTTCATGACCTTAATATAAATATTATGAATATGATCATGAGATTCTTGTGTTTATGAAACACTTAATTGAATATGAATTTTCAATATTGAGAGAAAGGATGATTCTGTTAACAACAGATTTTTATCTGTAAGAAAGGGTTATTAAGTGACGCCTCTTGACAATGCTCCACCCGATCTGGGAATCATCTGATTATCGATTATTGATTTGAAATATTTAATTTAAAAGGAAGAATCTCTTTATAATATGATTATGATTGTAACGTAATATAATCCCTCTAAAATTAAATAATATCAAGTAGTAATTGGTCAATGACACAACGGGCTTGTGTCGGTCAAAGCCTTCCAACATGGTAGAAAGTAGTTCTTATTTTTGAATCATTGTCGTTTCGTGCTATAGCCGAGGGCTTTGATTTTGAAATAAGAAATACTTGTCTATTACATAGAGATGTGTACATTGAATTAGAATCTAAAGGTCGGTACGTGCCACAGCCGTGGGCTGTTGGAGACTGATTCAATTGTACGAAATGTTGGGTTAGACTTGACTTTGAATATTGAGTTTGTCGTGCCACAACCGTGACTCAATTATTCAAGAGGCTAAAGTTATATTAGGGAATAACATAAGATGTAATTGACAAGAGTTGTCTGCCTATTGAACATCACATGACGTTTCGTGCCACAACCGAGGTTGTGTGATGGAATGTAGGATCCTTATTCCCACTAGCATTATGAATGCTTAATTTTCACTTAGGGGGTTGAATAAATTAGATAAACTAGTGGGAGACACTTATGAATAAAGACCCGATTCATATAGTGTTTTGAAATGAAATTGAATATTTGCTAAGTGTTGTTATGTGTTTATCATTTACAGATTTACTATATTTGTCATGTCTTCTGCACTATCACTCCGAAGCATACTAGATGCTCACAAGTTGACTGGTCCTAATTTAGATGTTTGTTTTCACTGTAACAAGTTGGGGCACTGGAAGAGGAACTGCAAGGTTTATCTTACAGAATTGAAGAAGAAGAAGGGTAGTAAGACTACCGCTTCTAATTCAGGCATGTTCATGATCGAAGTTAATATGTCACTAGGTCAAATTTCTACTTGGGTATTAGATACCGCCTGTGGTTCTCATATTTGCAATTGATTGCAAGGACTAAAGGGAAGTAGGACTCTTGAAAAAGATGAGGTGATTCTACGTATGGGAAATGGAGCAAGGGTTGCGGCCATATCTGTAGGATCATTTAGTTTACATATGCCTACGGGCAAGACTATTATTCTGAATAATTGTTATTATGTTCCCTCTATTGTGAGGAATATTGTTTCTATCCCTATGTTGGATTTGGATGGTTTTTCATTTATTATTAAGAATAATGAATGTTCTATCCTTAGAGATAATGTTCTTTATGGACGTGGTATTATAAATAATGGTTTGTATGTATGTGACGTAGAGCATGATTTACTTCAGATTGAACAAACTAATAAAAGAAAACGAGATGATGAAAATCTGACCTATTTATGGCACTGTAGGCTAGGTCATATTAGTGAAAATAGACTGCGGACATTGCATAAGGAAGGGTTACTTGACCCCTTTAATTTTGAATCATATCCTACATGCGAGTCTTGTCTAATGAGTAAAATGACCAAATCTCCATTTAGTGGACATGGAGAGAGGGTTGCAGATTTGCTAGGATTGGTACACACAGATGTATATGGACCAATGTCTACGCAAGCCATGGGTGGATTTTTGTACTTCATTACTTTCATAGATGATAGATCTAGATTCGGATATGTGTATTTGATGAAACACAAGTCTGAAGCCTTTGAAAAGTTTAAAGAATATAAACATGAAGTGGAGAAACAAACCAAACACAGTATTATAACTCTTCGATCAGATCGAGGTGGTGAATACTTGAATGGAGAGTTTCTAGATTATCTCAAAGAAAATGGTATAGTCTCTCAGTGGACTCCTCTATATACTCCACAGTTGAATGGGATATCTGAAAGGAGAAATCGAACTTTGTTAGACATGGTTCAGTCCATGATGAGCTATGCGAATCTTCCAGAATTCTATGGGGTTATGCATTGGAAACCTCAGCATATTTACTGAATAAGGTGCCTTCCAAATCTGTCCCTCAAACACCATATGAGATATGGAAAGAAAGGAAACCGAGTCTTAAACACGTTAAGATTTGGGGATATCCAGCTTATGTCAAGAAAGTTGACCCAGATAAGCTGGAATCTCGATCCGTAAAATGTAATTTTGTGGGATATCCTAAAGAGACTCTGGGGTATTACTTTTACACCGATCATCGGGTATTTGTCTCCAGACATGCTACCTTCTTGGAAAAGGAGTTTGTCCTTGAAGGAAACAGTGGGAGCAAAATTGAACTATATGAAGTTCAAGAAGCACAAACTACTACAGATCAAGTGGAAATACATGTTCAGACTGAACAACCTTCTATGGAACAGCCCATTCGTAGGACAGGAAGAGTGTCTCACCAATTTGAGAGGTATTATGGCCTTGTCATTGAGAATGGCAATGGGTTGTCAATTATTGATGATGACGACCCTGTGACCTATAATGAGGTTATGAGGAGTATTGACTCAGAGAAATGGCATAGTGCCATGAAATCCGAAATGGAATCTATGTATACAACCAAGTATGGACTCTGGTTGAGGCGCCTGAAGGTGTTAAGCCTATTGGGTGCAAGTGGGTATAAAAGAGAAAGATTGGAGCAGATGGCCAGGTGGAGACCTATAAGGCCAGGCTCGTGGCAAAAGGATTCAAACAAAGGCAAGGGATTGACTTTGATGAAACTTTTTCGCCTGTAGCCCTGTTAAAATCAATTCGGATTTTGCTTGCGATTGCTGCTTACTACGACTATGAGATCTGGCAAATGGACGTGAAAACGACCTTCCTCAATGGGGAACTTGAGGAGGAAATATATATGACACAGCCAGAGGGTTTTCTTTCCAAAAAAAATGAACACCTAGTGTGTAAGTTGCTGCGAACCATATATGGTTTAAGGCAAGCTTCTCGTAGATGGAACATCCGTTTTGATGAGACAATCAAAGAGTTTGGTTTTATAAAAAACATAGATGAACCATGCGTCTACAAGAAGGTTAGTGGGAGCGCGGTAATATTTCTTTTATTGTATGTGGATGACATACTTTTTATAGGAAATGATATACTGATGCTACAATCAGTCAAAGTATGGCTATCAAAGAACTTCACCATGAAAGACTTGGGAGAAGCATCCTACATTCTCGGTATGAAGATCTATAGAGATAGATCTAGAAGAATGATAGGTCTTACCCTGGGTACATACATCCAGAAAGTGCTTAAAAGGTTTAGCATGGAAAAGTCCAAAAGAGGTCTCATACCGATGAGCCATGGAGTGTCCCTTTCCGAAAAAATGTCTCCTAAGACACCTGAGGAAAGAGAGCGTATGAGTAAGATTCCTTATGCTTTAGCAATAGGATCTATCATGTACGTGATGTTGTGTACAAGGCTCGATGTTGCTTATTCAATTAGTGTGATGAGCAGATATCAGTCCAATCCAGGTGAAGACCACTGGAAAGCAGTGAAAAACATCCTTAAGTACTTGCGAAGGACTCAGGACATTTTTCTTGTTTTTGGTGGTGAATCTGAGTTGAAAATAGAGGGTTATACTGACTCTAGTTTTCAATCAGAAAGTGATAGCAAATCCATATCAGGGTACGTGTTTACTCTGAATGGTGGTGCGATTAGTTGAAATAGTTCCAAACAGTCTACAACGGCTGACTCCACAGCGGAAGCAGAATATATAGCTGCAAGTGAGGCTGCAAAAGAAGCAGTTTGGATGAGGAAATTTGTTTCTGAGTTGGGAGTTGTTCCTAGCGTTGAAGAGCCTATTGTGTTGTATTGTGATAACAACGCAGCAATAACACAAGCCAAGGAAACTAGGTCTCATAAAAATTCCAAACATGTCATGCGGCGTTTTCATCTAATTAGGGAGATTGTTGAAAGAGGAGATGTCAACGTCGAGAGAGTTGACACACATAACAACGTAGCAGACCCACTCAAAAAGCCACTTTCTCAAAGTCACTTTAATCGTCATAAAGACAAGATGGGTATTAGATACCAGAGTGATTGGCTTTAGTACAAGTGGGAGATTGAAAGAGATATGTCCTAAGTCCAATCATGTATGAGGATTTAGGAATAACTTTTATGTAATCTGTTTTGATTTCATTGATATTAATAAAAGACTTGTTTTGTTTTTTATTGCGGGCTCTATCTATTTAAATGTTTAAATAAGATATACCACAGTTTAGAGTAAAACTTTTTATGGATTGTGATGAGATCATAATAATGAGACCTAAAAGATGATAACTCTAAACTTAAATAATTCCTGGTCGTAGGATTACTAACTGGTAATTAATAATCCGCAAAGATCGGTACATACTATGATTGCTTCATTATGAAAGATGTCTGTTCTCATAGATATTTGTGTGGTGACACTATAGCTAGTATGTAGGTGTTTATTATAGAATAAGTTCACTGAACATGACTCACACAGCTGAACAACTGATGGAGTTCACTCACGTGTCAGCAGTTGTTCACATAGTGATAGTTGTACAAGTATCCTTAGACTTGAGGTCATCATAGTCATCTTGTGTACACTGAACTATACTTTGGTTTAGTTCTTAGTCTCAAGGGACAATTATAAGGGCTCTACTGGGTATAGGAATTTGTACACGAAGATAGTGTATGATCAATAAAGGATCTACCCCTTCCAGTGTAGGAAGAGAATGTTCAATGCTGATCCACTTATGTTAGTTCAGGAATCTCTAGCCAAAGTGAATGAAATTAGAAAGGAGTTTCTAATTTACATTAAATAGAACTAAGCATAGTGAATGGGAAAGCAAGTGATTAAATAAGATAGGCTTGACACAAGTAGATCATAGGATATGAAATGAGCAAAAAAAACTAAACAAATATTAGGCTAAATTACAAGTAAGGTAGGTACAATGAGGATCTCTTATATAATTTGTGTTCGCTAAGTCTGGATCACAAAGCAAACACAGTCCAGGCGTTTCTTCTCTGGTAATCCACGAGAAGAAATAAATGAAATGCATAAAGCATTTTTACAAAAATGAAACGATCATGATCTAAACAAAATCTCATACCCCAGAGATGCGCTCGTATACTTACAGCACTGATACGAGTAAGTGCCTAGTTCACCTTTACTCCGAACTCCATGTGAACATTGTCTGTGATTTACCCACACAGATCGGTCTAAGAGGCCAGCAAATTGGTTACAAATATTTTCAACCTCATTTTACAGAAATGAACAAGACAAAGTGATATCGTAATAAAATTGCTAGACGAATCAAAGATAAATGAGATGACAATGTTAACTTTAAAACAGGGGATACGAAATGGATAGCAGTGTCTACAAAAGTATGCAGAGAGTTCAAGAATTTTGATTTTATAAACTTGACAATATATATAACAATTAAATGACAAATTAAATAATAAGAAAGGGAGTGAAAGATTTGTACCAAGAGGTACATGAAGAGTGTCAAACATTGAGCAAATAAACTCAACAATAAATAAATGAATATTTTATAATTTAAATGAGAAGCAAAAAGAATAATAATTTGCAACAAGAGGTGTACAAAAAATATAAAAGGGCCACAATTATAATCCTGAATCGATAAAGATAATTAGAAAGAAATTTAATTCAGAAGAAAATGATAAGAATTCGTACCTTAAATATGTATGAATAAGAAATAGAGGAACCACACAATTGGAAAAACACGCCAACCAGCTAACCAGCTCTATAATTAAATGCATTATTATAAGTTGCAGGAAAAGATATGCGGCATATATAAATTAAAAGGTCTATACTCATTTTTATAATTTAATACAAACAAGTAGTAGTATATAGATAATTTATTTATTCTTGACCTCGACAAAACAAACAAAACAACAACTTAACTCAGTTTGCATAATTTATTATTATAAATAACACTAACCTAATAAATGAACCAGGACGATCAAATAATATAATTTAAAACTAATGTTATGGAGTCAACTAGCTAAGCTTTTGATACACACAAATCTCAATTAAATAAAATAAGTCTAATCATTAAATCTTGCTAAGAAATGATTGTTTTTACCGAAATAATTGGGTTAAATTCTAAGCTTGATCGGTCCGTTTTAGTTGAATGTTAATGTGCACCTAAGAAATATAATACAAATGACACAAAGAATTGTTAACGCGGAAAACCCGTAAATGAAAAAAAACCGCGGGCGGGATTGTGTATCTAACCAAAAATATAATCCAGTATTTGAATGATTTTATTTACAATGAGTTTCAGCTAATGTACATGAACAAATACATTCATCATATTTAAGACGTTCATAACTAAGTTAGTATATTGAGGTTTCGGGTGTAGTATTTGTGTGTCTTTTTTTCTCTTTTTCTTAGCTCTGGATCATGTGTTCTCACAATGCTACTCCCCCTCTTCTTTATCCACATTAGCTTCCACTTTATTCCTATTTTCTTGGCCTCCTCTCCTTATCCCTTGTTTTTCTCTCCTTTTAAACTTCCGTCCTTATCCCCCCTTTCTGCTAACTACCTTCGTTTCAGTTGGATACTTCACTCAATTTTGTAGCTCACGTGCCTATAAACTCGGTTTGATACTGACTTAGTCCACCATATTGTGTTGTCAGTCACCTTTTTGTCTTGTCTGGTCACGATCATGTCACACTTCTTCCCGTCTTGTCTTGTCGTCAACTGAGTTGTCGTCTCTATTGATCATGTCATGTCGTGGCGAAATTCTGGATATAACAATAGCCCCAAATTTTGTTTAATTAGATTAATTAAACAAAATCTATCAATTAATCATTACTATCTTGCTTGAGTGAAGTAGTAGCGTGTGACTTTAGATCTTCTCTAGATTTGTATGAGTCTGTTCCCTCAATATACATGCATTAGCTATCCGAGTTTCAAGAAACTCTTCAAATCTTATCACTTAACCCTTCCTTATATACTCCCAACTATTATCTTTCCCCAATTTTGTTATCTCTAAACCCTTTTCACTACCAATCATGGCTAAAAAGAGTTCCAAATACGCCGAGAACCCCAATACTAAAAGCCCCAATCATCCTCCAATACCACCGGGTGGGTCGTGACTAACTCACTGGATATCCGTGACAGCCAACCTAGCTCGATGAAGCCCGAGAAACTTGATGAAGCTCAACTACTCTTTCCGTATGAAGCCCTAGCATTTGTTCCCGATGTCGATGTGCGTGCCGACTTTCATAGAACCAATTGGGTATGTTTCTACTATTACCCCTTTGATATAGGTTTCACTTTTCCTTTTCCTAATTTAGTTATGGAGCTATTGAAGAATCTAAATATCTCTCCTAGGCAACTCATGCCCTTTGCATGGAGGACCCTTGCCTGCTTGGATGCAATCGAAAATAAACACCACCTCCAGATCGATGTCGAAGTAATCAAGCAAGGATACAGTTTGAAGAAGTTCAGCAACTGTCGCTTTGGCTTCGCAAATAGGAATACTAATGATCCACTAATCTTTAATCATGACACCGTCAACGACAGGAACTGGAAGAAGGATTTCTTTTTTTGTAGACAAGAAGTCTCTTGGAGAAGCGGGAAATTACTTGTTGGAGCGTTGGAATAACAGCGGTACGTTCTATTCCTGTTTCTATGTCGTTTTACTGTCTTTTTTTATGTTTTTGAATGGTTAGCTTAGATCTCCTGCTTTTATCTCAATTCGCCATTGTCATCTTTATGTATCATACTGCACCTTCTTGTCTCATTTTACTAGTAAAGCCCATCATGTCGTATAGTATATTCATTGCTTTATGACCCTCTCTCCTGTAAATTGTATTTAAATATTCTCTTTACTTTTTTTTCTCAAATAGGTTGTGAGTTCGAAGCGGATGAGGAGAATATCGATGCCAAGGAAGTTGCGGCTAAGATTCGTGCCCTCCCTATCGCTGAAAGGTTATGGCCCAACTGTCTTGACCGCCCCATTCGCAACGTCGGTAGAGTGAATGTTGAGGAATATGCTGCAAGGTTGAAGAAAAACCTGGATAAGACTGGGGGATGTACCTCTGAGATTCCCGGAAGCAAAGAAGCTGCTGCAAGAACTAGAAGTAAGTTGTCTACTCCTATTCCTAAGCCTTCCATGTCTGTTCACAGTATTTCTTCAGAATCTATGGAAAGTCCCAAAACTAAAAACAAGAATGAGATGAGCTCAGGGCTGAAATACGCTAGAGGTATATATCGAATGTTCCTCTTATTGACGTGTCTTATCTTTTTTTGTTGCTCCTTTTTGATATTCTTAACACATCTTGAACCCTATTTCCTAATTGTAGAGTTTAAACCCCCTGTTATCAAGCCTTTAACAATTTGTAGTAAAGATCTATTTAAGAGATCACGTGATGACAAGCCATCTGAAACTGAGTCTTCCAAGGCCCTAGCACTGTCTAGTCCATTGCTTAGCCCCAACGTGAGCCCAATGGCCAAAAAGGTTAGATTGAATCCTTCTATTACCCCCATCAGGTCAAACACTCCTTCACCACTCTTAATTTAACGTTATACCACTCAATCCAATCCTTCTACCTTTGCCCACCTACTCGATGACATGATCCTCCAGCAATCTATGGAGGATCTATTTGCCAAAGAGCTTGAAGATGTCCTTGACAACAGTGTTGGCTACACCTTTCATGTAAGTCATGCATCTCCAAATTTTGTCTCTGTTCTGACTATATTTTCCACATATAATTTCGCCTTATCATATTTCTTGTCTTTGACACAGGCTTTGCAGAGTGTCTTAGTTGCCCATGAGGTATACAATCATAAAATACAGATGAAGAAAGAACTTGAGGCTGAACACAAGAATTATAGAAAGAGGCTAAAGGCTGCAGAAGCTTTGGCTGAAGAAAGGTTGGTTGCCCTGGAAAGCTCTCAAAAGGAGTTTAATAATTTCTCCAAAAAGGTGCACACCATTGAGCATGATATGCGTTCTGAAGCTGAGAAGGTGGTTCACCAGCAGATTATGAGGACACGGGTCGACATGATGCTCGAGTATCACAGAGGAGAATGGGCCTCTTGGAACGTTCTCGAGACTGTAAAGATTTACAATGAGGCATTTCCAGACGATGCTTTCCCTCTAGATGAATTCAAGAATCAGGGTGATGGTGATGAGGAGATGAAGTCTCCTAAGGATGATGGCCTTGATAATGAATGATGTTTTATTTCTGCGTTATATCATGAACTCGTATTTTGTTATTTTATTTAAGTACTCTGTCAGAATGTTGTCCTGTTTCACAATGTTACGGGGGATTTGTGACTTTTATTTTGGTTTTCAGACTTTCAACATAATTCCATGTATGTTGTTTATGAATTTGATCTTTATCATTATCTCATTGTGTGTTTTTGCTCTCAGGTTTCGAGCATACTTGTCATTTATTATCGATTGTGATAATTATTTTCTGTAATACATACTATTATAACATCAACCGTTATACATCTATTGATTTCGAATACGTCAGTTAACGTTATTTTAATTATCGTCGCATCGTTATAATGGCGTATTCCATCGTAATATAGTACATCACCATTCTATTGTTTGAATTATCATTCTTGAAAGGAATATGTCCTAAGTCCAATCAGGTATTAGGATTTAGGAATAACCTTTTATGTAATCTATTTTGATTCCATTGATATCAATAAAAGAATTGTTTTGTTTTTATTACGGGCTTTATCTATTTAAGTGTTTAAATAAGATATACCATAGTTTAGAGTAAAGCTTTTTATGAATTATGATGAGATCATAATAGTGAGACCTAAAAGATGATAACTATAAACTTAAATAGTTCCTGGTCGTAGGATTACTAACTGGTAATTAATAATCCGCAGAGATCGGTACATACTATGCTTGCTTCATTATGAAGGATGTTTGTTCTCATAGACATTTGTGTGGTGACACTATAGCTAGTATGTAGGTGTTTATTATAGAATAAGTTCACTGAACATGACTCGCCCAGCTGAACAACTGATGGAGTTCACTCACGTGTCAGCAGTTGTTCACATAGTGATAGTTGTACAAGTATCCTTAGACTTGAGGTCATCATAGTCATCTTGTGTACACTGAACTATGCTTTGGTTTAGTTCTTAGTCTCCAGGGACAATTATTAGGGCTCTACTGGGTATAGGAATTTGTACACGAAGATAGTGTATGATCAATAAAGAATCTACCCCTTCCAGTGAAGGAAGCGAATGTTCAAGGCTGATCCACTTATGCTAGTTCAGGAATCTCTGGCCAGAGCGAATGAAATTAGAAAGGAGTTTCTAATTTGCATAGAACTAAGCATAGTAAATGGTAAGCAAGTGATTAGATTAGATAGGCTTGACACGAGATCCATGCCTTGTATTTAATCGGGACATTGTAGGGTAGAAGGAGTTTATTGTACGGTAACTATTCACTGAATAGGTTCTTGGTATTCTAAGTAGTGAATTCATATTATCCGGATAGTCGCGATATGCTGAGAAGTATCCCTCACGATGTAGAATAAATGTGATTAATTAATTAATCATATTTAATAAATTAGAGAATTTATATAAATAATGATAAAATAGTTTTATTATTATTTATTTCTACTACCGGCTTAATATTGAACCTACAGGGTCACACCATAAAAAGAGAATGATTTAATGGTGGAGGAATTAATTAATAATGGCTAATAATTATTTATTTATGAAATAAATAATTAATTGGCAAATTTTATAATTGATTAAATGAGATTTAATTGATTATAAATTAATTAAGAAAAGTTCTTAATATTATTAATTAAGAATTTAATTTTTGGAAATTAAATCAAGAGAGAGAATTATTTCTAAAGTGTTTAGAAAAAGGATTAATAATTAAAAGGTGTTTTAATTATTAATGAGAATAATAAATGGGTTAATAATAATAATATTTTATGGAAAAATTTCAGCTGAAAATTTTGCCTATAAATATACTATTATAAACCCTATTTTTATTCTAACCCCAAGTTTTTATAAAACCTTATTCTCTCCACCTCCTCCTCCTCCTTAACGTCATTTTCTTGGTGGATACTGGTGGACTGCTTCATGTTTGAGGATCAGCTACTAAGGATCTCCGATCGTTGCTTTTGGATCGTATATTAAAGGTTAGTAATCGATCCATATGTTTTTACCACGATTTATATGCTTTTATTTCGATTTTGTATGTGTAAAAGTGTTTTACCATGCCTCCTCTGCGATTAAAATCAAATAATGGCATCAGAGCTTAGGTTGTATGCATATAGATCTGTGGTAAAAATTTCAGAATTTTATGTGCTTGTATGAATTAATTATGATTTTTACAAGTTATATCATGGATTAATTTTGTCTGATGAGAAATTGTTTCTCAGAATAATTTTGAATATTGATCTGGGTTCTACAAGTGTTGTAGATCGTCTGGGTATTTTTCTTATAATTTTATGATGTATAGATTATTTATTATGAATTTTTGAAGTTGTTTTGTTAAAAATTCGTAATTAAATAAACATATATATATATATATTATTTGTTAGTATATATGTATATATCTGTACTGCTGCTGTGTTGAATGTTTGGTGGCACGGAATTAAAGAGTAACAGCACGGCGATCGAGCAAGTCAGAAAAGACGGCGACTGACGTTACAGGGGTAGGACCGCGCGACTGGCGCGCGCGCGTGGGGCTCACGCGCTGGCGGGCGACGCGCGGCGCGTGCCAGACACGCGCTGGTCAACGGGTTGCGTCATGATGACGTCATCAGATGATGTCATGCTGACGTCAGCACAGGGGTTGGGCGCGTGGCGCGCGTGTGCGCGTGGGGGAGCGTGGACTCTAGCCTGACACGCGCCTGTCAGTGCGTGTGCGCGTGGCGGCGCGTGGGTCACCTTCTCGGGGCGCCTGAGGGCGCGTGGAAGCTCATAAATGGGCGTGTTTGGTGTCGTTGGATTCGTCTTTTCGAGACGCTTCTAATGGTATATTATATGATATTTTATGAAATTGTTTCGAACTGTTTATAGCTGACATAAGTGTTTTAAAGCTGTTTTTGATCGTTTGAATTGCTTTTAAGTGCTTCATGTGATACATAGAGATGTATATTGCTTAGACTAATATACTAGATGATGTAACATGCCTACCTTGATGTTTATTCATGTTTATATATGTGATATATGCTTAATTTATCATGTGATGATAGATTTAGGTGAACTTAAATGAACATAAGGCGTTTGTTAGACAACCTAGTATAGTGAAAGTGTTTCATAACCTTAATAATAATATTATGAATACAATCATGAGATTCTTGTGTTTATGAAACACGTAATTGAATATGAATTTTCGATATGAGAGAAATGATGATTCTGTCAACAACAAATTTCTATCTGTAAGAAAGGGTTATTAAGTGACGCCTCTTGACAATGCTCCACCCGATCTGGGAATCATATGATTATTGATTATTGATTTGAAATATTTAATTTAAAAGGAAGAATCTCTTTATAATATGATTATGATTGTAACGTAATATAATCCCTCTAAAATTAAATAATATCAAGTAGTAATTGGCCAATGACACAACGGGTTTGTGTCGGTCATAGCCTTCTAACATGATAGAAAGTAGTTCTTATTTTTAAATCATTGTCGTTTCGTGCCACAGCCGAGGGCTTTGATTTCGAAATAAGAAATACTTGTCTATTACATAGAGATGTGTACATTGAATAAGAATCTAAAGGTCGTTACGTGCCACAGCCGTGGGCCTTTAGGGACTGATTCAATTGTACGGAATGTTGGGTTAGACTTGACTTAGAATATTGAGTTTGTCGTGCCACAGCCGTGACTCAAGTATTCAAGAGGCTAAAGTTTGATTAGGGAATAACATAAGATGTAATTGACAAGAGTTGTCTGCCTATTGAACATTACATGGCGGTTCGTGCTACAGCCGGGGTTGTGTAATGGAATGTAGGATCCCTATTCCCACTAGCATTATGAATGCTTAATTTTTCCACGTAGGGGGTTGAATAAATTAGATAAACTAGTGGGAGCCACTTATGAATAAAGACCCGATTCGTATAGTGTTTTTAAAATGAAATCGAATATTTGCTAAGTGTTGTTATGTGTTTATCATTTACAGATTTACTTTGTACGTTATGTCTTCTGCACTATCACTCAGGAGCATACTAGATGTTCACAAGTTGACTGGTCCTAATTATGCTGACTAACTTCGAAACTTGAGAATTGTTCTCAGGATTGAGAAGCTGGAATACGTGATTGACTCACCTAAGCCTACTGAACTTGCTAGCGATGCGCATAATAATGAACATGTTGTGTATCGTAAGTGGATAGATGATGCAAATGTTGCTCAATGCATCATGCTAGCTTCCATGAACATTGAGCTACAGAAGCAACATGAGCATATGGATGCTCACACTATCCTCATGCATCTACAAGAGTTGTATGATGTGGCGGGGAGGACAGCTCGATATGAGATATCGAAGGAGCTGTTCGGTTGTAGGATGTCTGAGGGATCATCTGTATATGACCATGTACTTAAGATGATCAATTTGATTAAACGTCTTGGACAACTTGGTTTTGCCATGGATGGGGAGCTGAGCCAAGACCTGGTCTTGCAATCGCTTCCAAGTTCGTTCTCGCAGTTTGTTGTGAACTTTCACATGAATAAGTTGGATGTCAGCCTGCCTGAACTCCACAACATGTTGAAGACTGCGGAATCGAATTTTCCCCCTAAGAAGAGTTATGTTCTTCTAATTGGTGAAGGTTCCAATCCTAAGAAAAGGAAGAGGAACCCTTCCAAGAAGAAGATAGTAGGTGAGAAAATGCCGGTTCCACCAAAAGCTGAAGACCCCAAGAGCAAAGTTGTTTGCTTTCACTGTAACAAGGTGGGGCACTGGAAGAGGAACTGCAAGGTTTACCTTACAGAATTGAAGAAGAAGGGTAGTGAGACTACCGCTTCTGATTCAGGTATGTTCATGATAGAAGTGAATATGTCATTAAATCAAATTTCTACTTGGGTATTAGATACCGCCTGTGGTTCTCATATCTGCAATTTGTTGCAGGGACCAAGGAGAAGTAGGACTCTTGAGGAAGAGGAGGTGATTCTACTGATGGAAATGGAGCAAGAGTTGCTGCTGAAGATGTAGAATCATTTCATTTACATATGCCTACGGGCAAGACTATTGTTTTAAATAATTATTATTTTGTTCCCTCGATTGTGAGGAATATTATTCCCATGTTAGACTTGGATGGATTTTCATTTATTATTGAGAATAATGAATGTTCTATTCTTAGAGATAATATTCTTTATGGGCGTGGTACTTTAAATAATGGTCTGTATGTATATGACATAGAGCATGATTTACTTCAGATTGAACAAACTAATAAAAGAAAAGGGATGATGAAAATCTCACTTTATTGTGGCACTGCAGTTTCCATTTAGTGGACATGGAGAGAGGGCTGCAGATTTGCTAGGATTGGTACACACAAATGTATGTGGACCAATGTCTACGCAAGCCATGGGTGCATTTTCATACTTCATTACTTTCATAGATGATAAATCTAGATTCGGATATGTGTTTGATGAAACACAAGTCTGAAGCCTTTGAAAAGTTCAAAGAGTATAAGTATGAAGTGGAGAAACAACCAAACATAGTATTATAACTCTTCGATCAGATTGAGGTGGTGAATACTTTAATGGAGTGTTTCTAGATTATCTCAAAGTAAATGGTATAGTCTCTCAGTGGACTCCTCCAGATTGGTATCTGAAAGGAGAAATCGAACTTTGTTAGACATAGTTCGGTCCATGATGAGCTATACGAATCTTCCAGTATTTTTATGGGGTTATGCATTGGAAACCTCAGCATATTTACTGAATAAGGTGCCTTCCAAATCTGTTCCTCAAACTCCGTATGAGATATGGAAAGAAAGGAAACCGAGTCTTAAACACGTTAAGATTTGGGGATGTCCAGCTTATGTCAAATAAGTTGACCCAGATAAGCTGGAATATCGATCCCTAAAATGTAGTTTTGTGGGATATCCTAAAGAGACTTTAGGGTATTACTTTTACACCAATCATCGGGTGTTTGTCTCCAGACATGCTACCTTCTTGGAAAAGGAGTTTATCCTTGAAGGAAACAGTAGGAGCAAAATTGAACTTGATGAAGTTCAAGAAGCACAAACTACTACGGATCAAGTGGAAACACCTATTCTGACTGAACAACTTCTGTGGAACAGCCCATTCGTAGGCCAGGGAGAGTGTCTCGCCAACCTGAGAGGTAATATGGCCTTGTCATTAAGAATGACAAAGACTTGTCGATCATTGATGATGACGACCCTGTGACCTATAATGAGGCTATGAGTAGTCTTGACTCAGAGAAATAGCATAGTGCCATGAAATCCGGAATGAAATCTATGTATACGGGATATAAAAGAATGATTAGAGCAGATGGCCAGGTGGAGACCTTTAAGGCCAGGCTTGTGGCAAAAGAATTCAAACAAAGGCAATGGATTGACTTTGACGAAACCTTTTACCTGTAGCCATGTTATAATCAGTTCGGATTTTGCTTGCGAATGCTGCTTACTATGACTATGAGATCTGGCAAATAGCCAGATGGTTTTCTTTCCAAGAGAAATGAAAACCTAGTGTGTAAGCTGATGTGAACCATATGTGGTTTAAAGCAAGCTTCTGGTAGATGGAACATCTGTTTTGATGAGACAATCAAAGAGTTTGATTTTATCAAAAACGTAGATGAACCATGCGTCTACAAAAGGGTTAGTGAGAGCGCGATAATATTTCTTGTATTGTATTGAAATAGAGTTGACACACATAACAACATAGCAGACCCACTCACAAAGCTACTTTCTGAAAGTCACTTTAATCGTCGTAAAGACTAGATGGGTATTAGATACCAGAGTGATTGGCTTTAGTACAAGTGGGAGATTGAAAGGAATATGTCCTAAGTCCAATCAGGTATTAGGATTTAGGAATAACCTTTTATGTAATCTGTTTTGATTCCATTGATATTAATAAAAGACTTGTTTTGTTTTTATTACGGGCTTTATCTATTTAAGTGTTTAAATAAGATATACCATAGTTTAGAGTAAAGCTCTTTATGGATTATGATGAGATCATAATAGTGAGACCTAAAAGATGATAACTCTAAACTTAAATAGTTCCTGGTCGTAGGATTACTAACTGGTAATTAATAATCCGCAGAGATCGGTACATACTATGCTTGCTTCATTAAGAAGGATGTCTGTTCTCATAGACATTTGTGTGGTGACACTATAGCTAGTATGTAGGTGCTTATTATAGAATAAGTTCACTGAACATGACTCGCCCAGCGGAACAACTGATGGAGTTCACTCACGTGTCAGCAGTTGTTCACATAGTGATAGTTGTACAAGTATCCTTAGACTTGAGGTCATCATAGTTATCTTGTGTACACTGAACTATGCTTTGGTTTAGTTCTTAGTCTCCAGGGACAATTATTAGGGCTCTACTGGGTATAGGAATTTGTACACGAAGATAGTGTATGATCAATAAATGATCTACCCCTTCCAGTGAAGGAAGCGAATGTTCAAGGATGATCCAATTATGCTAGTTCAGGAATCTCTGGTCAGAGTGAATGAAATTAGAAAGGAGTTTCTAATTTGCATAGAACTAAGCATAGTAAATGGTAAGCAAGTGATTAGATTAGATAGGCTTGACACGAGATCCATGTCTTGTATTTAATCGGGACATTGTAGGGTAGAAGGAGTTTATTGTACGGTAACTATTCACTGAATAGGTTCTTGGTATTCTAAGCAGTGAATTCATATTATCCGGATAGTCGCGATATGCTGAGAAGTATCCCTCACGATGTAGAATAAATGTGATTAATTAATTAATCATATTTAATAAATTAGAGAATTTATATAAATAATGATAAAATAGTTTTATTATTATTTATTTCTACTATCGGCTTAATATTGAACCTACAGGGTCACACCATAAAAAGAGAATGATTTAATGGTGGAGGAATTAATTAATAATGGCTAATAATTATTTATTTATGAAATAAATAATTAATTGGCAAATTTTATAATTAATTAAATGAGATTTAATTGATTATAAATTAATTAAGAAAAGTTCTTAATATTATTAATTAAAAATTTAATTTTTGGAAATTAAATCAAGAGAGAGAATTATTTCTAAAGTGTTTAGAAAAAGGATTAATAATTAAAAGGTGTTTTAATTATTAATGAGAATAATAAATGGGTTAATAATAATAATATTTTATGGGAAAATTTCAGCTGAAAATTTTGCCTATAAATATACTATTATAAACCCTATTTTTATTCTAACCCCAAGTTTTTATAAAACCTTATTCTCTCCACCTCCTCCTCCTGCTTAACGTCGTTTTCTTGTTGGATACCGGTGGACTGCTTCACGTTTGAGGAGCAACTGCTAAGGATCTCCGATCGTTGCTTTTGGATCGCATTTTAAAGGTTAGTAATCGATCCATATGTTTTTACCTTGATTTATATGCTTTTATTTGGATTTTGTATGTGTAAAAGTATTTTATCATGCCTCCGCTGCGATTAAAATCCAACAATTCTTACGTAGGTGCATGCACTTGTAGGGTGGTTAAAAGGCCTTATTCCCTCTTAAAACACACCAAGTTATTATATGTGTAAATTCATAGAATGTGATATAGGTACGTAAATATTGTGATTTAAATATTGTAATTTTTGTAAGGGACGTCATAGCGCTCTTATTGTCAACTGAATTCTCAAGTGCATCTTGCAAATTAGCAAAAATTGTAACTAGGTGATCAGCCCTTTGAAATTTTTATTTTACACAATCGTAGAGTGGTGTTGTAAAATTTTATAAAATTAAAGTGCAAACGTACATAGGGTCTACAAGCATAATCTTATATATCTTACCCAAGTAATTCACAACTTTGAAAGCATAATCACATTGCATAGTAAAGTAACTCATAGCGAATTGAATCATAAAATTGATCTCCCATTGATGTTCTACCAAAAGCAAATAATAACAAGTAGCACACAATGTCATGCCAAACACAAATGACTAGCAAAAACTATCTATGTCCTAATCAACTTATTGATCAACGACTTCTAAGAATAGAAATTCAAAAATATAAGATAGAAAACTTTACACATGATAAAGTTTTAGGTGCGAAGCGTTCCAGGCTCTTGGTATTTGTGTCCCATCCATAATGGACAGTCGGTAAGCTCCACGTCCCACGACAACATCTATGAAATAAGGTCATTCCCAAGTGTCAGCAAACTTCTCTGCCATCACGTCCATAGTGTTCTGGAATGTTTTTCTCAGTACCATGTCACCAATACGGAAAATCCTTATGTGAACATGTTTATTATAAACATTGGCCACTCTTTGTTGATAAGAAGCTATCCTAATTTTTGTCTTTTCCCTCAGCTCATCCACTGTGTCTTTGTCGTGTAATAACTCTACGTTATTCATATCATTTGTCAAGAGTCCATATCTTGCTGTCAATATCATGACCTCTGTTGGCAACACAACTTCGATACCATAGACTAGACTGTATGGTGTCTGCCCTGTAGACGTCTTTGGAGTTGTCCTGTCTGACCATAACACCCAAGGTAATTCCTCATCCCACTTTCCTTTGCATGTCGTCAACCATCTTTTTAAGTTATTTATTATGGTCTTGTTGCTTCACTCGGCTTGCCCATTGGCTTAAGGATATCTCGGCGTCGACTTAATCAAATCAATATTCCAATATTTGAAAAATGCTTCCATCTTGTCACTGATGAATTGTGTCAGATTTCTTCCATTAGTATGATTCCCGCATTCACCTTTGTGTGTATCCCTTAACATCATGTCTGCTTCATGCCTTTGCAAACATCTTTATAGCAGCCCTGTGGAAGATTTCTTGAATAACTCCCCATCTATAATCGTGAACCTTGATGCCTTCATCCTGAGAATCCTTGCTTCATTATTGTTAGCTGGCACTGTTCCAAATTGTAAGTAATCCTTGAATATCTTTATCTAGTTGTCTACATTTTCACTAGTGTCGTCATTACGTTGATCAAGAGTCATTGTTTCTATCCCAAGAGCTAGTCTTTCCATAGCAGGCTTCATGATGTGGACTACTGGGATGTTGTTAAGGTCTAAGTTTTTAAACACAGCTCCCAATCCATCCAATGTATCAGCTTGTACATTATTCTCCCTTGGGACATGTTTTATGCTGAAGTTGTCAAAGTAGTTGGTTAGTCCTTTCATGATGTCGAGGTAAGCCACCATTTTAGGATCTTTGGCTTCATAAGAGCCCTTGACATGATTGACAACAAGTAATAAATCACAATTGACATCAATGTTTTTGATCTTCATGTCTTTAGCGATTGTGAGTCCCATGATTAATGCCTCATATTCAGCTTCATTGTTCGTGGCTTTGAAGTCACAACATATCGATTGGGCTATCATATCCCCCTGTGGCGATTTAAGGACAAGCCCCAATCCCGTTCCATTGACATTAGATGCCCCATCTGTATACAATGTCCAAGGCTTCACGTCTACCCTTGAAAGAACTTGCTGAAACTCCTGCTCAACATCTGTCATTTGGCTTGGACTAAAATTAGCCACAAAATCAGCTAAAGCTTGCGACTTTATCGCAGTTCTCGTGTCATACGTGATGTCATAAGTACTTAGTCGTATTGCCCATTTCTCCATTCTCCCGATCAAATCAGGTTTACTTAAGACATTCCTCAAAGGGAAGTTCGTCATGACATGTATCTTATGTGACTCAAAGTAATGTCTCAACTTAATGGAAGTCATGGCTAATGCAAGTACTAACTTTTCAACAGATGTGTACCTTGTTTTTGCGTCTACTAAGCTCTTGTTGATGTAATACACAGGCAACTGGACGCCTTCATTCTCTTTAACAAGAACGCCACTTACTGCATGATCAGTTACAGACAAATACACGTACAAGTCCTCTCCTTGAATGGGTTTGGACAGAAGTGGTGGTATAGTCAGATAATTCTTCAAGTTGTTTAAGGTAGTCTCATGTTTTTCAGACCACAAAAATCCTTTATTCTTTCTCAACACGCCATAAAAAAGCTGGCACCTATCAGATGAACGTGAAATGAACCTGTTCAAGGCTGCCATTCGTCCTGTCAGTTTCTATACTTCTTTGACGTTCGATGGACTTTTCAATTCGAAGATCGCCTTAACTTGTTCTGGACTTGCTTCAATTCATTTTCTTGTCACCATGTGTCCAAGGAACTTTCCTGATGACACTACAAAGTTGCATTTGGATGGGTTCAACTTCATGTTGTATGACCTCAGTATATCGAACACTTCTTGAAGATCACGTACATGACTTTCTGCGTTAACAGACTTGACAACCATGTCGTCAATGTAGACTTCCATTGTCCGTCCTATTTGTTCTTTAAACATTTTATTGACAAGTCTTTGAAATGTAGCTCCATTATTTCTTAATCCGAAAGGCATGGCCAAATAACAATATATCCCCCTGTTTGTTATAAACGCAGTCTTTTCGCAGTCAGACGGCTCCATTTGGATTTGATTGAAGCCACTTAACGCGTCCAGAAACGTGAGTAGCTCGTGACCAGCCGTCGAATCCACCATGGTGTCAATGTGAGGCAATGGATAAGGGTCTTTAGGACAAGCTTTGTTCAAATCTGTGTAATCAACACAAACTCTCCATTTCACATTCTTCTTTTGTACGATGACGACATTTGCTAACCATTCGGGGTAATCAACTTCTTTAATCATGCCAGCCTTGATGAGCCTTTCCACCTCATCATTTATTATCTTGTTTATCTCGGCTGCAAACTTCCTTCATTTTTGTTGGACGGGTGTGTAGTTAGGATCCACATTTAGCTTGTGTGTAATGACATTTGGATCAATTCCCGTTATATCATCATGTTCCCATGCAAAAGCGTCCAATCTTGTGGCTAAGAAATTTACCAAATTGGCTTCGATCATTGGAGAGAGGTCTTCACCTATTAATACCTTCTTGTCTCCTGTCTTCAAATCTACCTCAACTAATCATTCCGGCCCTGTTATTGTAGCTACAGGCGTCTCATTTCCATGAAGTTGGACGGTTGGTTTCAGATATATCATGTAACAGTCCCGAACCATATTTTGATCACCTCTTATTTCCTGAGCCCCCCATGGTGTTAGGAATTTTAATACTTGATGATATGTTGATGGCCCCGCCTTCAAGTTGTGTATCCATGGTCTTCCCATGATTATGTTGTAACTCGAATCCACATCAATTATGCAGAATTTTTCCAGGAGAATGACCCTTTGGGCATATATTGGCAACGTGATCTCCCCCAATGTGCATTTTGTCTCACCACTGAACCCCACTAATATTGTCGACTTCTTGATCATGTCACTTTCTGTTAATCCCATTTGTGTCAATGTGCTTAGCATCATGATGTTGGCAGCACTCCCATTGTCCACCAATATTCTTTTGATTAAACAATTTCCCACGGGTAATGAGATGACTAACCCATCTTGTTGTGGTTCTCGTATGTTCTTTTTATCTGATTCGTCAAATATTAAGGATGGCAGATTGTCATTGCCAACCCCCACTTGTATGACTCATATGTCTATTTCTCTGGATGCTCTCTTAGCCTGTGAATATGTTGATCCACATATTTCTGACCCTCCTGAGATGAAGTTGATCACCTTGTGATGTGGTGGAGGCGGTGGCTGTCTTAATGGTGTCACGTTGTTTCTTCTTGGAGACACATCATTCCCAACATAAGATGTATTCTTTGATGCCATGAATTCTGTGAGATATCTTTTCCAGGTCAGAAATTATAGCTCTTTTCGCAAGGCCACACAGTCATAAGCTTTGTGTCCGTAATCTCCATGATAATCGCACCATAGTTTGGAATCCGGGTTGGCTTTAGGTTTATTGCTCTTCACCGGCCACTTCACTATTCCTCCCAACTTATAAACTCCTTCACCATGGATGAAGGGGTTATCGTGAAGCCATAGTTGTCATAAGTTGGCGACAGATTGCGATCTTTCCTCCAGTCACTACATTCCTCTCTCTTCCATTCATTAGACTCTCGTGTCGAGTTGACGTGTACTTCATCTCTGTTAGGCCTAGTATAGGGTTTGTACTCCCTGGACCTTGGTGTCGTAATTTTTCTTGATGGCTTGTAGTACTTCTCGTCCTCCTCCGTTCTGTCTTCTTCCAATCTTACTTGTGTCATGGCTTTGGCTTGCACATCATCCATTGTTCGACATGGGTACTTTGTCAATTCTTCATAAAGTGGAGATTCTCGTTCTAATCCCCGCCTGAATGCTTCGATAGCTGTAGGGACGTCACAGTTGGTGATGGTCACCTTCTCCCTGTTGAATCTCGTCAAGTAATCACGCAAAGGCTCCCTACTTCGTTGGAAAATCTTGTACAAATCACTGGTTGTCTTCTCAAACACCCGACTGCTTGCAAACTGTAAGTTGAATGCATCTATCAGATCATCAAACGTCTTGATGTTTCCTTGTGGAAGGTTCATGAACCATTGCAAAGCTGGTCCTAATAGTGTAGAACCAAAACCCTTACACATACAGGCCTCTTTTAAGTCACGTGTAATTGGTACTGTGAACATTCGTTGTTTGAATTGTGCAATGTGCTAGTTCCATCATACGATCTCATTTATGGTACTGTGAAACATTTTGGTATTTCTACCAAGGCGATGTTGTCATGAAAAGGGGAATCAGCGTAGCTTGTTGGGGTTTCCTTTTCCAACGGTTTTGGGACGCCAGGTATCCTTTCAATCAAATCCCTTATTTCTTGTAGCTCCTTTCTAAATTCTTCTGCGACTTGATTCTTCAAGTCCCTCCGTTTTGGTTGTGATCTTCTGCTTCATCCATGTCCAAGCGTCTAACTACGCTTGGAATGGTTTTCTTCGTCGTAGTTTTGGTTCTCGATTTAGTCGTAGTGAGTTCTTTCTTCAATGCTTCGTTTTTCGAGCACATCTTCTCAATTTCATCTTGCAACTGTTTCAATGTCGCAGCCATCTCTCTGCTATTCTCAGCTTCTCCTTCCTGGTTCGTGACTTGTTCTCCATCATTTTCTATTGTAATGTGTTAATCAAATTCTTAGCAAATTTCCCACAGACGGTGCTAATTGTTTTTACCGAAATAATTGGGTTAAATGCTAAGCTTGATCGGTATGTTTTAGTTGAATGTTAATGTGCACCTAAGAAATATAATGCAATTGACACGAAGAATTGTTAACGCGGAAAACCCGTAAATGGGAAAAAACCGCGGGCGAGATTGTGTACCCAACCAAAAATGTAATCCAGTATTTGAATGATTTTGTTTATAATGAATTTCAGCTAATGTACATGAACAAATACATTCATCATGTTTAAGACGTTCATAACTAAGTTTGTATATTGAGGTTTCGGGTGTAGTATTTGTGTGTCTTTTTTTCTCTTTTTCTTAGCTCTGGATCGTGTGTTCTCACAATGTTGCTCCCCCTCTTCTTTATCCACGTTAGCTTCCACTTTGTTCCTATTTTCTTGGCCTCCCCTCATCATCCCTTGTTTTTCTCTCCTTTTAAACTTCCGTCCTTATCCCCCCTTTCTGCTAACTACCTTCGTTTCAGTTGGATACTTCACTCAATTTTGTAGCTCACGTGCCTACAAACTCGGTTTGTTTCTGACTTAGTCCACCATATTGTGTTATCAGTCACCTTTTTGTCTTGTCTGGTCACGATCATGTCACACTTCTTCCCGTCTTATCTTGTCGTCAACTGAGTTGTCGTCTGTATTGATCATGTCATGTCGTGGCGAAATTCTGAATATAACAATAAACACCGGGACTAGGTAGACATGCACACATTCATGCACCAATTTACTACGTACCACTAATGTTACTGTGATTGTCTTAAAAACACATGATTTTATAACTAGTTGAGTTTACACGATCACAGCAGATAATTATCTGATTTAATTTTGATCTAATTTAACTTTGATGACAATTAAATCCATCTCCTTTAAAAAATTATAAAACATAATTTCATAACTCAATAAATATACATTTAAGAGATTGACACATTCAATACATTATTTAATATTCAAATATACAAGATTACAAAGGTGTAAATAAATAAGAGCAACTTAAGTATGATAAATATCATAAAATGCAAATTATCAATTACATGGCACTACTTAAAATAATAAACCAATTTAAAACAATTTTTTTATATAAATTATATGCATAACTAGAATATCAAATTAGTCAGGAAAAAAAACAAAGACTTTATAATATATAATATTTGAATACATCATGAACTATAATTAAAAACTTAAATAATTTCTTTGACCAAAAATTGTGCAGGACTAATATAAATATTAGGACAATTGATATTAGATCTAAATATAACAAGTACAAGTATATACCGAGAGATTTAATATTGAAGTATAACATATGAGTTTGTACCTGTACACGGAGCAAAACAGAGGATCACGAATTGTCATTGACAAAGTAGCAGAGTAGTGGCAATTTGAAAAAAAATAAAATAAAATAAAGAAATCATATGAGAACTATATATGATAAATATATGAATATTAATAAATACAAGAAAATCATCTGGTACCTTCTATGGACAACCTTCTTCTCCTTGCACACTAAAAGAGAGGTATAACCCCGGTTATATATAATAACTAATTAGATGAGTTTATCCTAATATTGAATAGAGTAACCAACCTAAAAATCTGCTCACGAATAGTCCAATTCTGAAATACATACTTGATTCAAAATCAACTCATATATATCTATAAAACAAAAAAAAATAAAAAAAATAAATTACAAACATATATATTTCTCATCTTAAAAAATAACAAAAATTTTATAAGCCCAAAATAAATAAATAATAATAGCACGAGCCCATAAAAATATGGGATGTTATACTCATTGTGTGTGCCATCCTTATTTATTCTACCATACACTCGAATTTGATCAAGTGTTGGTTGTGCAGACTCTATACAAGATGCATTAGGGAGAATGCTTTTTTCAATAGATACACCATGTTGAGAGGATGTATCTAGAGTCTGTTTTGTCCCCATTTTTACAACTGCATCCTTTTGGAAGGATACAGAGGTGGTTTGAGTGGTCAGCTCATATTTCTTACCCTTCTTTGTCTTTTTGACCAATGGTGACTCAGCTTCTGTTTGTTCCTCACCACTCTAATTCATAAGAGTTAAGGTTATCTCCTTTCTCTTCTTTTTACTCACTTCACCCTTTTGAGAGGATGAAGTAGTTGGTTTCCTAGCTGCTAATGGTTGTGAAGAAATGGTTTCAGCTGGGGAAGGTCCCTGTGGGTGTTCCTGTGTTTGTATTTTCACAGGTTCAGGGATCATAGCTGTGCTAGACTGTGCATTTGATCTCATGTCAGGCATTAGGTAAGGGTAAGTCCTAAACCTTTTCATCATGAATGGAGTAATTTTCAAACTTACATTTACCTTGTTCTTTGTAGTAAGTGAACCAAATATTATTTTGGACACTTGCTTACAATTTCCTATTTTAGTGCTATCTATACCATTCAACAAATGTATGTCTGTTACTTTATGACTTAAAGTAGACAAAATGAATCTAGGAAAGAAAATTTCCTTACCTCTAGCATATTGGGGCATGGTCAGCGTGGTTGCAAGTTTTCCAGGATCAATAGACCAACATTCAAGTGTCTGTCGTGGGATATTGAGTACACCAGCTTCTGCACCATACTTGAAATATTGTCATACCCAATCTTCCTACATATGAAGGCCCTCACTACAAAATCAAATATAAAGGACCATTCCTTGCTTAAGTTTGTTCTGTTCAAACTTGACAAGTTGATTCTTCCACCATAGTTGATGAAATCCATGAACTCAATCAGTTCATCTTGGGTTGGAACCTCCATTAACTTTGCAGTTGGCAGACCCAAAGCTATATTCACATCTTGTTCATTGAACTTTATTTGTTGGCCTCCAATTGTGCAAGTTACCACCAAAGATACAGAGTTGTCACTCATAATAGTCCTTACCACAATTGTTGTCCAAAACTCATGCAGAACATCCAAGTACATGACCGGGTTAGTAGTTAAAGCTCCTGTAATGTAAGATTCAAACAAGAATTTCACAAACTCCTTGAAACTATCAGGGGCTTGGTTAACATCAATAAAAGCTAGGTAATTGGTTCATTTCTCTATAATAGTAGCTCTAACAATATTGAGTGCCATTGTTGTTTAGTGAGATTGAATGGGTAAGAAAAATTAGTGAGAAAGGAGTTGAAACGAGAGAGAAATCGATTTTCGATTGAAAATCTAGGTCACTTGAGTTCTCGAAGGTGTAAGTATGTATATGTATCGAGATGTCTGGGTTTTATAGTAAAGGCGAATTACTTGTCGAGAAGTCAAAAATAGACGTTTGGAGTATACTTATCGAGAAGTCATTTTGAAATAAAAAAATATCGATAAGTCATTTTATTTATTCTTGTAGTGAACTAAAAATAAACTTATCGAGATGTCAATTAAATACCCAGTTTATCCAAAATGGACTGCATTGTTTCCGATTTTTATTTGAATAAATCAAAATGAAATCAGAATAATGTTGCCAAAAGTACTTTACAAAAATAATTTATTGAATTAAAGTATTTCAGTTCTGAGTTATTCATAAGTCTAAAAGATACTTGTAGAGAACTCCGTAAGTTAATACTTATAAAGAACTCTACAATGACTTATCGATAAGTCATAATAAAGCTTATCGAGAAGTCACTTGAGAAGTCAGTAAATTGTCTTATCGAGAACTCACTCGAGAAGTCTTAAAATGACTTTTCGATAAGTTAGTTACACTTATCGAGAACTCAGTTCTCTACATACTTTTGATCACTTTGATTTTGCCTTATGTTAATTTTAAATATTGAGGATGTAAATTAAAAATTGAGCAGTTTGCTTAGAATTTGAAAAATCCCAAGGTAAATTTTGAATTTTTGAAAATTAAATATACAGAGATTTCTGAAATATTTATAATTCATATTTCAATTAATTTCCAATTAAATCAAATAAATATTGATTTACCAGAAATTAATCTGCTGCAAAACATTAGCTGAGTTCTTGTATTAGGATGAAGAATTAAGCATACCAATTTTACTTACAAGTCTAGTGAAAGATACTTCATCCAGAGGTTTAGTAAAAATGTCAGCTAATTATTTTTCTGTTGGTACAAAAATGAGCTCAATGGTACCATTTGTCGCATGTTCACTAATAAAATGGTACCTTACATCAATGTGCTTTGTTCTAGAATGATTAACTGGATTAGCCACTATAGATATAGCACTAGTATTGTCAGACATAATTGGAATTTTGTGTAACACTAGACCATAGTCCATTAGCTGATTTCTAATCCAAAGCACTTGAGCACAACAACTTTCAGCATTTATGTATTTAGCTTCAGCTGTGAAAGTTGACAAAGATTGTTGTTTCTTGCTAAACCAGGATACAAGTCTTTGTCCAAGAAATTGACAGCTTCCACTAGCACTCTTTCTGTCGACCCTTCATCCAACAAAATCTGCATCTGTGTAATCAACAGCTTCAAAACCAGTTCCCTTAGGATACCATAGTCCCAAGTTTAGAGTTCCTTCCAAGTATCTGAAAATCCTCTTTACAGCCATCAAATGTGATTCTTTTGGATTGGCTTAAAATCTTGCACACAGACATGTAGCAAACATGATGTCTGGTCTACTTGCAGTTAAGTAAAGCGGTGATCCAGTCATCCCTCTATAGCTTAAAATATCTACACTTTTTCCCTTTTTATCTTCATCCAACTTTGTTGTTGTAGACATAGGTGTAGATGCAGGTAAACAATCAACCATACCAAACCTTTTCAATAAATCTTTGACATACTTAGTTTGGATGATGAAGATTACATCACTTTTTTGACTGATTTGAAGTCCAAGAAATTAACTTAATTCCCCCATCATACTCATTGCATATTCACTCTGCATAAGCCTGGAGAATCTTTGGCAAAGCTTTTCATTTGTAGAACCAAAGATGATATCATCCATATAAATCTGAAATATGATCATATCATCACCATACTTCTTGTAGAAGAGAGTCTTGTCTATAGTGCCTCTAGTAAAACCATGTTTAAGTAAGAATTCTGACAATGTATTATACCAAGCTCTAGGTGCCTGCTTTAGTCCATATAGAGCCTTGAGTAGCTTGTACACAAAATTTGGAAATTCCGGATCTTCAAAGCCAGGTGTTTGTTGCACATAAACTTCTTTTTCTAGCTCACCATTTAGGAAGGCACTCTTGACATCCATTTGATACACTTTGAAATTTGAATGTGCAGCAAATGCTAGAAAAATCCTTATTACCTCAAGTCTTGCAACTGGAGAAAAAGTTTCATCATAATCAATTCCTTCTTCCTGTGAGTATCCTTTCGCAACTAACCTTACCTTATTTCTGGTAACTATACCATTTTCATCCATCTTGTTCCTGAACACCCATTTTGTTCCAATTACACTTCTCTTTTTGTGCAGGAACTAACTCCCGAACTTTGTTTCTTTCAAACTGATTCAGTTCTTCCTGCATAGAAGATATCCAATCAGGATCCATCAGAGCTTCTTCAGTTTTCTTAGGCTCTACTTGAGACAGAAAGCATGCATGTAGGCACCCATTAGCATTTACACTTCTAGTTCTCACACCAACAGTTGGATCACCAATAATTATTTCTCTAGTGTGACTTCTATCCCACTTCCTTGTGTGAGTTTGTTGACTTGTGCCTTCATCATTTTCTTCATTATTGGTATGATTTGTAGATCCTTCTTCTCTTTCTCCCCCTGAGTTTGTGCTATCAAATTCAGGTGTTTGAGATGAGCTTCCATTTCCATGATTTTCTTGTTCAGTAATCTCTTCATTCATCATCTGTTGTGCATTGACTTCATCTTCTTCATCAGAATCACTGTTAATGTTGAGATTTTCAAATGAAAGTGCTTCAACTTCATTATCATCAAGGCATTCCAAGCCTGGATACTTGTCATCATCAAAGTCACATCTGTGTTTTTCATGATCTTCTTTTGATCAATTACATACACCTTGTAGGCAGTTCTTTCCAATGAATATCCCAGAAAAATTGCTTCAAAAATCTTTGAGTCAAATTTTCTCACATATTCAGAGTTGTCCTTCAAAATATAACACTTGCTTCCAAACACAAGAAGATGCTTTATAGTAGGATTTCTCTTAGACATGATTGAGTAAGGTGATTTTCCATGTACCTTATTAATGAGATATCTGTTTTGAGTATAGCATGCAGTGTTAGCAGCTTCTTCCCAAAAACTTGTTGGCAACTTGGCATCTTGCAACATTGTCCTAGAAGCTTCTACCAATGTTCTATTCTTTCTTTCAACTACCCCATTTTATTGAGGTGTTCTAGCAGCTGAGAATTCTTGAACAATGCCTTTGTTTTTGCAGAATTCACTCAATGTTGCAATCCTAAATTCTGTTTCATTATCACTTCTCAATCTCTTTACACAATTATGATATTCAACCTGTTTTTCTATCTTCTTGATGTGCTCAATTATGATGTGTGGAGTTCCATCTTTAGAGTGCATAAATTCTATCTAAGTGTATCTTGAGAAATCATCCACCATCACAAGTGCATATTTGTTTCTTGAAATTGATATGGTGCAATGGTGCACTTATGGAATTGACAATTTTTAACTTGTGACTTGATCTTTTCAATTTTCCTTTCTGATAGGCTTCACAAACTTCAATTTGAGCAAACTCTACTTTTGGCATGTCTCTCACCCACTCTTTCTTGACCAGAGCATTGATTGCCTTGTAGTTTAGATGTGAGAGTTTCTTATGCCATAAGTTGCTTTGCTCTATAGATGCCTTGGTGTAGAAACAACAAATATCATCCTCATTTGTTGAGTCCAAGTCTACAACAAACAAACTTTCTTTCCTTGCTCCTTTTAGAGCAACTTCATTGGTTTTCTTGTTGATGAAAATACATTATTCTTTGTCATTGCGACAACTGAAATCATTGCAATAACAAGATACCAAATTGTGAGACGTTTTCTTCAGGGGGGTATGCATTTTTTCCTTCGTCAAGATTTTTATTCCACTTGATTTTTTCTTGGAAGGTTTAACGAGGCATTCAATCCTAATAATAAACTCACATTTAACAAATAAAAGGGAGTGTTACCATAATATGCAAGTGATTGTCAAATGTCAAATGCGTTAACCAAAGCATTGAAAATGAAAATATGAAATCAAGCCCGCAAGGGTTGCCTCGGTTGGTTAAAAAAGGGATAATTATCCTCTTAGTCATAGTTTCGAATCCCACGTGAGAAAAATTTATGATTATGCCTCCTGAACCAGAACATATCGCTTAAGTACAGTTTATCTTGGTTCACATGATTTTCATAAAAAAGTATGAAATCAATTATTACATCTATTTTAGTTTACTTGTTTTAGTAATATTATTATTAATTTATTATTTTATATTAATAACAATTTAAGAATATCGTTAAAACTTAGAAGTTTGTTGAGATGCTCTTAACGGAGGATGATAGAGTGCAGTGACAGGGCACGATCATTATGGTAGAATGTTTTGTTAATCTTAAGTAGTCATGCTCGAGGATAATTTAATTTAGGTTCCCATTTGATAATTAACAGTTATTTGTAAAGGTTTGAATTAACTATTTATGATTGGTTTGAAGAAAGTCTGTGATTACGGATGATGATAAAATAGAATTTCGGATCGTAAAAAGTTATTTGATTGGACCCGCTTTTCGTAGACAAATAGAATTTCGGATCGCAAATAGTTATTTGATTGGACCCGCTTTTCGTAGACAAACTAGGAATTTGAGATCCCGACTTCGATCTTTTCATGATGTCATAATACTTGAGTATGCGTAATCTATTTTAACTAGGATTTTAAATTTAATTATTTCAAATATAATTGTTTTATAAATAAATATTTCAAACTTTTTATATAAATGAGTCGAAAAAACTCATATAAATAGTATTTTTTAAATTAACTTTTAAGGATAAAATTTAACAACCAAATATTAATATTTAAAAGTTAACGTATACATGAATTGAAAAAACTCGTATAAATAGTATTTTTTTAAGGACAATGCTAAAGGTACAAAATGAGTCACTAAAATAGTTACAAATGACATAAATGACACATGTCATGTTGGTTGACTAAATATAAATGGACCCCATGCAGTTATATTAATAGGATCAATTAAATTATTTTATTGTGTCATATCACCCGTACCATATTATTTTGTGATAATTTTTTATAACTATCTTTTGTGCATTTAGCATTACTCTTTTTTAAATTAACTTTTTAAGATAAAAGACTAACCACCAAATTTTAATATTTAAAATTTTATTTGGTCAAATGTTTAATTTATTTAAAAAAATAATTTATAACCAAAAAGTTACTTCTATCAAACAGGGCCTTTGTATTTTTTGCCTAACCTTGCAAATTATAGTAGACAAAAATGGCGACTCCTTTTACATGTAAACATGTGGCAGAACACGAGAGGTTGTGCTTTATTTAAATTAAATAAAAAACAAACAATAAATATAGGAAAAGACAGGCACCCCGCAGCTTCTTTTCATTCAAGTTGCCGGCGGTGACACTTCCGCCATTTCTTGTTTTTCTTTTACTTGGCCTGCCTCCCCCCCCCCTTTTATTTTCCCCTCTCTCTCTCTCTCTCTCTCTCTCTCTCTCTCTCTCTCCCTCTCTCTCACTCACACACACAATATGGCTATGAATATAGGGATGATGGATAGTGCTTACTTTGTTGGAAGGAATGAGATTCTCTCATGGATCAATACTAGGCTTCATCTCAATCTCTCTCGCATTGAGGAGGTACCCTTATTGTATATTCATTTTCTTGCATCCGTTACACTCCTTTTCTTTCTTGTTTATATACAGTAATGTTACTCAATTTGAATTTTATAACTACCCTTATTTTCTTGCAGTTTTCTGTTCTTGAGTTAAAAAAAGGCCCTTTTAATTGTAATTTAGACTATGAGTAATGAGTCTTTGTTTCTACCATGGTCTGTTTGTTTGCTTTTAATTTTTCTATCTGATGCAAGGAATCGTTGATTTACAAATTGGGGTCATCAGAATGACTGAACTGCTTCTATTTACTCTCGTACACAGGGTTCCGTATTCAGATTGTAGTGCACCATGAATGGCATTTTATTTTTCAATGTATTAGATTTTTAAGCAGTTGGAGGAGGAGAGAAGGGTAGAATCGAATTCTTGTACTTCTTCTAGCACTAGGAACACTTTCTTGACCACTTGGCACTTCTTGATTCTCAATATATATTTAGCTTTAGTTCTGACATGATTGCGAAATTACTAACAATACTATTGAAATGTATTCCTAAATGACAAGTTTTTTAGGTGCAATTGTCGAGTTTTAGCCGTGATCCTTTAATTTTATCTGTAATTGTAGAACTCGTGAATCATCCTCGATATTTTGGTTATCAATGATGCATGCTGAAGTGATTAAGAGAAAGTGAACCTATTTTTAATTACTACTATCTGGCCCCTCAGTTACATTACGTAGTCGGCCGTAATCACCACTTCCCATGTATTGGATGAGGATGGACTTTTCTTAAAATTCTGGTAAGTGACACTTTTTTTCTAGTCTGGGAAATGATTAAGTAATAGGATCAGTGGATAACTGAAAAACTTTAACAAAACTAAAACAAAATAACGCAAGTACTGGACGGTTATCTAGCTAATAAAATAAAATGAAACAAAAACATATTAAATTCCTGGGTAAAGCCTGTAATACTCAATCTCCGTTTACATCCAAACCATCTTTCACAAGTACAAATTATATTTCATTATCCCATATGTGATATGTTATTATTGCTGCTATCTGGCGTCAGAATTCAGAAACACGTATGCTTCTCCATATCTTATCGTTTCCTGTACATGAACCTGAAGCTAATCTATATGAAATAAATGAGTTTGGGATTCTATATTGATCTGAAAAAAGTTTCATCATACTTTGTGACCAGCCCTGGTCACTATATCCATATAACCTTTTGCAATTGCATAAAATCATATACATATTTCATGATGGTATCTTAACTGCATAAGATATTCTCCTCACCCGACACAAATATATGTTAAATTTCAATTATTTTTATGTTGACTAGAACTATTTTACTAGGCTGCCTCTGGTGCTGCTCAATGCCAGATGATGGATATGACCCATCCTGGAGTTGTTCCAATGCACAAGGTAATCTCTATTCCGCTCTGAGTTTCCTCAGCGAGTATACTTTTTTTTATGTTAGTTACCTATTTATATGGTGTTGGCATTGCCTACGGTTCTTGTATTTTTAGGTGAACTTTAATGCAAAGACAGAATATGACATGATCCAAAACTACAAGGTGCTTCAAGATGTCTTCAATAAACTCAAAATCCACAAGGTAAATTGATAATTTCCCAGGACCCTAAAACAATATGTTAGGAAGAGGTAGCACTGAACTTGTCATTTCTTTGTACTCCGTTTTTAAGTATAAAAGATTTCTTGCATACAAATTGATTATGTAGTTCATGTGTGATGTGACAGCATGTTGAAGTTAACAGACTGGTCAAAGGCCGACCACTGGATAACTTGGAGTTTCTACAGTGGCTGAAACATTACTGTGACTCTGTAACTGGTGGAATGATGAATGAGTACAACCTTCAAAAAATAGAACACTTATAAATGCTAAAAGAACTATTTCCAACTAAGGTTTAATTTTGATATTTCAATGCCATTCAGGAACTATAATCCTGTTGAGCGCAGAAGTAAGTTGGGGAAGGAAAAGACTTTGAAAAGTTTTAACAAGAACTGTAAGTCACTACAAGCAAACAACTCACATAACTCTGACTCGTGGGATGGAGTGGATAAAATTTCTGGTTAGCTCAAATCATGTTCTTCTAAAGTGACTGTAATTTGTAATTTATTCAACTTTTAAGTTTCAGTTTTAATATTTACTGCAAGGAACCAAGCATGGAAAAGTACCTGTGCCAGCAATTGGGACTAATTTCGTGGGGGAGAGAGAGTATTTGACGAAGGAGGTAATTTGTTTCAAACTTTTGAGTCATTCTCCAGGGTTTCTACCACATAGGAATAGGTCATATACATGATATCAACTTGTTAAATATGATCAAGCCTTTTTGTCTTCTTGGTGCTTAATAAACGGGTTAAATATCAAAGTGGTCACTCAGCTGAAGGCTATATATCAGTTTCATCAACAAATTTAACGGGGCATCATTTGAATCACTAAAGTCGTAATAAATATTAAACGGATACCTCAAAATCTAGGAAGCACGGACACTTCAAAAAGGGCTCCGTACTCCGACACGGCGACACGCGCCCGACACGGCTGAATACGTGTCCGACACGCCATGTGGCGTGTCGACAGAAAAAGGCAACTGACACGCGACCGACACGCGACCGACACGCGACCGACACGGGTTCGACACGCGACCGACACAAGTTCGACACGCGACCGACACGGCCCACCGACTCAGCCCATAAAAAAAGCCCAAAATCATCTTTAAGAAGCCCAAAATCTTTTTTTAAAAGCCCAACTCATCTTATATTAATCCTAATTTTGTGTCTCTCTCTTTTATAACCCCCCTCTTCATCTTTCATCTGAACACAGAACCCTATCTTTATACAATCAAATATATACATACATCTATCTATATATATATATAACACGTATAGCTGCTGTTGTTTTATAGATGATCATTTGAATGAAAATGTAGAATAGATCTTCCACTAGTTTATCAATATTATGAATGAATATTATGAAGGAAACTCTATTATTATTATGAATGAAGTAGTTCAATATTTGACATATACAAATCTTATATTTTTTATATTTTTATTACTTTTTTTTTGTCGTGTCCCGTATCCAGGACACTTCGATAATTGACGTATCCCCGTATCCCGTGTCCCGTGTCGCAGTATCGGTGTCGGTGCTTCCTAGCTCAAAATAGGTGCTCGAGAATTAAAAATTCTTTTTATGGAGTTCTATACATTTTTATTGAATCATATTACAACCAAATGAAAATTTATGAATTCCTAGTATTTTAGATGATATAATGAGATTTTTAAAAATTTATGTTATTTAAATGAAAAATATCACTACAAAAATAAAAATAAATAGTAGATCAATTTTTAAAAATCTCACTATATTATCGAAAATACTAGAATTCATACATTTTAATCTGGTTGTAATAGAATTCAAGAAAAATGTCTAGAACTTCATAAAAATAATTTTTAATTCTCAAGCACATATTTTGAGGTATCCGTTTGATATTTATTATCAGTTTAGTGATTCAAATGATACGCCTTTAAGTTTGATGATGAAACTGATATATGGCTTTCACTTGAGTGGTCACTTTGATATTTAACCCCTTAATAAACTGTTAAGAATCTGATGCATTCTCACTTATGTCTAATCTGCTCCTCTTTCTGTGATAATTTTGTCAATTAATCATCCAGATTGCAGAATTGAAGATTTCTGTTGACCTTTTGGAAAAGGAGAGAGATTTCTATTTCACGAAATTACGTGATATTGAAATATTATGTCAGACTCCTGAAGAAGAGAATCTCCCGGTAAATTTTTGTCACAGCCTTTCTCTCCCAGTCTCCTTACACAGGTCCTTGTTTTCCATTCTAGTTTTATTATTCATGTTTGTGTGATCTGTTGTCATGATTGAAGTCTAGTTCTTTTGTTTAGTTCCCTTATCTATTAGCTGTGCCTATTATGTGAAGTATACATCTTATAGACCATTTCAACATTGAGAGATATCAGAGATAACTGTGAACTGCTAGAATGATTCTCAAGGACCTTGCCATTTAAAAATAAGTAGGAACCAAAGCTCTAGCAATTTATTTGATATTTTTTGGCTTCATGTATCTGACAAGTTCTTGCCTTTAGTTGTTTTTCTTATTATTCTTGGTTTGCTTTAGTTATATATTACTAATACTTTTTCTTAAATTTGTTTATCATAAAAGTTTTATATAAATGAATATTTTTTTATTGTCTCATATCTTTTTATATTCACTATGACGTTTATCCTGAATTAATATTAAAACTTGTACAACTTTTTTTCTTCAGTCGAAAACCTGATGGCATCTCCTTGCCACTAAATGCTTTTGCAGAAGATGATTTAGTAGATGAATTTAATGCCTTTCCTAGTTTTAGATTTGCTGTCAGTTAGTCTTCTTGCTTAAACTGTTGCAGATGTCAGTGGCAATCAAGAAGATACTGTATGCCTCTGAGATAGAGGACTCTGAACTTGCAGAAGCTCAAGAAGACGTAAGGCAAAGTACAGATGTTGAAGATGTTGAACGTGGTGGCGATGGAGAAAATATCAGAGACAACTAAGCAGAATAAACCTAGTTCTTGAATGCAAGATGCTAGTAGAGCATTCCAACTAACCTGATAAGATTCTGTCTTTCTGATTTTTCCTACATTCCAGAAGTACAAATTGTTCAACGAAGTATCACCATATTTGTAACAACTTGCATGTGCTTAATGATTTGTTTAGGCTGTAATTGAACTTTGAGGTTTTTGAGGTTTATTCTCTGTGAAATTAATATTTACTTCCATCATATTATCCGTCACTTTACAATAAGCTCACAACAAGCTAAACTTGCCTCAGCCATCTAATTATACAACACTACATCAGTGCTAAACTTTTCCATCATTCAAATAGCAAGTAGAGCTTCCATCTGTCAATAAACATCTAAAACTCACCACATTTTTGCAGGACTACTTTTATATATCAAATTAGTACAGTGGCCACACCAATACACTTTCGAAATAACTTGACATCATGCAAATAATTTTTACCCAGGGAACAATTACTGGTATTAAATTAAATTTAACAGAATATAAGTGAAAACAAGGGACTAAGTTGTTTCAATAAAAAAAAGATAACTGGGATTTAATTAAAAAACTTGAAAACTCCTTCAGTTGCACCGAATTATAGTGTTACAACAAATAAGGTGCAACTTTCGGTGTATTTACTAAAATCGTGCAACTTTTAAAGTTGGGTTGTACTTACTTTGACACCAAAATTGCTTATAATATGACAACAGAAATTTAAGGATAGAGACCAATAATTTGACAAGATTAAGGAAAAACTCTGCTCACTGCAACATGGTATTTTGATTTCAATCCATCCCCTCTTACCAAACAAACTGCAACTTTAGATACCACTTTACACATTCCATTACCCAAGTAGCGAAAAGCTAGACAATTTTTAGCTAAATTAAGGTGGACAATAATTTAATTGTCTTCATCTTCTTCACCCTCCTCATCGTCACCATCTTCCTCGTCATCATCTTCAGAGCCATCGCTGCCGTTCTCCTGTTACAGAACATCTTTATTCAGTCGCCGTATATAAAACTAGTAGCCTCGAGCACCAATGTCAAAAAGTGAATAAATAAAATTTGGCCAGAGCAAGATTAGGTTTCTCACTACACAACAGCATCAACATGAAATCAAATAAGCACAGCACATGTCGAGAGTGCAGCAAAACTAACAGGGTTGGTAACAATACTAACTACCGAATATAATAATAGGTTAAAATGCTCCTCTTGTAGACATAGTAAGTATGTAACCCATCACATAAGTATCCACATATACGTTCCAAATTCTGTCGGGAAGGTGCCACTGAATTATTTTGTTTTTGGGTACTAAACTGAACTATCAAGTAAAGTTTGCAGTTACTACAGATTATTAACTGAGCATCCCTTTGATAATGGTTCTAACAGATCCGAAGTAGATACCAGAAACTCTCAACCCACCTCACAATCTCACATAACCCCTTAAAAAAGATACTGCTTATCAACTATTGCCCAGAAAAAACAAAAACTAGATGTTGCTTTAGAATAGTTTAAGCTATAATCCGCATTCTAATTCACTATTTGGCAACTTATAAGGTATATAATGTGTACCTATATTTTACACAGGCATGCACGTAGAAAAAGGTCATGTCCTGTGCAAAATGTTCAGACAAAAAACCAATTTGGCTCCTATCCTACCAACTCCCAAGAACTTAGACCTAGTCATCCAGGATGTAGAATCACAGGAACTTATAGCTCTTATAAAGCAAGGAACTTTGATTATAGCTCTTATAAAGCAAGGAATTTTGATTATAGCTCTTATAAAGCAAGGAACTTGATTATTTGCTTCAGAAGATTTTGACAATTATTTATTAACTGTCTAGAATGCATAAATATGACTTTAAATATACTGTTCAAATGCATCTCTCCCAACAGTGAACGCATTTGCTAGCTGAAAATACCCAGAAGTTATAGTTTTTAAACCTGTATATTTCCTATGAGTTCCATATATTTATCTATATTTTATAGCGAGATACTCCCACCACCACCCTCCCAAAGAAAAACCTTTCAACTGGGAAACACGGAGAATCCATCTAAACCTGCCATATGCTCACCAGTATAACATATCAACTGAGATCTAAAAATTTCATATTCAACATTTTCACAGAGTAATAACAAAATTGCTGTTCACTTTCTTTTCTTTTTGATATTTAATGGGAGGGGGGAGAGAGGATGCATAGTTACACGAAGTGCCTGTGTAAAAAACTTATTTAAAACAGAAAAAGCAGCGTCAAAGACATATTTAGGATTCGATATAGTAATATTTTTATAAGAGCATCTGTTATTGTATGTTACCTCTTCTTCACCTTCAAACTCTTCTTGATCAGCCTCCTGTTACAAGTAGTAGCAATTACTGAAATTATAAGCTTGTAGTTAAAAAAAAATAAAGAGTGAAGCAACAAAGTTGAGGCATTTACTTGGTTGAAATAATTCAGAGGATTGGGCCACAAATCTTCCCTAATTAGCTCTGCAATCTGCAGCAAGAACGAATTTATCTCTATTCATGACTAGTACTTTAAAGTTTTGTTCTTCAGAAAAGATACAACTTCATCACATATGGTAAATCTCGAGTGCAGACTTTTACCTCATCAGGAACCTCATTCATATTATCTCTGTGTTCAGTTTCACTAAACCAGCTAAAGAAGCTGCATTTACAAAAATACAAAGAATTACAAACTTGAATATGAAACCAAATATTTTTTAAGTCATTATATAAAATTTTTAAATGCGAAAAATATTTGCTAAACTTGTACATAATAATTTTGAGGATGCGCAGTTTTTCTTATGAAAACCATCCTATGAATAGATACTTAAAGTCCAAACCAAGACGGTGCAAGTAGTGGCTGACACAAATATTTTCCTATCACAGTGAAACATAAATACATAAAATTTATAAATAAGAAGGAATACAGAAGTAAATTAGAGCAATAGCACTTGGGTTAAAAACAATCGATTTATTCATATTCAAAAATAACTAACAAAAAGACTAATGTAATCTGTTTTATATATATACAAGCATGCAAGTAAAGAATCACCAATTGCTACAACAAAATAAAGAGTAAGTATTGTTGTTAAGATCTGCTCGTTTATAAAATCACTAGACATAAACAACATAAACAAATCTTAAACTTTGAATTAAGCAAATAATGATTTAACTAGTAGCAAAAGACCCAATATTAACCTTTCATCATCATGAGGACGTTTGTTCCCGTTCTTATCATGAGCAACTCCATTCGCAAGGCCCTAAAGAATTTGACAATATTCAATCTGCTGTTGATAAATATTGAATGAAATATCTAAGCAAGTGAAAGAAGACATACCATTCCCTCTTTCCACTCAATTGGTGTAGCAGTTATTTTTGTTGTTCCTTCGTCAAGGAAGGTCAATGTCTTCGTAAGCTTTGAGTTTTCAAAGTAGGGATTTGTATTGAAGATCTTAAAGAGCGGGGAGAAAAACCACATGAATTAATAATGTAAGTATAAAAAAACACATATAGAGTAGAAATAACGATTTTGGAGACTCACGAATGAAATAGAGTAACCAGATTTCACGTCTTTAGAATCTTCCACTTCAATGGAGCTCAAATATTTGAAGATCTAAAATTACAGAACAAACGGTAAGCTCACCTTACTAGATAAGCAACTCAGTTCAAGACAAAAAATTCAAACTAATGATGGGGAAGTGGTGTATAAGCTAACCTTTTCGTCTTCTTCATTCAGAAGTTCGCAGAGAGTAGGATGACTCTGAAACTGCATGATATAAAGGAGATAAATTGGACAAAAAAATTGTGTTACAAAGAATATCAAAACAACTACAGTTATATATATATATTATATATTTATATATATTATAACATGTGCATATAATAGGAGTAGGAAGGTTTACGAACAGCGGTGAACCAGAAGTCAGGAATGCCTTTAATGACTTCATGTCGCTTATCATAGACAGGTTTACGGACTTCGTTGTACTTCTGTTCAACTTCCAAAACTTTATCACTTTGTTCGTCATTGATCTGAAGGGGAAACAGCAAAAATAGTATTAACATAAAAGTTCATATTCCAGATGCTGCAGATGTAGAGTCGAGTTAAGCAATTTGACATCTAAACTTCATGCACTGAGATAATAGTGAGGAAAACATTCTTATAGTGCTGAGACACATCTATTTTAAAGGTTGTGTCAATTAGGTGGGGCAATTGTACTCTTAGTAATACATATAACACTGAACATTATATTGCACATACAACTACAGTTTTATAGAGCCTGGCAAAGTTGATGATTCAAAATCACTTTGCCACAAAAGCAAATCACGACTCTGGCCTGCAAAAAAACTTAATCCTCATAGCTAGAAATGTCAATATATAGCTACCAACATCGTTAAAATTTCTTACATCAAATTTAAAACAAAGATACAACAAAAACATTTTATATATAACAAAGGGAAAGATTGATGCACGGTTTCACCAAGGCAGACTGGCATATCAAAGAAGTGTACTATGATATATCATGTATCATTAAGAACTTGTTGTGCACCACACCACAAACTTCCACTTTGTCACGGGCATTTGATATCAAAAAAGCATAATCACACGGCATACACACATCGCAATATCTTCAAGGATCATACAAGAATCTTACACATTCAACTATTCACACATGCATCATAACTGAAACGCAATAAAAAATCCAAACCAAGTCCACAAATCAAAGTAAATGAGAAAATCGAAACTTATTTAAACCTTAACTTCAATTATTTTACATATTACAAATTTGGAAACAAAACAAAGGCAAATTCGAGTACATACACTTATTGAGCTCATCACTAATCACAAGTTGAGAACACAGCATAGTATCCAATTATAAAGTCGGGACAGGAAAGTATTCACAAATTCACATTAATTAATACATCACACATCATTATATTCCCCACATAACATCAATTCAGTAATGTCTAGCCACTTGATAACTCAATCATCTAGCTACAAAATGAAATTATCAACTCTAACCTCCAAACAAATTATATCCATCAAATCAAAAAATTATATCCATCATATCACAATCAAAACACACCGTCTCAATTTACGATACGAAAACCCGAAAACAAAACAAAAGGGGGTAGTTCAAAAGTGGAAATAATTGGACCTTTTCGAGCTCATCTTGGATCTCTTGCAACTTCTCAATAGAAAGAACAAGCTCAGCATCAATTTGGTCAGAAACATCATCTTCGCCCACCTTCACTTTCTTGCCCTTATCTGCCACCATCTCTAGTATTCAATTAATCGAGCTTTGAGAGAGATAGATAGATAGATACAAGGAGAGTTGTGTGTATAGATGTAAAAGTTTAGGGTTTTAAGAGAGAGGGTAATAAAAACAAAGGTGTTAGGGTTTTGGGGAGACTTAAAAAACAAAACTCGATCCACTATCTGCCTTAGATTTTTTAGCCCAACTTAACTTCCCCTTTTTTTAATTTTGTCAGAATTTTTTTTTTTTAAAAAATGCATAACTAATTATTGGTCCATTATTAAATTTTGTTTATAACAAAATATGAATTTACTGTATCCTTTCAAATGTTAATTTTGTCTTTTCAATTCACAAGGTTACATACATAATTATATAATTAATTAAAAATTTTATTAAAACTATCATTAAAATACAAACTACTGAATTAGAGGCAATTTGTTGCATACACAGATTATTTGTACTTTTTTTTGTATGCATACACTTTTATAACAGTAAGCAGATTTTTTTAATATTAGTGTATTATTTTTTCTTTTTATGATAAATATTTGCCATACTAGATAGTAGTAAGGGTTATATGATGTATGATATTTAAAAGTTTAAAACAATTTATATTTTACACTGAATAATTTTAATATAGGTTCAATTGGACTCTACTAAATAGCCATACTAGACATAAGCAGAGTTAGCCCAAACAGTTAATAGGCCCAAATTAGTTAAACTGGACAAGCCTGACAGAGTGACATCATAAAATTTAGAAACAGATTTGAGATAGAATATCAAAGATGGTAGATTAAACAAAGCTATTTAGCAGATTTAAGGATTTGTCTATATTTATTTATTTTTTCTTGAGATTTTAAAGTAAGATGGATTATTGACAATTATTTTAAAAGTGCTAAAAGTTTTGCTTGGGTATCACAAATGTAAGATTTTCTAAAAAGTAATAGGATAATTGTAGGGCCTTCCGTATGAATTTCGGATGCATACCTAACTACTCCCTACGTCTCAATTTATCTGTCTTGTTTGATTTTTGATAGTCAAATTAACTGAATTTTGACCGTAAATAAAAACTTAATTTTTCATTATTTTGAAAAATTAAAATATACATATATAAATATATTAAACATATTTTCTAATGATATAAATTTTATAACTATTTTTGATATTATATTATATAAAATTTTCGGTCAAAGTTGGGTTAATTTAACCGTAAAAAATTAAACAAAACAGATAAATTGGGACGGAGGGAGTAATCCACGTAGAATTGTAGGCTTTTAAGCAAGGCAAGACTGGCCTTCTAAAAGCAGATTGCATGTTCCTAAAACTCATCACCCATTAAAGTTGAAGGATCATGTTAAAATTATTTAAGTGTTGTTACTTGTGAAGACAAGAGGGGTCTTGTTCTTGTTTTCCGCCTTTTTAAAAAGAGTTTAGATGTTGAAAAATATGGATTTCAATATTATATTAAAAAAGTCATTTTGAACAGCATTTTAAATAGGCGCATATCGAGTAATACATATATGCCTTCTTTCGTAATAATTTTTTTAACAGGCGCATACAAGTAATGCATAAATATATGAATAATGTATTTTGAACATTTTAGTATCCTTCTCCTTTGTTTATTTGCTCTGGTTTACATATTCCCTATCAATTTTGTCATTTACACATACATGAAGACTATTACTGTTGCTGTTGATTAATTGTGTTTGTTCTACAAATTGGACAAGACTAGATGTCTTATCACATATGAGATGCAGATCCGATCCTCGATGAGACAAAACAGAAACATTTTCGACTTCAAATAGTGCAGAATGGCAAGAAAATGGAACATGCAAGAATTGGAAAATTGGTAAAAATAGTAATAACGATTCTTTTATGACTAATTAAACCGAATGTCACCTTAAGATAGAGTTTGAGAACGTATCTTAAACCTGCTTCAGTGAACAGAGAGATTGTTTCTATGAAGACCTCAGCTTGGGAATTTCATTAAAAGTTATTAAAACTAAACACATAATTCATCAAGAGTGCAACTCAATAGTGAACTTGCTAGGATTCTGCATCCTCACTAGTCCTGCCAGTATTCTCTGCAACTCTAACTGCATTGACACTTCTGCAACCCAACAGCCAGCAGCCTCCACTTTTGATCCAAGATGATACTTTTGACTTTCTGGTTCTATAGATGGAGCTCGTATTTCCTGCACAGTTAAACTTTACTTTTTCATCATCAGAGACAGTTAATGACTTCTCAGAAACACCAACGAAAGTTTGGCCTTTGCTTAGTACATCAGGCTTTGTGCTCTCTATATCGAACAAATCTGAGCTATTATCACTAGCAGTGTCGTCACACCAGGAACTGCTCCCACAAGAGGCTGGTATGATGCTCCGACTCCCAGTGCTTGGAATTGCATCCCATGTCAGCCTGGAGAATTGTTTTGCCAAGTTCACTGCAATATCTACCTCTTCGATCGTTCCAGAGTCAAGCATCTCAACTGAATTCCGCAAGTCTCTTTGAAGTACTGCTAAATCTGCATTATCATGCTTCTTCACTTTTAGATTTTCTATCTTTGAGTTGAGAACAGGAAATGAAAATTGTTCTACATTCTTTATTCCAGGTTGAGACTGAACCATTCCATGTAAACCATGATCAGTGCTTTCATTAAGGTACTCACTTTGCTTTTCCAGACAAGGCCCTTCACAAGCAAAAATGCTGCAGCACCTCATGAAAACTTCATTCTTGTTGCTGATGTGAGCACCAAATATGCAAACTTCAGGTTTAGTTTTGTCATTTCTTTCCAAGTTATTCGAACATGAAGACTCTTCGGGAGAAACGACTGGAGAAGATGAAAGTGGACTTGCTTTAGTGAGCTTGGACACAAATCTTTCTTCTGCAGAATCAAGGTAACAAGAAAAAGAGGGAACACGGAGATGGCTACACATATCTTCCCTATCCATGTAATCGGGATCCAAAGGTAGAATTAACCCTGGAAGATAAAACGTAATTAAATGGCACAGTGGAAGTGAATTTAGAAATTCTTTATAAAACAGATAAACTGCTTTCCAATTTAGATAACATGCGAATAAACGAAGTGGCAAACATAACAAGCAAGCACAAGATTTTTATGTTCAGAAGAAAACTATTGCATGATAAATGTTGGGAGCTCTACAATGAGACATCAATGAGATAAATAAATGTAGATAACAGGCCTTTTACGAAGAATGTTGCGTTTTGTCAGAGGCTTTAGGTGATGTTTAATTCCTAAGAAGAGTGCAACAAGAGCAGACATAGGGAAGGGACAAATATAGCAAAAATAATGGAACCTACCACAGATAATTGTTTAAAAGTTTTTGATCACCTTCTAACTTGCAACATAGAAATATAGTGTAAGATCAGACTTCAAAACAGCTAAGTAACTACTGAATTTAACAGAAACTCTAGATCCAAACATCTGTAACTTAAATTTCTGATGAACCAAAATTCGAGGACAACATTCACTACAGCGAACACCAGATCACAGCACCGAGGGAGCTAACACTTATTACTAGAATAAATTAATTAATTAAATTTCAAAGCCTGGACTCATTTGAACAAGTGATTTGGCTTTTACAGGATGTGCTCTGTTTCTATCTAGTACTATCTATCTACTAATTGTTGATTGACAAAGGTAAGCTTTCTAATAGTCTTAATTCCGGTTAAGTAACAAGCTGGATTTAGACAGGCTAGTTACCTAATATAGTAACATTGCATCAAAACTCCATTTAGGGCAAGGTCTCGGATTCGAGTCCTCCAATTCTAAGATAATATGATACAAGGGGAGACTATTAGCATCAAGACATGAAACTAATATGAACTAATTAATATTACACTACAAACATTAGCAAATGTTAAACAACTTTTACAACTCTATAAAATATTAAAAGACATACCTGAAACATGCAAGACCTTGGATTCACCAATACGAAGTTCCTCGGTAAGAAAACAATTGTGCCTCCTGCTTCAATACGAAATAACTTGCTAGAAAAATTAAAGGCTTTTTTTCTTTTAAGAGTTAAATGCATACCGTGTACCTCAAGTTTTCATATTATGCACTTTGTGTACCTCTGTTTTACTATCTAGCAACGTGTGTACCTGTAGTTGCAAGATTGTAGTCGAGTATGTACTTCCATTAGAACCATTTAACAGTGTTAAAGCACAGCTGTAAAGGAGGGGCGAAACAGTATTTTCAGCTCTTGGATCACACACATAGCAAGCTGCCTAGTTACTCGAGGTTTTAAACTAATTTGTTATGTAAAGTTTCTTTGACTGAAATTTAGGATTTCTATATTTACTACTGTGTGTTTTGCAAATGAAGTCCGCAAGTACAGAAGAGAGAACCGTAAATACAATTTCAAAGAAAAAGCTTAAGGGCCAGGGGCCTGATTGCTGGATACTACTCTCCATTGATGTCTGTTAAAGTATTTTAGCCTTCTTATACATGTTCAAATTGTATTATGAAACTTACCTGCAAACCAAGAGGGAAACTCAGTCTCAAATATGGAATCATATCGAGATGGAAAAGTAAGAGGTATCTTCTTAATGATTTTCCACTTCCTGATCAACACACAGGGCAACCATTTAAATAAATTAACATAGCTTTACAGACTGTATGATTGAAACTAAATTGGGAATAAAATCAGAGGAATGATTAGTTGAATTTTGATAGCATTGCCACAGAAGCACTAGGTTTAAACAAAATTAATGTAGAATTTCAAGTGTTTTTAAAGACCTGTGCAGGTGTCTGAACGATATCAATCTTAATTTCAGTATTTGAGGTTTCTTGCTTGTTTGGAATTGAAACATCTTCCACTGAATGAACTGAAACCTATTTGGCTATAGAATTTCCCACCTTTTTGACTTGCTTTTGTTGATAAAACACTTTGGAAACTACATATTCACCTTCATTTTCGTCATCCCCAGTTCCAAGATGATACTGATACATCACCCATTTAGTTTTGACATGATCGGAACCCTTTGTTACGGTACTATAAAGAACCAGAATTTTCTTATACCCCTCTGTTACAGCATTCTACAGCACAGGTTTGGTATTACATATTTTATAGAACCAGGAGAGGCATATGCATTCATAGATTTATAGAAGTAATGTGCATTGCTCCCGTCTTTCTTCGTACCTATATCATGCATAATGAAGAGTCAAATCAGTTACAAACTTGAGATATTATATATTGCAGTTCATGCAGTTATTTATCCAATATTAGTTGCAGAAGATACGAAAACACAAATGGCATTGCTGATATGATGCTAAGACTGATTTACCCTTCCTTTCCAGCTGTGCTTTAACGCTGTTAAATGGATTCTAACAGAAGTACACACCCTGCTAGAATCTTGTAACTACAGGTACACACATTGCTAGATAGTAAAATAGAGGTACACAAAATGCAGAATGTGGAAACTTGAGGTACACAGTGTGTATTCAACTCTGGTAAAGAGCATAAAACTTGCAAGGCTATAATTTTAAATCGGATTATTTGCTTTTCAATTCCAAATTGGTTTATTTGCTTTTCAATTAGTAACAATTTACTTCCACGACCACGTATTATTCTACTGTAACTAATTCAAAATTCAATTACATATTGACAAAACTAAAATAAGAAAAACTATAATTAATAATACTAGTTTAGAGACGTTTTTAAATTTTAAAATTCAGACTTTAATTAATAATACTAGTTTGCAACCATACACACACATTGTTTTTAATATTATATAATTCTTTTTTTTAAAAAAGAACATTTTAAATTGAAAATATTTTATTTTAACTGCACAGAAAAATACATAAAATTCTCATGTTTTTTTTGTACTTGTCAAATTGTCAAGAAAATATCAAGAATTTTACTCGAATGTCTATACTACAGAAGAATTCAACAGATTTTGAAACTAAATGCACCATTGATCTTAATGAACATCAAACAATGTTTACACAACTTGTAGAATCTCATTGAAGAACTACAGGGAAATGAAGAAGGAAAATTCAGAAAGTGAGGAAATGGCAAATTAGAATTGAACATCTTTAGCTCAAAGTAAAAGTGTAAAAACTAATACAACCAACAAGCGCCCAAAAAAAGGGCACTAGCTTCACTCCAGTTGCTACATCTATGATTTGTTCAGTGTTAAAATTTGTCAGTCCTTTGTGTGGATCTCTTATAGGAGCATTGCCTACTGCTAACTGGCAAAAAATCCCCGATTTATTACTTTGTGGCGGTTGTATTTTTTTCACCAGCAACCCAGTACCGTTTAACTGCCAACAATACTTTTTCAGAGATTAGAGGACCGCCCTCGTTATCCACCATTTTCGTGTTCCATCTCATGCCATCTACAATTCTTTTCACATCGTTTAGCACATGCTCTTCGTCACGAATTATAACCGCTCCTTCAGGTCGTAGAATCCTATCCATCTCTATGAGAATGTCCTCTGCATTACACCTGCATGGTCTTCTGTTAAATGCAACTAGAGGCTATATGCAGAGAAAGCATTGAAAAGGAGTTTGTACTTCAGTAGGCGATTGATTTGCCACTTAATCTACAGCAGACTGTGCATTTTCCAATATTAAGGAACTTAACAACTAGAATTGCAGAAGTCTTACTAACTGATCAGTTATTCTCCCGAAATGATGGTTTACATGAAATATCTTAAAAAGTGGTGAACAAAAGAGTAAAGCAAAGTTGAGAAAATACTTGTCTTTGTATAAGCTGAAAAGGCCGCTGGCATGAATAAGATCATACGTTCTAGGGTATGTAGAAAAGGCTTCACACCTGAAAAAGAAAAATATGAATCACATTTTGAAGTTGTATAGAGGGAAGGTAATGAACATGGAACAAGAAAGACAAAACCATCTGAATTGAATGTCATGACCAATTGAACCAAAATGCTAACAGACTGGTGTCAAAATGAGCTACTAGTTCACAGAAACATACTTAGCAACAACATCAATTATAGTCCACATAAAAAATGCTAGCGCAAACTATAAGAGTACCAAACTCCAAAATAGAAGTTAGTATTTCAGATGCAGACTATTAGAGTTGACAGACAAATGGCTAGACAGAAGATTGTTTTCAGGAAGTTACCAGTCATGATATATACCAATGAGGCCTCGCTCAAATACTACGCCTAGAGTGTCTTTTTCGGCTATTGTTGGCATCACATTCATAACCCACAGTTTATGAGAATGAATTGCAGCAGCAAAACTTCCTAGTCCAGCATTCATATCCATGATATTACGGTACCTCCCAGAGTCAAGGAGTTTATTGAACCTTTTATAAGCCTTCACATGATTTTGCCAAGCTTTGGTGTCTTCGTAGAATGAGTCAATAGAAACTCCTTGAATGGCTCCTCTAGCTAATATTGGAGGAATTGCATTCAGTCTTTCTGGGAACGGCTTTACTTCCATGGAATCTATAGACACTGGATAAGGAGTTATACAGGCCTCCATCTTTTTGTACCTACATGAAGATGAAATGAAGTATATTATTAACTAAACCCATCATAAAGCTTCGTAAATGTTTCAAGACTCGTTTGATACTATGTGTCTCAACCAGAACATCTTTGCTTAAGGCCTAGGCCGATATCAGATTAACTAATTTTATCAATGTCATTTACAGGCAGAGCTTTTGGATGGACTCAGTGTACTTATTTCCTTTAAAATTTTAGTGGAAAGAAAACCCCAAAGTGAACATGACTCGTTCAATATTCAGTTCAAGTTTGTAAATATGTACCAGACATCATTTGCATTTTGTGTTTCACACATTGGAGCACCAGCATCTTGTCCAGGGCAGTCTTGCTTATTTAATGGTTTCCTCCAGACTGCAATATCTTGTTTCTCAGATATTTTTTCCCAGCAAAGAAGTTTGGCAACATCTTCAATATTCTTTTGATCCGCCTCAAGTTGATCCCGAGGACGCAACCATGCTTTAAAGTGGGTCCTCCAATTGATGGGAGGGCCTGAAAGAATCCAATAGCCGCCAGGCCTAAGAACTCTATCAACTTCCATCATGTACATTCCTCCTACAAAAAAAAAGGAAGGTAAGAAATATATGTTTATATATAGAGATACGGTGCTCAACTAATATATCTACAGATTGTTGTTGACCTAGGAAGAAACACATGTAAACAAAGCAGTCGCAAGTCAGCAAAAACAAGATGCACATAACTTCTAAAGCAATGTTTTATAGTCAATCCTCGTCAACTTATTTGTTAATCTCCGCCAGCATATAGGGTCTCACCACTATAAGTCAAAACATACATCACACCACTCCAATTTCTTCAGTTAACAAACAGGAAATTGTATTGCTTTCGACAAACAGTAACAACATTTGATGTTCAGTATCGAAGCTTAGCATATAGGCAAAAGAAAACATAGTCGCATAAGCTTAATTTGGCTTGCTCGCATTGGTCAGTCACAGCAAAGTATTTCCCAGAATTTTGAATTTCCAGGAATATATGCACAATGTATTTCATCCCACTACTCACCATTTCCTCCCCATGGAATTAAGCAGCGAGAACAATGGGCCATGTCGAAAGCCATAGATGGATAAGGCATCTTTATAGTTCCAAGAACACCAATAACTGCAGGTACACCTCTTTCCAAAGCAAATTGAACTTGTGCTTCATGTGAGTCTCTTGGTGCGAATGACATAGCTATAACATTTTTCTTGAACAGGTATGCTCCCCAACTTGCAACCTAAGAACAAAAACGTAAACAACAAAATATTGTTAATAAATTAAAATAGAAAAATCAAAGGGCAGCAACAAATACTCAAATGATTGGCCAGAGACCCACCTGCACAGATATAGTTACAGATACGCGACAAGAAGAGGTCACACGAATGAAATAGGATTAGGGAATTTTTAACAAAGTAACATTGTGCTAAAGGAGCTATTAGCAAAATGATTTAGTGCATCTAAATGAGAAGCAAAAATAGGAGTCCTTAATGCAGTGTAGATAAATTATAGTGAGAAATGATCAAAGATACAAATATAAGTCATCCTTACCCCACAGCCAGTATCTAATGCAGTTCTAACCATTCCATTGTCTATCGGGATCACACCAGCAAGTTGTTCAATATATTTATCTGCCCCCTGAGGAAATTGTGTACCACCACCAGGGAACCTAAACACATCGCCTTCATACTGAATCCAATTCTGAATAGCCTTTTCAACAGTCAAGCTTTTGTATGGTGCATTTGCATAAGGTACAAAATCACGGCTTTTGGGCCATAGAAAGGGAGTTACATATCCTTTTGGTGCTGGAATAAGGCAATGCAACTTCTCTTTCTCTGGAGGACAATGTCTCTCCCTATAGTTCATATTTTCTCGAGGAAAGGTCATAGCACGCGCTTGATCTTGACAAGGCGTGTAATCAATGAATCGATCATCACAAGGAGGAATTTCCTTAACTTGAAAGTCATCAAGTTGTTTAGCTTCATGACCATGATGAGTCTCCACATTCAAAGTAGGAAGCGAGTTGCAATCCGCCTTTTTCATAATTTCAACAGCTATGCTATCTCCCTTGCCAAAACCACTCCTTTGCCATATACCAAGAACATAAAAACAAAGACACAATCCAGCTACAATTAAGATAGAAGACAATTGGCCCTTGCTTCTACGATCCCCTGCATTCCCTTTATTGCCCATAATTCGCCTACTATCGTCACAACATTGTTAAAAAAAACGTCGAAATCAGTCGCATTGATCAAGAACATCATTCTTACATGAACACATTCACGAATAAAAAGCGATGATAACAATATATTGCATGTAGTACAAAACATTCGAAACATACAAATGACAAATATGAAATAACACACAGAGAACAAGAAAATCTTACGAATTGTATAGATCACAGAGATGCGTGTCTTGAAGATCCAATTATAAAACTGTTGCTTTCGTTATCATTCTCCCACAATCATATTCAACAATTGTAATTATTAAAGAGAACCTACAATGATGCGTTTTGTTGGTCTGTTTAGGACAGTTTGAAGATGATAAAATCTACGTTAACGACTCATCATGATGTAATGATGAACCTTGTACTTCAATTAGCGTATAACTAGATGATAGACAGAGACAAATGACAACACTCACTATAAGTACGGAGAAGTGTTTGTTATTTTAAGTGTGGGGGATGTCTTCACGTATTTTTCTATTCGGGTGAAAGACTAACTGCAATTTTCTTTTTTTTAAGACGTGCAAATTTTCCTTTTCTAATGGTTCAAATAAATATTATATCCTTATATTTCCGGGAAAAAAAATAATTCAAAACTTTTGTTCAAGCACCATCAAATAATTTTAAATATACAATTAAGATTATATTTTATTAGAATAAGAACTTAATATTCTTTGTCTATTATTTTAAATTTTCTTTTTGTGAAAAAAAAATAAATTTTGAAATTTTATTTGTAAAAAGTTAATTTTAAAAATAACCAAGAGACATATGCGGTCAATACATCTTAAATTACGTGCAAAAGTCAAAAACTGAAGTAATTTGGGACGGATGAAGTATTTGAAAAGTACTTGAAAAGTAGATTAATTAAAAAAATACCAATAAAAACTATTTCTATCTTAATAAGAAAACAAATTTAATTAAAAAATAAATTTAGGAATTATATCATATTAAATTATTTTTTATTTGTAATGGAAGGAGATGGATAAATTTATTAATCATACTCTCTTCTATTTATAATAAAGATAAAATAAATAAATCTAAAGTTTTAGAGTAAAAATAAAGTCTGTTAGGAATATATTGTGTACTTGATGATAAGTTGAACAAAACACCTTAGTAGATTTAACTTAGTGATTTTGTACAGATGATCACTTTCACTATCCGTTGAAAGAGTAACTTATGTAAAATAAGTTTTGTAGCACATTTTCGCATACTTGTATAAGCTTAGTGAACTAGATTTCTGAGAAATGTTTAAGTCATGTGTGGCGCCCTCCAAACCCGGGTCAGAAGTTTGGGGTCCAAATACACCTTATTTATAACCTGTTTATAACAATAATAAAGATAATAATAATATGCAGTGACCCTACTTACCAATCACCACGGACCGCAACAGGTTAAAGTATGCACACAAGCCAAACACACTATTATATTACATACCGATCAAATCCCATCTATTCAAACTCAAAACTGAGTATTAAACATTATTACAAATTTTTACAAACTTAAATTATCCCAAAAGAAGCCTATTAGCTCAACTTCCTCAACTTGAACCCCTAGCTCTCGCGCTGGACCGGGGATCCTTCTTAACTGGAAAAGAATATAAACAATATCGCACAAATGAGCTAACTAGCTCAGCAAGTCACAATGACAAAACTGAGAATAATGATCATCAGGTGAATATGGTTATGACATCAAGTGAACAATGGATTTTGATTTTGAATTGGATATTATACTTTTATTTTAAAAACCAAGGTTAGGCTGCTGACCAGTCACGCATTAACCCCGAGCAAAGCACACAACACTGCTCTAACTACTGGATCCAAGGCACACATTGGCCTAACTTGACCATTATATGGTCTGACCTCGAATCTGGTCCACAATTTTACAAAAACAATCCAATTCTAACATAACAACATAATAAACAATAATAAACAATAAACAGAATCATTAACAACATTGGATGTGTCATAATGAAATGGTTTCAATTTTCATGGGGATCAATATGGCATTTTCAAAGCTTGGATGCTGGGTATTGAAAGAATTGGATAACAAAGGAATCAACGTTTCAGGGTTTCAAGGATTTGGTCTTTCAAAGCATAAGATACAATGTTTTGAGTATGTAGGTAATTCGATTCAGTGTTTGGTATTTAGTTTGTATGTATTTGTGGAGTAGTATCGTATATTTGTGGTTCGTCTTTGAGTATACAATAATCAATGGTCTAGAAAGAATCAGGTTTACGGCTCAAGATCAAAACTGGGATCATGGTTAGGGTTCAGTGCTTCAAAGCACTTGCAATATAGAACAGGTTTATCAATCACTATAATATCTCGAGAGTTCAGAACACTTGCCTGATATTAGCTTATTATACTGCACTCGCTTCCAATTCCAACCGTCTTACTCTTCAACTACTTGTTTCCCTTTCCTACGTCTTAACTCTTCTGCTCACATATCATAAGCATCTATCAATATTCAACTCATACGATTTCATTCGACACATACTTCTATCTACCCTTCGTTTCGCCCAAATCCGATTAACGGATTGAAAGTTATGCAATAAACAAGTAAACATCAAATATACAGACTGATAGTCAACCAACAAGTCACATATAACACATAACACGTCACATAATCAATGATATATCATTTATAAAGGAGACTCGGGTCATAAATAGGCTCTCGGGTATTAAAAATGATTTTTAAAATATTTTTCGGAAGTAAAACAGGTCGTTGGATCAGTTTCGGAATATTAAACAGGGTTCGGTTGGCCAATTCTGACTTCAAAATAATTTTATAATAATTATCGAGCCTTGAAAATAATTTAGAATAATATTTTAAAGCTCGAAACTATTTTTCAGAATTTTTAAATCATTTTTAAATAATTATATCTAATTAAATAATTAATTAAAATCAATTAATAATTAATTAAATCAATTAATTTTCGAATTAATTGACCAATTAATCAATTAAAAATTAACTGAAATTAATTAACTAATTAATTCAGATTTGTTTTTGAATTAAAATAATTTTTTTGGAATTAAAATAATATATTTTTTAAAATTTTCAGAAATTAAAAACGATTTTTTATAATAAAAATAAATAGGAAATATGATTTTTAAATAATTTGTAAACAGAAATCCTAAATTTGCAAGTTCTGGAAACCTGGGGAACCAAACTGTATCGTTTCTAAAACTACAGGTACTAAACTGTAATTTTCCAGGGGAGTCGCCGGAAAACGTTCTGTCTCGCCGGAGAAGACGATCCCGGCGTCCTCACCCCACCAACACCTCCAGATCAACACTACACAACACCAGGAACACAACCATGCAATCAATTCCTCCTAACAATCTCTGAATTAGCCGGAAAATGGCCGGGAAGTTCACCGGTTTCCGGCGAACTCGACGTAACTTTAAAATCACAACTCCCTTCTCTACAGACCTCGTTGATTCATAAAACTTGTACGACTGGATTGCAAATTTCACAGAGAACACAACCCACTATACCACAACATCTATCTATTCCAAAATAAGAAACCCCCAAATTTCAATTAAGAACATTCATACGGGTTATAAACCCTAATTGTAAAATTCGAAAATCAAACTCAAATTTGAACATGTTATTGAACTCCAAATCAGACGTATAATATATCAAAATCATCAGGAAAACAAGCTCTACAACATGCAATCATCAAATCATACAAACAATCATCCGAACAAAAATTCATATTTTTAATAAAAATAATTCGAAATTAAATAAAAAATATAGAAAAATAACCTTGATTTATGCAGTAAAATGAAGCTCAGAATCTGATAGTACTCTTCAAATCCTTCATTTTGGTTACTCAAGCTTTGAAAACAGAGATCGATAACGCCTTCGTTTTGCTGTTTGATTCTTAGAACAGTTTATGAAATTAGGGTTTTTCTCTGAAAAATTATATAATTACTATCTACAAATGATTTTGATACGAAATAAAATACGGGAAAAGGCTATTTATAATTACGGAAAATTAGTATCCCGTTGGATCATTCCGGATATAAAATGGTACGTTTATTTATAAAAACTGATCCAAACGATATTGGTTTTCGGGATAATTATCCAAATAAGTACAATTTGTACTGCGGTCTTGGTCTCAACGCCTGTTTACACGTATTACGAGGTGATAATTGTGATAGTTTAATAAAAAGCTCCCGTTTATCGAAAATACGAGTTTTATTGATTTACCGAAACGAATATTGTATCGAAAATGTTGCGCCGGGACCCGCGCAGGACAAACCGTACGCCGGATCGAAAAAGTCAAAACATGGAAAATGCTCGAAATATTACAATTAGGTTAGGAAGGAGTTCTCGGAAGAGTTTCGGGTTCCAAAAACGTAACAACGGATAACGTCGGTTGGTTCCCGTTTTTATAAAATAGATTTTAAATACTCGAAAAAAGATTTTATAAATTTCATATGATTCTTATAAATCCATAAATCAACATAAAAATAATTAGGAAGATATGACCATTATCTATATTTTATTTTGGACATATAAAAATTAAAATACTCAATTAATATTATTTTTAAATATCCAAACACAGATAACATTTAACAATTAATTCACAGAATAGATACTGAACACAGATAATAATTATTTATTGGCAAAAATAATTGCACGATATACCCCGGATATTACATCATGTTGACTACTAGATTGATATACAAGATAGGTTGGTCAATTGTAAATAGATGATGGCTTGAAATCCTGTATAAGTGAAATGGAGTTAACTATCAAGAAAAAAGTCTCAACGGATAAGTTACAAAGCTTCAACGGATGTTCAGCCAAGCTTCAACGGATGCTCAGATAAAACTTCAACGGATGATCAACCAAAGTATCAACGGATGATTAGGTACAGCTTCAACGGATGATTCATTGAAGTTCCAACGGATGTTCAAATTCAAAATAGTTGTTGATAGTGACTTGATAGTCACATGCGTTGATTGTATGTAATTGGAATGTGGCCGTGTTAGATATATTTGATAATGTCATGGCTAATATGATTTATGTTTAGTTTTCAGATCTTACTTAACAGGACAAATCAGTACCTAACTGGGAATCAGTACTTATACTGGAAGTCAGGACTTAAGGATATCAGTACTTATATTATCAGGAGATAATCATCAGAAGTTGGATATCAGAACTTAAGTGCTGAAGGACGATTAGATAAGGAAAGTAGCTGATTAAAGGAAGGAAGATCGAGATAAACATAAGAAGAGATATGCATGAAGAAGGAGTTCCGTGAAGAATGGAATACTTGGAAGAAAAGATATCTGATTGATATATTTTAGGAAGCAGAATTATATTCCATATCAATTAGCGATTATCTTGTAACCGTGTAGTATATAAACACAGACATAGGGTTTACACTATAAGTGTTATCATATTCGAGAAGATTATTCATTGTAACTCTAGCAGCTCTCGTGATATTTGTTCATCACTGAGAGGTAACAGTTCCATACTGTAACAGAGTTTATTGTTTCAATAAAGTTTGTTTTCTGTTACTCAAGATATTAAAGTTCGATTTGATTGTATTATACACTGTATTCAATCCTCTACAGTGTGTGTGTGACCTAACAAGTGGTATCAGAGCCTATCTGTTAACACACATACAGTTAAAGATCCAAACACAATCATGTCTGACACAGAAACTCCAACTAAGCCTACCAAAACTGAAGAACCTCCAAAGACACAAATTCAAAGTCGGTATGAAACCATCAGAGTTCCCATACTGAGACCATCTGAATATGCCATATGGAAGGTGAGGATGACCATGTTTCTGGAAGCTACAGATCCAGATTATCTTGATAGAATCAAGGAAGGGCCTCACAAACCAACCAAGCTCGCTGTTGCAGTTGCAGGTGAAGCAGCAAAAACTGTACCAAAGGAAAAGAGTGATTATACTGCTGAAGATATCGCATCAATTGCTAAGGATGCTAAGGTATGACACTTACTGCATAGTGCCATTGATAACGTAATGTCAAACAGGGTAATTAACTGCAAGACTACTAAAGAGATATGGGATGCTCTGGAAACAAGGTGTCAGGGAACTGATACGATTAAAAAGAACAGGAAGACAATACTCACTCAAGAGTATGAACACTTTGATTCAAAGGCTAATGAATCATTGACTAATTTATATGATAGATTTGTCAAACTCTTGAATGATCTGTCACTGGTTAATAAGGAGTATGATCTTGAAGATTCAAACCTTAAATTCCTGTTAGCTCTTCCTGAATGTTGGGATTTGAAGGCAACAACAATAAGAGATAATTACAATCTTGATGAAATTTATGGAATGCTCAAGACTCATGAACTTGAGATGGAACAAAGAAGCAAGAGAAAAGGAGGAAAGTCAAGAACAGTTGCTCTTAAGGCTGAAGAAGAATCCCCCAAGGCAGCTACCTCAAGGAAAGACAAGGGTAAAACTCTTTTCACAAAGACTGATACCGAGTCATCAAGTTCTGAAAGTGATGATGACTCAGATTCTGAAAGCTTGCCTGAGACTGATGCTGATGAGGAGATGATGAAGCTGTGTGCTCTTATGGTGAAAGGGATCACAAAGATTGCATACAGGAAGTTCAGGAAGGGAAAGAAGTTTTCCAGGAAAGGCATAAGTTCTGATAAGAAGAATTTTAGAAGATCTGAAGGCAGAGGAGGAAAGTCTGATAGAGGAGATTATACCAATGTCAAATGCTATAACTGTGGTGAGAAAGGCCACATATCTCCTGATTGCAAGAAGGTAAAGGGTGACAAAGGCAAGGCTCTTGTCACAAAGCAGAAAAGCTGGACAGACACCTCAGACTCTGAAAGTGAGGAGAACTATGCATTGATGGCAAATGCTGATAAAGAAAGTGCTGAGAGCAGTTCTAAAGCTGTTGAAACAAAGGTACCTCAGACTACTTATGCTTTTCATACTGATGATAATAATGAGTTGAGAAGATATCTTAAAACCATGTTTGTTAGTTATAGAGATCAAACTTTAACATGTGAAAGATTAACTTCTGAAAATCTTGCTTTTAAGAAAAGAAATGATTTCTTAGAAAAAGAGTTAGTTATGTTCCATCAAACTCAGAAGGATAGAGATGATGCTCTTTATGTTAGGGATGAAGTGCTAAAAATGAATGAATCTCTAAAAACTGATTTAGAAAAGGAAAGAGAGATAATCAGGACTTGGACTAACTCTGGCAGAACAACTCAAAATTTGCTAAGTAGTGAAAATTGGAAAGAGGGCTTAGGTTATGGAGAGGATAAGAATGATAAAGGAACTGTAGAAATTAAGCTTGTTGTTAAGCAAAAGCCAAAGTTAAAACCTGTTAAGTTTGTAACTGAAAAGTCTGATAATGATAAATCAGAAGTTAGAGAGGGATTAACTTCTGACAAACTAAAACAGGAAAAGACAGCTGAAGTAAACATAGGCTTAATGACTAAGAAGCAGCTTAAGCATAAGCTGAAAGATGTTAAGAATGCAAACAAGGTAAAATCACCTAGGAAAAATAGGAATGGAAAGGAAGGTGTGAATAAAACCAATGATTATAAACTGTTCCTGATGCTCCTAGGAAAACATATTATAACTGTGGAAGTTCTAACCATCTGGCTTCTTTTTGCAGGAAGAATAAGAACATTAACTCCTTACCTTCAAAATCAGGAGTTAAGAGTCAGTCTGTTAGATATAAACCACAAAATCCTTGTTTTCATTGTGGTAGTTTATGGCATTCCATTTATACTTGTAAGGAATATCATAGTTTGTACTATGATTGTTATCAATTAAAACCTTCTTTGAAGAAAGTTTCCATTGTTCCTTCTAGTATAAATTCTGATTCAAAGTCTGATAGTGTAAGTTCTGATAAGAAAAATGTTAACATAAACTCTGATGCTAAATCTGCTGCAAATGTTAACAAACTTAATAAGGCCAAAGGATCCAAGCAAGTATGGGTCCTTAAAACTAATAATTAGTGGTCTTTGTGATTGCAGGGCAACAGAAAAAATATTCTAGTTCTGGACAGTGGATGTTCAGGACATATGACTGGAAATAAGGCCCTGCTATCAGACTTTGTGGAGAAAGCTGGCCCAAGTGTTTCTTATGGAGATGGCAACATTGGAAAAACATTGGGATATGGCAATATCAATCTTGGGAATGTCATCATTAAAGAAGTAGCTCTGGTCTCAGGACTTAAACACAATCTTCTGAGGATAAGTCAAATCTGTGACAGAGGTTAGCATATTGATTTCTTTGAAGAATACTGTGAAGTTGTGAGTAAATCTAATGGCAAAGTTGTTCTGAAAGGATACAGGCATGGTAACATTTATGAAGCTAAGCTCTCAACAAGTACTGATGGTTCTACAATCTATCTGATGAGTAGAGCATCAATTGAAGAAAGCTGGAATTGGCACAAGAAACTCTCTCATTTAAATTTCAACAATATAAATGAACTGGTCAAGAAAGATCTTGTGAGAGGACTACCAAAGTCAGTATTTGCTCCTGATGGCCTTTGTGATTCTTGTCAGAAGGCCAAATAAAGAAAATCTTCATTCAAGAGCAAGACTGAATCATCAATTCTTGAGCCTTATCATCTACTACATGTTGATCTATTTGGTCCAGTAAATGTCATGTCTATTGCAAAGAAGAAATATGCATTGGTCATAGTAGATGAGTTCACTAGATACACATGGGTGTATTTCTTGCACACAAAAAGTGAAACTGCATCTATCTTGATTGATCATGTCAAATATCTGGATAAATTGGTCAAAAATTCTGTGAAAACCTTAAGGAGTGATAATGGCACTGATTTCAAGAATTTGATAATGGAAGAGTTTTGCAAAAACCATAGAATAAAGTAGGAATTTTCTACTCCTGGAACTCCACAGCAAAATGGAGTTGTTGAAAGGAAGAATAGAACTCTCATTGAAGCTGCACGTACAATGCTTGAAGAAGCAAAGCTTCCAACCTATTTCTGGGCTGAAGCTGTGCAGACTGCTTGTTTTACTCAAAATGCAACACTCATTAACAAGCAAGGAAAAACACCATATGAGATGGTGAAGAAAAAGAAGCCAAATCTGAAGTACTTTCATGTATTTGGATGCAAGTGTTTTGTTCTCAAGACTCATCCTGAACAGCTATCAAAGTTTGATCTAAAAGTTGATGAAGGAATCTTTGTTGGATATCCACTTTCCACAAAAGCCTTCAGAGTCTATAATTTGAGAACAAAAGTGGTCATGGAATCTATCAATGTCTCCTTTGATGACAAGAAGATTACTGGTCTTGAAGATTTTATTGACCATGATCAGCTGAGATTTGAAAATGAAGACTCAAATTCTGAGGCTGAAAATCCTGACAGTCTAAGTCCTGATACTGTAAATTCTGATGGATTAAACTCTGATGTTATTGAAAATGTGGTGACTACGCCAAAGGAAGATGCACATGTGCAGGGGGAGCATACTCAAGATCTTACCATATCTCAAGAAACTTCAGAGCATACGTCTGGATCTTCAAGTTCTGATTCGTCAAGTTCTGATAAGCCAAGTTCTGACAGTGCTGAAAATCTAAATTCTGAAGAATCCAACTCAGAGAGCATAGTTTCAGGGGGAGCATCAGAAAATGAAAATGAAGACAGCATGGATCATGGGGGAGCATCTAGTTCTAGAGAAAACCTTCCATCTGCAAGGTAGTGGACAAAATCACATACACCTGATTTGATAATTGGAAATCCTGATGCAGGTGTCAGAACTAGAACAGGTACTTCAAACGAATGTCTTTACAATTCTTTTCTTTCTCAGACTGAGCCAATGAAAGTGGAAGAAGCTCTTCCAGATGCTGATTGGGTGCAAGCAATGCAGGAAGAGTTAAATGAATTTGAAAGAAACAGACCCTAGTGCCAAAACCAAAGAATAGATCTGTTGTTGGTACAAAGTGGGTATTCAGAAACAAAACTGACAGTGATTGCATAATTACAAGGAATAAGGCAAGGCTGGTTGCAAAAGGATATTCTCAACAGGAGGGAATTGATTATGATGAAACATTTGCACCAGTTGCTAGGTTAGAAGCCATAAGGATATTTTTGGCTTATGCTGCTCACAAAAAGTTTACTGTCTTTCAAATGGATGTGAAAAGTACTTTTCTCAATGGAGAATTGGAGGAGGAAGTATATGTTGAACAACCTCCAGGCTTTGTAGACTCCAAACATCCAGATTATGTCTATAGGCTTGATAAAGCACTTAATGGACTTAAGCAAGCTCCTAGAGCATGGTATGAGACTTTAGCTCAGTTTCTTCTGGAAAGTGGATTCAACAGAGGAACAATAGACAAAACATTGTTCTACCTCAACCATGGAAAGGACTTACTTCTTGTCCAGATTTATGTTGATGATATCATTTTTGGGTCTACAAATGACAGACTTTGCAAGAAGTTTGCCAAACTGATGCAGTCAAGCTATCAGATGAGTATGATGGGGGAACTTAGCTATTTTCTGGGCCTTCAAGTCAAGCAGAATGAAGAAGGCACTTTTATATGTCAAACTAAGTACACCAGAAATTTGCTGAAGAAATTTGGAATGCAAGATTGTTCAAGTGCATCCACTCCCATGGCCACTGCAACAAAACTGGATAAGGATACTGGTAAATCAGTAGATATTACTAATTACAGAGGTATGATTGGCTCTCTACTCTATCTAACTGCTAGTAGACCTGATATCATGTATGCTACTTGTCTTTGTGTAAGATTTCAAGCAGATCCAAGAGAACCTCACTTAACAGCTGTGAAAAGAATTTTTAAGTATCTTAAAGGAACAGCTGATCTGGGATTGTGGTATCCTAGAGAATCAGATTTTAAACTAATAGGTTACTCAGATGCAGATTTTGCAGGTTACAAAATTGACAGGAAAAGCACAAGTGGAAGCTGCCAATTTCTTGGAGGCAGATTAGTTTCTTGGTTCAGCAAAAAACAAAAGTCAATTTCCACATCAACTGCAGAAGCAGAGTATATTGCTGCAGGAAGCTGCTGTGCACAGATTCTTTGGATGAAGAATCAGTTACTGGATTATGGGTTAACATATTTCAAAATCCCTATTTACTGTGATAATCAAAGTGCTATTGCTATGACAGGTAATCCAGTTCAACACTCTATGACAAAGCACATCAGCATCAGGTACCACTTCATCAGGGAACATGTAGATGAAGGTACAGTGGAGTTGTACTTTGTTCCAACAGATCAACAACTAGCAGATATCTTCACAAAACCATTGTGTGAAGCTACCTTTACAAGATTGGTAAATGAACTTGGAATGGTTTCAGGTTCTTTTTCTAAATCTGCTTAGTTTTGTTCTGTTGCATCAGACTTTATGATCAGTATTTACAGAATTTAATCTCTTTGTGTATTCTGTGCTTAATTGACAAATGTGTTTAAGTACTGACTGTTGTCTGATATATGTTTCTAAACTCTGATAAGTGATATGTCTGTTTAAGTAACTATTCAATCCTATGAGGATAACTGTGCTAGATGCTGACCTAGTAGTCTTCAATAAACAAATGATCTCATGTAAGAAGTAATTATTTGTGTGGAAATCTATTGACACAAGCAAATTCTGATAATTGAGCTTAGTTGAGTTTACTTTGTTTATCTTATTACTAAGTCACAAGTTAGAATAATGCTACTCATCTGTTAAGTTCTGATACTAGTAAATCTGCTGAATGCACTAAGTGCTGATAAACCTCACTTATCAAAAGAAAAAGCAAAAGGATCAAAGAATAAAATCAGGTACTCCTTTGAGATCTAGAGTAAAAATGTGGAAGGGACGACCCAAGTGCATTGCTGGTATTAAGTAAATATGCATTAAAAAAGCAAAATATTTTCTTGATGACTTTTCACACTCTATGATTACTGGAGAAATACTCTGATAATAGCATAAATTCTGATAAGCAGTCGTGACTCACTTACACTGAGAAGCCACTGTGAAATGGAATTTAAAAAGATGCATAAAATTAGCACAAAATAGTTGAGGTGGACTCAAGCATGAACTTATTCAACAGTAGGTTTCAGAATAATGACAGCTCTTTAGCAAAGTTTTAGTTATGCCTTATTTCTAAGATGTACTGAAGTGAATCAGACTTTACTCTTTGTCTGACATTTAGCTTAATGCACACACTAATCACTCCATATGAATGATGAAAATTACTGTGGTGATCTATGTTGTTTTAGATAAATAGTCATTGTGTCACTTTGCACGAATTATGAGGACAAGTTCTGGTTGCATGTTCTGATGATTAAGTTCTGAAGAATATAACTCAGAACTTGTATGAGGACTTACTAAGATAGGCATTCCTTTTTCGAGTTAAGAAATTATGTTCTGATGACTGTTAAGTTCTGATATAAGTCTAAGTTCTGATATTACAGTCTAATTCTTTACTTGACTTATCTGTGGATAAAATTTGATAACATTCTCGGTTCAAACTAGAATATGTTGAAGTGGAAGATTAATAGTCACTATGGTTAGGGTTAATGGTATTCGTACTTGAACAGTCAACTTTTAATTGCTTCTTGTGTGCATTAAACCATGTTTTCTCTTTCCAATGAATGTTTTTCTTTTTCCAAGTCTGGGGAGACGAGGTAGAATTAATTCTACCTGTCAGCATTAAATTTCTATGCGTCTCCTGGCATTCTCTTGCCTATATAAGCAACCACTTCACATCAGCCTTCCCATCAAATCCTTTCTCACAAACTCATCTTACCTTCATCCTTTTTCTTTCAAAAACATCATGGTCAGATACAACATGTTTTTGAACTACGAAACATTCAATATGGAGCTAAGCTGTGCCGATTGGCAGCAGGAATGGCACGTCACTGCCATTCCTGATGAGATATGGGACTCTGTCCCACAGGAGGTACTCACCCACCTCCTGTTCTTCTATATGGATTACCATCGCCATCTGGAGCGATTGGAGGAGGAAAGGCTGGAAGCTCTTCGCCAGCAAGAGCGAATCATTCGACTCGCCATTCTGTTTGTCGAGAGTAGGAAGAAGAAATGATTTATTTTCTTCTTCCTGTTTTTCTTCATCATCAGCCTTGCCCTGCTTCTTGAGCTAGGACTAAGGCTGTTGATGTTAGGTTTAGCAGCTTAGGGAAATCTTGTATAAATTCTGATGTAATTTCAATTTCATGAATGTATTCACTTGATATATTAATGAAATTTGTTTTTGTTTCAAGATTTTGTCTCTAAGTTCTTTTGTAATGCATTGATAAATCCTGATACATAGTCATATTCTGATGACCATATAACTTCTGTTTTAATTTAAGTTCTGATTTTCCTTTATCAGTACTTACTCATCTGATTTATCTTGGTCATTTTCACTTGATTTATTTTCAGAATCTTAATGATGCAGTGAAAAATAATTAAATAAGTGGGAACGGTTTCATTTTGAATTAAAACTGTTTCACCTTGATTAATGGAATATCTGGGTAAGTGGAACGGGTTTTCCTTGAAAAACGGCAAGTGGGTAAGTAATGATTACTGTTTTCTCGAGCCCAGTAACTATCCGTTATTACTGCATGTCTGACAGGTGTCCAACGGTAACATTTTTTTAGAGTATAAGTAAGAAAGATAGAAGATTTTTTTTAATCTTTTATTTCCCTTCATATTTTTTTTCTCTCCTTGCTTTTACTCTCTTTCTTCTTCTCACGTTGGTTTTTCATACAGACATTTTATCAAACACCTAATAGGCACGCTTAAATCTCAATTTTTCACATGGCACCTAAGGATTTAATCATTGATGGAGCTAAGTTTGTTCCAAATAACTATGTTGCAATTCTTGATCATGTTGAAGCTCCATCTGAATTGCATTTTGTGCAAGATCTTCTTGCACACAGTGAGATTGGGTATGCATTGACCCAGCCTTCAGTCTTTTCAAGCCAACAAGTTCTAACATTTTGGCGGACTGGGCACTTTGATGATGGTGGTAGACATGGCACTCCTAGTATTGTTTTCGAAGTGGGTGATTCTTCATATGCAGTCACTCCTGGTACAATACGCAAGGCTCTACATCTCCCAAAAGGATGTACCTTTTCAATTCCAGAGGAATCAGCTCTTCAGGAGTTAATGGCCAATTTGGGGTATGAACAGAGTTTGGCAAAACTTGGGCAGTTGAAACGGGCTCATATCAGAAGAGAATGGAGCTTCTTCTTCGACTGCATCACTAAAGCTTTTGGGAACAAATGTTCGAATTTTGATGCTATCCCAATTTTGAGTCAGCACATCGGGTATGCTATTATAAACCAAACTCATTTTGATTTTGCAACTGGTATAATTGGTTTTATTGGGGATAGGATGACAGAGGATAGGAATGTTGTGTACTTTGCTAGATTCTGTCAACTTATATATATTTTTTGTACTGATGAACCTCAATTAGTCAGTTCCTCAACTCCACCTTTTAAAATTGCAAAACGCTACTTTAATGACCTGGTAAATGCTGACACTAAGAAATCGGTGGTTAGACCTTTACAGATTCCTCAGTCTGTAAAACAGATCTTAGTAAATGCTGATCCTGATACTTATAGATCTGTTTATTCTGATGTCCAACCAACAACAACCTCCCAAAAATCACAACAACCATCAACACCTACCACTCATTCTACTCAACGAACCCTCAGACAATATATCAAATCCTATCTCTCCACTTCACAGACAGTTCAACCCTCATCATCAGCACCTACTGTGAAGCCTTCATCTTCCAAATCAAAGAGGACAAAGACTGTTCCTAAAACACTTCAGAAGAAAAGAAAGATTACTTTGAGAGATGAATCTGATACTGAGGAACAGGTTCCTTCTTCAGAACCTGTTATTGATGAAGCTGAGAAAGAGACTTCGCAGAAGGATTCTGGAATTGGGGGATCTAGGCTTCTCAAGAGGCTTAGAAGAATGACAGTTCCTGAAACTCTCAAGGAATCCAAATCTACAAAGAGATACAAGAAATAGAGGGCAAATAGGCCAGTTTCAGATGATGAAGAGGAAGCAACTAAGGAAGGGGATCAGGAATCTCTGATCTCACAAGAAAAGGAATTTGCTAAAGTTACTTCTTCTTCATCAACTCCATCTAAGGAAGCTGTTTCTGAAAAGATCATCACACCATCTGTATCTCCTGTTGATCCAGGCACAAGTGCTGATATTGATGTTCAAAACTTGGTTGTGCCTGAAGTAATTTTCTTAGAAGCTCTGTAACACCCCCAGATCCGGGGTCGGGGATCCGGGTTGTCACGAGTTCCATTTCCCCTAATAACACCCAATCTTAATAATAAATCAACTATTCTGTACTGTGACCCCACAATAAACACACACACCACACGTTATAGTCTCAGAGATGAACATCCAAAAATAATCACAAGTCATTTTATTCCACAATTATCTGCCAATACACCTTAAAAGGTTTTCTGAATAAATTTACATTTTCTTTGCCATTATTATAATTCATAAATATACATAAGTCTGGTACATCATAAGTTGAAAACCTAGCCTATTGGTAGTTCCTACCTCAGCTACAGCGACATCCACGCCTACAGGAAACTGCGGAATATTTCCTATCCGCCAGCGAATTGGGAGCTTAGTCCTGTTCATATTTTCTATCTGTTGTTGTGTGATGAAAGAAGAAAGCAAGGGTGAGCAGCAAGCCCACCAAAATAATATGTATAATGATTAATAGTATATGAGCCTTCTCATAGTACTCATGAAAGTCTTGGTCAAAAGAAATGAACCAAGTTGATATCTTAATGTGATGAAGTCGCAAAATATTTAGTATATATACATATATACTTTTCAAAATCTTGGAAGTCCTCTTCCATGCATAATACACACAGAGTTCCAGTGTATAACTGTATAAAAAATATCGTTGCAAGGTGATCTCATATATCTAACCTTGTCTCAACGTTTTTCTGAAAATCTTTGTCATTCATAAGACAATTATTAACTAGATATAAGTTTAAAAGATGAAGTTACCAAATACTTCACTACACTTATATCATTTATAAAGCTACTTGAACTACCATTGTTCAAAGTATAATGAGCTTTCAACAGTTCATCACATAGATGAGACTACAAGACAAGATTTGAATAGATTAAATCTTTAAAATATTATTAAAGGAAATGAAGTTATGATATACTTCATTAAGTTCTGATATATATATATCTAAATATATATCCACATATACATTTTCCTTTATACATTTCCTGAAAACCTCTGTCATGTGAAGTATGAACAGAATTGCAATATCCAATAAATTTGGAAAGGAAAGAATTTTGGCATAAACCTGATATCTTGCTGATCAGGCAAAGATACCAATAAGTAACCTTTTCTACTAGTAGATGGACGAATTCCCCACTGGTCATCACCCTGGTCGCAATAGGACCTTATGCTGGACTGCCACTCAGCCATTTATGCATTTGATGGACTCCCACTGAGCCACTTACACTATCATGGACTCCCACTGAGCCCATGTTGCTTATGCCGACTCAATAGATGGACTTACTTCCCGAACCTTGGGTAAGTAATCAATTCATTAACTAAAACTGCAACCTTGTTGCGAATATAAAATACACCATAGAGCCGGATCCCTTAGATTTTTGAGCGAGTATTCAAGTCCCCTTAAAATGGAAGATCTTGAATTTGAAAACAAGTTTTGGGATCCGCTCTACCCTTTTTAAATTCATTTTGAAGACTCGAAAACATTTTTAAGAATGTTTGGAGTAATGCCGATTTATGAAATAAATCAGTCCCAATATGAAAGAAATATCTGAATATTATTATTTAAATAATATTCCCATAAAGAATAATGGAGGTAGAAGTTGGAAAACTTATACTCGAATGAATAGCAAATAATCAAAGATATACTTATACGAAAGTAATTTCTTTATTTGAATAATCAAAAATAAGTTTGATTATCGACACCTTATTCTTTAATACAATAAAGAATATTATTAAGTAATAAGCGGAGTCATAATACCTCGAATGAATACTATAAATAATATTCATAAAATAAAGGAGTCATACATCCTCAAATGAATATCCAAGTAATATTCAATAATAATATAAACTGAGTCATAAGCCCTCGAATGAATATTCAAATAATATTCAAATAATAAAATGAACTGAGTCATAATCCCTCGAATGAATACTCGAATTAATATTCAATTAAGTAAAATAAAGGTATTGAATAAACCTTATTCGATCAATAGTTTTAAAAACTATAACCATATATATATATATATAAATATATGTATATATATATAATATACTCGGGAACATCGACTCCCGGTTTATAAATATGTTCACCTTTTATCCCCTATACTAAGGGTATACGCAACTACTTGCTTATTTCTAGCATAGGTATTATGCAACTATAAACATTGAAATCAACAGATAGATAACCAGATTATGAAACAGACATGCATATATACCATATCAGCATGCTCCAATATATCGCAAAATTTGCTAATAACAATCATGCACTATCACAAGATAATGCATATACACATATACATCACCACAACAGTATAACGGGTAGAAAACTTGCCTGAGCGACTGGGGGTTATGAATGGCTCGGGACGAGTCTGGTAACCTATAAACAACAAGTAAGTTGGAATTAAACCAAAGTCACTTGTAAATCAATACTTTAACTAACTTAGACTCTAACGCTTGTTTTGCGCTTATTGATTCTTCTAAGTCACTCGGGTACCCTCGGCTCCACCATTTTTAATAATTTAACCTTTACGAGTTTTAAGGCGATTCCTTCGCGAGTGTCTTACCAACTGCCTAACACTCTTATCATAATTGTTTCATACATTAATTAACCCTTTTTGGTCTTTAACCTATGTTTCAAAGTAAGGCGAGGGGAAAAGTTTCGTTCGCGAAACGCCGTTACTTAAACGATCGTTTCTCCTAAACCGTGCATCGGAATCGAACGAACCACATATCAAAACGAAGCTCGTAAAACGAGCTATCTAGACATGGCAATGGTCATAATATATCAGGGGGTTCTCGGGTCCTAATGTTATGCACAAAAACAGTCTAAAGAAAATCGGACGTTACGACGGCTATGTTTACGTGATTTCCCAAATTTAAACCATTCAAAACCAACCACAATTCAACCCCAAATCAATCATACCATCAACATCCATCCAAAACACACTCCAACAGCCCCATCAAATAAATGTTACCAATTCATACTTATTTCTCAATTATGAACTAAGAGTTTTACTTAAGTTCATTGACTAATTAACCAAGATTTCCAACTCCAAAAATATCACAAAATCAACCAATCTCTAAACACACAATAATCATGCCTCTCACCAACTAAAATACTCATAACAAGCTTTAACATGATTACACACCCATTACCCTAACCCTTCATCTAAACATTAGGAAATCTAAACAACAAAACTTAAAGCTAAGATCATGAAGAGTTATACCTTCCTTGAAGCTTTTAATCCATAAAAGATCCTTGGAATGCCCATGGAAGCCTTAATCTAACCTCCTACAAGCTTGTTCTTTCAAAGAAATCAAGAACACAAAAATTAATTGCAAGAAAGTACTATTCACCATCTTCTTTCTTGATTTATAGAAAAAGATTGGCTTGGAATTAGAAGCTTAAACTTATAAGAAGTATGTAACTTAACTAGGAGAAGCTAGGATAATTACCTTGCTAAATAGTAAGTGGAGGAGCTTGGACTTTCATTTTTTAAGAAAAGAGGCCGAGAGCTTGAAGAAGAAAATGGGGGTTTTGTGTTTTTTGATGAAAATGAAATGTTTTGGCTTGGTTGGTTGCTTTTTGTCTTGTTTTTGGTTAATTACTTTTCTAGCCTTGACTTTGTGTGGTTTTAAATCAACCACATCTCCTTCTCCTTATGTCATGCTTATGTCACATTGCTATGTCATCATCCCTTCTAATCTCTTTGATTAGCTTCTAATTGTTTGCCTAATGACCGCTGATCTGTTATACGGTTCGCTTAACTTTCGTTTTCATTTATCGTTTGAGGGATCATACCCGGGATCTTATTACTTAGGTTCCCTTAACCTTTCTCAATACATTATATTCCTTTTTATGATCCTCTATTATAATCCTTTAATTTAAATCCTTTTTATCCTGTTACCTTATACTCAATTCTCTCCGTATCTAGTGTATTTCCGGGAAAAATCAAAGTGTTCGTAATTGGATTCTGACGATCTTTGCATACACTTATATACCATATAGAGTACTAATAAAACCTCAGAATATCCATATCAGAACCCCTACATAGTGTGGCATGAAAAAAAATTTCTCAATCAGCAAAAACACTATTCATAAGGGTTTCAAAAAAAAAATTCCCAAAAATTGGGGTTATTACAGTCTCCCCTCCTTAAAAGGATTCCGTCCCGGAATCAGATAGAAATGAATAGGGATACTTTCTTAGTATTGCACTTTCTAACTCTCAAGTCAATTTTCCCACATTGTGGTTCTACCATCAAACTCTTACTAGTTTGATAACCCTTCTCCTAAGCACTCGTTCCTTCTTAATCTATACCCTTCCTGGTTGCTCCATATAGGTTACATCTGGTTGTATGTCTATGCGCTCCTATGCCCCTATTTATCTGGCATCCGAATTACACTTCCTTAACATTGATACGTGAAACACGTTATGACTTGCTACATGTTCTGGGGTAAGGCTAGCTCATATGCTAACTTCCCAATACTTCTTAATATATCCAAGGGTCCAACAATTGGTGGACTTAGCTTTCCTTTCTTTCCGAATCTCATTAATTCTTTTCAAAGGAATACTTTTAACAATACAAGGTTGCCTCCTTCCTATTCTTGTCCTTTCGTGTCAAATCGACATACTTCTTATGTCCTTCCTGGCTACTACCAGTCGTCCTCTGATTAGATCTATTATATCCCTGGTCCTTTGGACTACTGCGGGTCCGAGCATCTTGCGCTCTACAACTTCATCCTAACATAAGGGAGATTGACATTGTCTTCCCTCAAGGATCTCATAAGGCGATACCTCAATACTGACATATGATCTATTGTCGTAAGAAAACTCAACCCGTGTTAAGTGATCATTCCAATTTCTTTCAAGTCTATTGCACAGACTCTCATTATAGCTTTTAGCATTAGAGCTTTTGCTTCTCACTACCCATCCTTTTTCAGTTCGTAGTCGCTACTACCTTCCGTTCCTAATATTATACTAGTTATACTTTTGCTCGTTAGCGTTCTATAACCTTTTAATAACCACGTCAACCTTAGTATCACGAATGTGTTTCCATTCCGAATACTACCACAACTTTATTACTCCTTTTCAGCTGTTTCTATTTCCCAAAGTTTGATCAATCATATAGAAGTAAAGGAATTTGTTGAGAGATCACTATGATCATGAACACTTGTTATATCGCATAGTTAGTACAGAAGGTGGCCATCCTTTAGTACTTGACAAGCAATTAAACAATAAATGGTATCCTACTAGGCTTCTATCACACAGATAGATAGTCATTCGGCAATACCTCCCCTTCTGGAAGGGTTGTTCTTCTCAGCTTACATGAAATGAAAAGAAGAGAAAAGAACGAATTGAAGAGAATTGTATATATATGAAAAAAATATATACTGCCATAAAATATCTGGCTTGGAACCTACCTCTGAACTATAGAGGTTTGTCATAGGAGAACAAAACATATGTATTTATATCAACATAAAGTATTATCGCATCGCATTTTGCATGCTTAA